>NC_056738.1:362234372-362534372 GCF_019279795.1 Protopterus annectens
CCCTGCGGCAGCGTCCATTGAAATAGCCTCCTCTGTCACAGCTATCCCTCTCTAAAAATACATCAAAGGGAAGAATCTATGATTTTTTTTTAAACTAAAGAACTTTAGAACTCTTCTGGTTCCTGAAGAAGGATGATTGAGGGGTTTTAAACCACACTCCAGTAACAGACAGTGTCTATCTTTCCTGCTCACATTTCAATAACTTTTCATTAACCTTAGGTCCAAAAACTGTGGAGCCATCAAAAGGGCCATTAACAAAGGATGGCTTAAAGTACATGTGAAGTTACAGAAATTCAACCAGGCATGGTGTCTCAAAGTAATGCCAGTGCCTGCAGTTCAGTCTTCTTTCAAGTATCAGTAGTGGCAAGTTTCTACAAAGAGTTCAGTATCTACTCTGCTATATCTCTTTGTAACCTGGTCATATGTATAAGGTAGTTTAGCGGGTCTACTTCACTTCACATAAACCTCATTTAACCGACTTTCATTTCACTGACTTTTAACAGTGGCAGTGTGTAGAGTACTGTAAGGCAAGTAAAAGGTATATGCCCTTTTTCTCCACTGTAGTGCGATCCTGGAGTTAGTATATATAGTTAGGGGGGTGTGGGGGGCACAGCCCCCCCACATCAGGTGGTGTGGGGGGGGGCGTAGCTCTTCACCTAGTTTGGTTTTATATTGTCTAGTTTCTTTTAAGAGGGTAAGTAAGTAGTGTTTAAGTTCTGGAAAGAGTTAGTCACTGGTGGCATGTCTAGGGTTTAAAATGTAGTATTTTGAAATTCAGCCTTGTCAGTTGTTGGTGAAATGAGAGTCGGTCAAATGAGTTTTAGGTGAAGTGAACTTTAGGTGATTTGGTCTCGAGTGAAGTGAAAGTTGGTCAAATGAGTTTTAGGTGAAGTGAAGTAGATCCAGTTTAGCACCCAGAGTGCAACCGTGCCCATGACATAAACTCACTTCACCATGCAGTCCATCATCCTAGACAACTTGTTTGAATGATGAAAGTACAGTTGTGTAGTTAAACTTACCATAAAGGTATACATTTAAATCGATCACTGTTGCAGTAACCTACAATAAATGTGATGTGTTGCCAAGGGCCAGGCCAGCAGGAGAGCTTCCAAAGCTTTACGGCACCTTCATCTTGCCCCTAGCCATTGGACAGCTTGAGGAGTGTAAGATAAAGCAGTGGCTAGGTTGCCAAAACTTCAGAGCTTTCTTGTCTCAGAACAGGGAGGCTGGAGCCCAGATAGCTAGATAAGTGCTAGGAGAAAGAGGAAACACACATATATTCACGCCCTGGCAAAAAGCAAAAAATCAATAAAGGGGGATGGAAGGATGGTGTGACTACTGCAACAGCGATCTATACGACCATCTGCTGTTATGTTAAAGTGATTCAGTCATCAAAATTGTCTTATCTTTGCATTATACCAGGTAGTGCATGAAGTGCAGAACAACATTTCCACAGAATTATGAGAGGAGTCTGGCACCTAATTTTGCTGGTGGAAAAGCTTTTTATATCACCACTTTCCCTACAATCATGCCACTAAACTTAAAAGTAAACTTTAACCTCACTGACATTATGACAGTAAAGCATGTTCACAGACTTTAATGAACACACTGCCACACATGCACAGAGGTGACAGGTGAACCCATTACAGTCTATGTATACAGTGTTAGTTCTGTCTACAGTGACACCAGGATGGGCCACGGTAGATCTATTTGGGCCATGACTTAATAAAAAGCTTAGAAAGCTTTTTATTAAAAAAATGGCCCAAATAAATGCTAAATTACTATAATGTAAGTGCATCACTGCACTTAACTCACTAGATGCAGTGATGCACCTACGATTATGGCCAAATTACTTTACGTTTACTTATACAACTGTAATATGCTCATCACAGGATCACTGTTGCAGTAGCCTTGGTTATATGGGATAAATACCACAGCCTTTCAAAAAGGGAGGAGGAAGAAGGTTAACAGTCCAGGAATACCTGGAGAATACTAATAGCAAAGCCTGCTATGACCTAGAAGAATAAACTAATTTGTAATACTTAGTAAAGGTAAACAGATATAATCAAGTTTGTACGTCTAGTAATTTCTACATTCCACCCTTTTCCAAGAAGCCACAGAAGAAGCCAGAACCCTGGTAAAGTAGACCCTGACTTTGCCTGGAATTGTCTTGTTCTGGTGAGAATAACAGAAAGCAACAGGATGGGACAATCATTTAAAAATGTCTGCCTGACACTAATTGTCCCTTATAGTTTCCTTTATAGGTTATAACCAGCTCATCAGCAACCTTGAAGGGTCTTGTCCTGTCAATACAGTATCTGAGTTGCCTAAGGAAACCCAAAGTGTATAAACATCTTTTCTCCCTAACCTTTCATTTCTGAAATGAAAACAGGGAGACAATGTGCATGGCTCGGTATAAACTCTAAAAATCTTAGGCATAAAGGAAGAGCTTGTTCTCAAAAATGACCCCATCTTTGTGAAATCAGATAGGGATAATTCACTACAACAGGCTGTAACTCAGTACTTTTCTTGCGAAGTCACTGCAAAGCAAAACACTGTTTTGCACAAAATAACTTTAATCAGCCCCATAACCAGGTTCCAAAAGGAAAAGCCACAAGTTTTTCCTAGTAAAAAGTAAAGATCCCAGGAAGAGCCACCTATCATCTAGCTGGACAGATATTTAGAACCACTTTCAAAAACTGTTCAGATGAGATTGGGTAGAAAGGGGAAGGGGATCAAACAGCAGAGAAGCAGAGATGGCCTTGATAAAAAAGAAGCAAGATAGGCCATTGGACAGTAACTTGCACTAATACTGTTGACTAGAAAATATTTTCTACTTATCCACATATGATTTTCTAGCAGTAGGTTTATTTCCCTTCTTTAATATCTGCTGCATATCCCCAGAAAAAAGGTGCCTAAAAAGGTAGAAACAATTATATTTTCAAGGCTGTCATTTGAAGAAGCAGAAAGATGGGGTGTATCAAACAAGCCCTATCCTGTGTGAGTACATCAATTCTGTGAGGAAACTTGTGGTAATTGCCCTCAGCCAATTTCAAAAGAAATGAGAAACTACAGTTGTGTAAGTTGCACTTACCATAACAGTAGATGTTCAAATTCCTCACTGCAGCAGAAGCCTTTGGCTACATGAGTTACATCCTGCCCATGTTACAACAACCTGCCATATTCACAAAGCTCTGGCTCCCTCTCATACCTACACTCTAACTGCTGATTAGCTAGCTCCTTGGAAGAAAATCAGCAGTCAAGGCACACTATTTCAGACCTTTCCTACCTAGAGACAGAAAGAGCTTCCTCACCCCAAACCCCAAAAATATATAAACAGTATAAAATAACTCAATATCCCAACAACTAAATACAGAAGTAGGGAATGGAGGGTTGGTGTGGCTACTGCAGCAGTGAGGAATTTGAACATCTACTGTTATTGGTAAGTGGAACTTAAGACTGTACTTTGTTCATCATTTTCACCGCTGCAGTAGCCTTTGTCTCTATGGGTTGATTACCAGACTATTCAACCTGAGAGGAGGAAGGATAAGGGTCCAGGGACCTTGGAGAATGGTCCTAGCCAAGTCAGTCCTGAACCTGGAAAAGGAAATTAAAAGTTATGTACTCACTATAACTATGCATCTGTGCTGTCCATTTTCATTCTTCCTCAATGAATAGGTTACAGATCCGATCCTTGGATCCAACTCGGCCACATACTTCAGACTTTGAATCCAACTCCCAAACTTCTCCCTCAACCTTTAATCCTCTAGTCTATCCCCAGTACCTCACATCGAGTTTGTTGCTATAAAATCCACATTAAGGAGTTAGAGAAAGGGACAGGTAATAGAACAGGGCTTAAACCTGGAGCTATAGGTGCCAATAATAACACCAAGAAGTCACTCCAGAACATTATAGAAAGGGGGATGGAGGGGGGAAGTTGAAGAATAATGAAAATGGACAACACAGATGCCTAGTTATGGTGAGTAAATAACTAGTTATGGTGAGTAAATAACTTTTAAATCTGATGGTGTCCTTTTCATTCTTCCTCAATGAATAGGTTAGAGTCCCCAGCTACGTGAATTTTGGGTGGCCCTCATGATTGGATATTCCAGAGAAATGATGAACCAAAGGCAGCTCTGCTTCTGGACATTAGGTCCTATTTGTAATGAGTAACAAAGGTATGAGCATTGGACCATGTGGCTGCTGTGCAAATATCATCAACAGACTTACTTGACCAAAAAGCAGATGAAGTGGCCATAGATCTAGTTGAGTGGGCTTTAGATAATCTTGGTAGAGAAATGCCTTGTTGGGAACAGATCCAAGAAATACAATTAGTTATCCATTTAGCCAATGTAATTTTAGATACTAGATAACTCAGCCGACTTTTTGAGAAGGAGACAAACAGCTGGTCTGACTATCTGATTTATTTAGTTCTAAATAAAAATGTAATTGCCTGTGTACATCTGGATGCTGTAGCATGTATTCTCCTTTGTTGGAAAAATTTGGAAAGAAGACTGGTAAATGAATGAATTGGTTAATGTTAGATTCAGAAGCCATTTAGGTAAAAAGGAAGGGTTAGTTCATAAAGTAACCCTGTCTTTATAGAAAATAAAGTATGGAGTCTGACGAAAGAGCGTGGAGTTCAAAAATCCTTTTGGCATAAATGAAAGCTACTAAAAAGGCTGTTCTCCATGATAGGTACTTTAAATCATTTTTTGCGGAAGGTTCAAAGGATTTTTGATTCAGACCTTGCAGTACCACAATCAAGTCCCGTGGAGTGAAGGGTATTTTATTGGGGGTCTAAGCAGGAAAGTGCCTTTCATGAAAGCTCTACATAACTTGGGAGATGCCCAACAATAATTTTTATCTCCTTTAGAAAATTTAATATGGCTGCCAACTGTAGTTTAATCATAGAAAAGCTCCTTCTTTGAAAAGAGCAGCCAGAAAATCAAGTATAGCAGAGACAAGGGCAGTAAAATAGTCAGCATTGTTTCTTAACGCCCAAAGGGAAAATCTTTTCCATTTGCTCTTGTAAACATTTTTGGTAGAGTTTTTTGTGAGGATAATAAAATGGTATGCACTGAGGAAGAAAGCCTGGGCTGTCTGGCTATTACTAGAACTGGAGAAACCATGCTGTTAGTTTGAGGGGTGGGATATTGGAGTGACTCATCCCTGAAGGGTGTGTGAGAGAAGATCTGGAGTTGGGTCCACTATCCAGGGAGTATAACAAAGATGAAACTAAAGGAAGGGAACCACACCTGGTGAGGTCAGAAGAGGGCAATGAGGATGACTGAGCTCTTCAATCAAATTGCTTTCTGTAGAAACCTGAGGATCAGGGGAAGTGGTGGATAAGTTTAAAGGAAACCAGGTGGCTAAACGTGGACTAGAGCATCTCTTGGTGACACCCCCTGAGGGGGGATCAGGGCAAAATACCTGCTGCACTTGTTGTTGTGGGAGGATGCAAAGAGATTGTAGCAGGGATGGGCTCAATGACAGAAAATTTCTTCTGCCACTGACTGTTTGAGAGACCACCCATGAGGCACAAGAATGGACCTGATGAGTTTGTCCACTAGTACACTGGATTTTCCGGGAATGTGTGTTGCAACTAGAAAGTGGTTGGTGGAGATCACCCATTGCTACACTCTCACAGCCTCCCAGCAAAGAGAGTAAAACTGGTCTCCCCAATGTTTGTTGATGTACCACACTACAGACATGTTGTCGGTCTAAATCACAATAGTCCCTACAGGAAGAGCATCTTGAAATGCCTACATTGCTAAAAGGACTACTGTAATTTACAGGATGTTGATATATAAATTGGCCTCTTTGGGACAATGTGTATTGGACTGTCCTTCCCAAGTAATGCCCCCCACCCCAACTGGGAGGTCTCTGTAGTCACTGTGGCCATTGGGGGTGGAAAAACAAAGGGCCGGCCTAGTTAAATGTTGTCTGACTTTATCCGCCAATGAATATGGTTTGCATATTGGTGTAAACTTGACTGGAAAAGATAGGGGTTGTCGAAGAACAAGCCATTGAACAGCTAGAGTCCATTGAAGGACACGCATAAGGTAGCGTAGTAAAGGAAGGACTACTGGTGCTGCCATAGACT
This sequence comes from Protopterus annectens, assembly GCF_019279795.1. Taxonomy (NCBI): domain Eukaryota; kingdom Metazoa; phylum Chordata; order Ceratodontiformes; family Protopteridae; genus Protopterus; species Protopterus annectens. The sequence continues at coordinate 362,240,479 of NC_056738.1, forward strand.
CTAAAGCTTGGAGAATTAGACTGGCTGGAGGAGACGGATGAGATAGAGTTTGATGAAACTGAGATCTGAGTGTGTCTATGTGATGAGTAGGCAAAGAGGTGATTTGTGTTGTCATGTTCAGATGCGCACCAGTAAACTTCAGGCTCTGTACTGGTGTCAGATTTGATTTGGCATAATTGACTGTGACATCTAGTGAGTGATAAATCTGGAGCAAATAGTCCCTGGATTGTTGTAGAAGATGCATGGTAGGAGTGATGAGGAGCCAGTCATCCAGGTATGGAAACACTAGGAATCCTTTTAGTCTCAAGTGAGCTGCCACCACTGCCATACATTTGGTGAACACCCTGGGGGCTATGGTGAGTCCAAAGTTTGATGTGATAGTATGAATCCTGAAGATCTATGCAGCACATCCAGTCATCTTTGCACAGATATGGTAGAATGGACTGGACCATGACCATTCAGAACTTTGACTTTTTCATGAACTGATTTAGTTTGCTTGGGTCCAAAATTGATCTCAGATCCCCTGTCTTTTTGGGCACTAAAAAGAAAAGTGAGTAAGTTCTGAATCTTGTTTAGTCTGATGGAACCTCCTGGATAACTCTTTTGTTTAGCAGCATTTGAATTTCTAGTGCTGCATCCTTCTTCTGACTGGGTGAACATTGGGAAGTCTCTTTCTTTTGGAGATTTGGGCCTGGAAAAAATGGTATGAAATAACTTCTGGATATTATTTTAGCACTCATGAATCTTTTGTTATAGCAGCCCAGGAGTCTGTTTGCAAGGACAAGCATCCATTGACTGCCTCCAGAGGTGGGCATTCAACAGCACTTTGAGTGCTAAAAGGGTCTATCTGGAAAGGAATCTCGGAAACCCTGATTTTGCAGGTCTCCTCTGCAGTAAAGATGGCGTCTTCCATTTGAACTTTCTCCTCTGCCTCTGAGGGAGTTCTCTCTGCGTGAAACCTGGAAAGATCCTTGGGATTTGTGGATTCACATTTTCTTGCCTCCTCTCTGATTCTTTGAAGAGGATCATTGAGGGGTAGAAAAGCGAATTCCTACAGCAGACAGAGTCTTTCCTTCCTGTACACTGTGGGAAAGCATTTCTCACAGAAGAGTCAAACAAGGATGTTCCATCAAAAGGAGCATTGCTGAAAAAAGACTTGAAAGGCTCCACAAAACCGCAAAACCGCATCCAGGCATGTCTCCTAACAGCAATGCCTGGACCAGTGACCCATGAGGTGCCTTCTGCTGCATGAGAAGTCAACCTCATGGATGCACCGGAAATAGACAACACACTGGCCAGCTGTGAAGATGATCTTTTATAATTGTCTGCAGACATGGACTAGAGTGAGAGCTTTTGAGAGTTCCTTGGTCAAATTCCACTGTAGTCTTGTAAAGTGCACCAAATAGTTCAAGGACCTCAAGGCAAAGGTCGCTGAAGCAAAAACATACTTTCCAAACTTGTCCAACACCCTGGACTCTCTGTTAGGGGGATAGACAGAGGAGCTCTGTTCTGCTAGCTCCTTGGTGGCTGCCACCACAACCATTGCATCAAAAGAGACTCCTTTGCTCCAATGTGGCATATCTTTTGGAGGAGCTTAAATTTTGTCTGGATGGTGTGGGATAGTTTCAACATAATCTAGTTCCTTCCATGTCCGGCGCGAGACTAGGTCGATAAGCTCAACAGCCAGGGGAGTCACCCAAAATGTAGATGGGCCACCACCAAAACCCTCTAGAAATACTAACTCCTCAGGGGAAGGATTATCTGAAGACCAACCACCTTTCTGCTTAAGTATCTCCAAAATATCTCCAAATGAGACTTCATCGGGTGGTGATTTGGGGGACCCTTCCCCTTCCCCTTCGTTGAAGTCAGTATCTTTGGTGTGAGATTCCAAGGGGGAGTCTATATGCCTATGTTTATACATTATCTTTTGGCGAAATTCGTCAGTGGCATTCTCTGGAGCGGTGGCTGAAGAGAGGAGTAGTTTTTCCATGGGAAATGTCTGGATGCTAGATGGTACTGGCTGCCCATGTGGAGTAGGTCTGATGGGATCAGAGCTTGGAACCATAGAGGGAAAGGATGTAGGATCCAAAGACATATGAGAGACTGGATCTCTTGAATGACAGAACACCCTCTTCACAACCTCAAAGGCAGACAGACCAGGAGAAACCGTGGCCAGCCACACTAAAGCCGAGACTTCCAAAGCAGGCAGATCATGGCTTTGCCAGGATCCATGCCTCGAGGAGGGAGCTAGACTTGAGCTATCTAGTGCTGAGGCTCCAAGGGGCAAGGATGGATCCGATATCATTGGAGATGAACCTGGCCACACTGATCTGATGCTGACATTTCGGCTCCATGACTCATCCTGATCCAAAGGAATAGGAGGAGAGCTGGTCAGGGAAAACATTGAGGATGAACATGCAACTGTTTGGCTCCAACACTGGTATTCTCAGAACTCTCGAATCCTGGGGCTCCGAAATCGATGGATGTATCTAAGAAGGAGATACAACTGTATGGGCAGTGGCAGAAAGTCTCACAGATCCAATGGGAGATGGAGCAGGTAAAACCCCCATCTGGATCTGAGCTTTGAGGAACTTTCTCATTATCCTATCCACTTCAGCTTCCGAGAGACTCCTGGAGAATCTGACAGATGAGGCGGTAGACTGAGGTCTGGGGTGCTTCCACGGAGTTTGCATGAAAAAGGAATGGAGCCGAGGAGAAACAGGTTCGACAACGAACTCGGGTGAGCAAGTTCTCCGCATATGAGAAGAACCCGGGGTCAGATCCAATGGTTTCGGATCCATGGGTTGAACAGACGGAATGCATAAGATGACTCTCAGATCCGAAGGCTTAGGATCCAATGTTTTTCTCTCTCCAAAGATCTCTGTATTTTTGGAGGAGACTCCAAGGAAGAAAGTCTTTGGAGACTTAGTTGAAGATCATTTTCTGTGCTCCGATGAAGCTTGGATGATTTAATGGGGATTGGAGCCCAGGAGGAGGAAGAAGCAGAAGTGGGCAGTACCCCTTTAAGGAATAGTTTGCTCCATCTGTCTGCTATAGTCCTGGAGTTAAATGCATCACAAATGGTACAGTTCGTACCCATATGTGCTGCCCATAAACAGGAAATGCACTCCATGTGGGCATCCAAATTCAGAAATTTGTGTCCACAGGAAATCCACTTTTAAACTCTGTAAGCTTCTCAGCCATAGTATTTAAACTACAAAGGGGAAGAATAGAAACTAATATATTTTCGTAAAACTATAGCAACAGTAAAAAGAACTACCAACAATGGTAGTAAACAATACCCTGTCAAAAAGAGATAAGAAAGTGACAGAAAGAAAGAAAGAAGGGAAAGTAGTACCAATAATGGTACTTAAGAAATTATTTTGCCAAAGTAAAGGAACTAATGGAAAGAAACCTGAAAAACTAAGAGGGAGGGATTATCTAATTTAACTAGAAAATGTACTGTAGATGTTTTCTAAGAAAATGCACTTAAAATCAACCTAAAAAGGTCTGTAAAGACATTAAGAGAGAGGATCAGCATCCATGCAAGATGGTGGCAAACGAGATCTGAGGTACTAGGGATGGACTAGGGCATTAAGGGTAGAGGGAGGAGCTTGAGAGTTGGATCCAAAGTCTGTAAAATGTGGCCGGGTCAGATCCAAGATTGGATCTGTAACACATATATTGAGGAAGAATGAAAAGGACAACATCAGATCTTACCCTGTTCTGGAAAGGCTGCTTTCTTTTTGGGAGTTTCATTAGTTCTCTCCTGACATTTCTTCATATGTGTCTATTTGTTAGCAAGAGACACTGCCGTTTGGTTTTGTGTTTTAAAGGGAGCAGAAAATTTGGAGGGACAGAACTTGGGGACCTGAAAAAAATCCTAGAAACTCCTTGTTTTAATTTACCTATATCATCCCATTGTTTGATCACCTATGTAGCAGAAAGCCCAAATAGAACCTCCCTATCTGGAGAGGAGTTCAGAATTTCTGAATTTAAGTCATATGAAAACTTTAGGTTATGTACACTGGATATCTTCTCAAGACTGTTGCTGCAAAAGAAGGCCTGAAAACAATATCAGCACAATCGTACACACTTTTCAAGACATGTTTAGAAACTTGAGCCAGGTTAGCCACAATTTGATTCAAATAAGACCTCTCTTCAGCAAATTCTCTCAGACTATTGGGAAAGTTAAGCAGAAATTTCCATGCATAGCTCTTGTAATTTAGAATTCTGATAGCTAAAGTAGAGGAAGAAAATAATCTCTTAGTCTACCTAGACATATATCCTCTTTGTCTCTAAGTACAGGATGAGAGGTAGTAAGATACCTATTTGGCTTAGGAGCAGGAGTAGAGATAGTTGCAGAATCTGCTTCAAGATGAGAAAAAAAAATTTTGTTAGTTTGGGACACTATACATAATTTATCTGACTTTTGTGGTACTGATCGCTGAGAGTCAGAAGTGTTGCATTAAAAGCATCTCCCAAGGCTGGCAGAATAAAATGAATGGATGCAGTTTGCAAGGCTTTTTTTTTAATAAATCATAATATTTCCCCAGTTCAGGGGAATATCTACCTGTTCCTACGCAAACATATCCTTAAGTCTCCATATGTTCAGCTTCAGGCCCTCTGTCAAAAGAGAGTCCTGGGCTATTGAACCTTCAGATGAAATTTCTGTCAACATCAGAGTCCTCTAAATAAACATTCTCTTCCTTAAGAGTAAGGGAAAATAGGGTGAGGCATTAGACACCTACAATTAAAAGTCCACAACAAACTTCTAGCTAAGGTAATAACATGTTTAGCCACAGAAATCATCTCTTTATGGTCACGATTAAAAAGAGTTATGTGCTTACCATAACTTGGCATCTATGTTATCCTATGCCATTATTCCTCACAGAAGGGTCTTGGATCCGACATCGGATCCGAGCCGGCAACTTAACAAAGACAGATCCAAGGCTCAAGCTCCTCCTTCTCCCATAATCCCCTGCTGCCCTTTAACCCTCAGGTCATTTTTGCTAACAAAGCTAGAAAAGCTAATTATCAAAAATAGAAAGGAGAAATAAGTCCTAACCACAAAACTCCAACTTGTTCAGAAACTCCACCAAGGAAGGGGGATGGCAGGAGGGAAATGTGAGGAATAATGACATAGGATAACACAGATGCCAAATTACGGTAAGTACATAACTCTTTATCTGATGTTATTCATGTCATTAGTCGTCGCAGAAGGGTCAGAGTCCCCAGCTACCATACATCCTGGGAGGCCTCAAAAAATGAAATGCTGGAGCACTGCGAAACCAAATGAAGCCCTGTTCCTGGAAACCAAATCCAGCTTGTAATCAGATATAAAGGTCTGAGGATTAGACCAAGTGGCAGCAGCACAAATGTCATCAATAGAGAGTTTGGCCATGAACGCTGAGGAAGTAGTTATGGACCTAGTACAATGAGCCCTAATCTTTCCCGGAACCTCAAAATGCCTATTGTCGTAGAATGTAGGAATGCATCCAGAGATCCATTTAGAAATAGTCACATTAGAAACCGGGAGGCCACATCTATTTGGGGAAAAGCCACAAAGAGATGATCTCATTTGCGAAAATCTTTAGTCCTATGTAGATAAAATCATAATTGCCTGTGCACATCCAAAGTATGTAGACTGTACTGTCCTTTGTGGAAATAATTAGTAAAGAACGCTGAACACTGAGTATGTTGGTTTAGATTGGATTCACAGGCAACCTTGGGCAAAAAAGAGGGATTCATCCAAAGAGATACTCTGTCCTTGTGAAAGATCATATACGGAGGAGCAGTGGAAAGAGCTTGCAATTCAAAAACCCTCCTAGCTGAAGTTATGGCAACCAGGAAGGCCATTTTCCACGACAAGAATTTGAAATCACATGAACTGGCAGGTTCAAAAGAACTCTTAGTCAGTGATTGCAGCACTAAGGTTAAGTCCCAAGGAGGTGAGAGATCCTTAACAAGTGGTCTTAGAAGGAAAACACCTTTCATGAATGCTTTGCAAACTCTGGAAGAGAATAAGAAGTTATGTTCTTACCCTAACGTTCCATGTTAGTTGTCTTCTTCTCGCCTTCTTTCTTGCTGGATGGGTTCGGAGCCGATCCTCGGCTCCGACTCGGCCTATACTATAGCTCGAGAGCTATTTTTACCGGCTCGAGGCAGCCCTATAACCCACAATACCATGCGCTAACTCCCCAGATCTCGTTTTGAAGCTAAGACATGGTATAAATATATTATTATAATCCTCATTTGCAAATACTGACTCCCTGCTAGTAACACTAAAGATACGGGGAAACCGTAACATGTTGTATCTCCAGAAATGGAAGGACTCAGAGACCTCAAGTCTGTCCAGGCTAGGGGGCAGGAGGGAGGGACACAAGAAAGAAGGCGAGAAGAAGACAACTAACATGGAACGTTATGGTAAGAACATAACTTCTTAATGTTAAGTTGTCATTCTCGCCTTCATTCTTGCTGGATGGGACAGCGTCCTTAGCACCTTAGTCCTGGGTGGCTCAATGGAACAGACTCCTGAGTACAGTGGAACCAAAGTCAGCTCTATTTCTGGAGGCTATATCAAGTTTGTAATGGGCAATAAAGGTATGTTGGGAAGCCCATGTACCTGCTGCACATATGGCATCTAATGGTAACCTTGCTTGAAAGGCCGTTGATGTTGATAGTGCCCTGGTTGAATGAGCCATAAGCCTAGACGGAAGTTGCCTGTGTCTCAACTCATAGACAAAGGTAATAATACATGTCAACCATCTGGAAAGAGTAACCTTTGATACTGGAAGCCCTTTCTTTCCTGCAGCATAAGAGAGAAAGAGCTGGTCTGACTTTCTGAGTTGTTTTGCCCTGTCTAGATAATACCGTAGTTGGCGATGAACATCCAATGAATGTAATTTCTGTTCAGCAATGTTGGAATAGTCTGGGAAGAAGACAGGCAAGTCAATGGAGTGGTTTAGATTTGCTTCAGAGGACACTTTCGGTAGGAAGGAAGGATTTGTTCTGAGAGCTACCCTATCTTTGTGAAAGACCAAATGAGGGGGACGGACAGACAAGGCTTGAAGTTCCGATACCCTTCTGACATGTTATGGCTACTAAAAACAGTTTTCTCCAAGAAAGAAGCTTGAGGGATCAAGAGGCTGCAGGTTTAAAGGGAGGCAGAATCAATGAGGTTAGGACTAAATTCAAATCCCATTGTGGGGGTGGATCCTTAACTGGAGGTCTAAACAAAAAGATGCCCTTGAGAAAGGCTTTACAGAGTTTGTGGGACATAATATTTGCTTCTGAGAGCCCCACATGAAAATTAGCAATGGCCGCTAATTGTTCCCTGATAGTGGCTGACGATGACCCTGAATGAAAGAGTTCCGCCAGAAAGTCTAGAACCTTATGAATGGGTGCATGGAAAGGATCTAAGGACCTAGCTTGTGCCCAGAGCGAAACACGCTTCCATTTACTCGCATACGTCTTCATAGTATTGGACTTATGGGAAGCCAGAATGATATCACGAACAGGAGGAGAAATAAGGGGAAGCCTGGCTATGGCTGGAAGTGGAGCAACCAAGCTGTGAGGTTGAGGGAATGAAGAGACTGATGCAGCTTGCCCGTGAGATGGGTCAACAGATCTGGAAGGGGTTCCAGATGCCAAGGCTGTTCCAGTAGGTAACTGTGCAGAAACGGAAACCATACTTGTCGAGGCCAAAAAGGAGCAATGAGGATCATTTTGGATCTCAATGCGGTTGCTTTCTGAATTAATTGCGGGATCAATGGTAAGGGAGGAAAGACATATAGAAGACCCCGGGGCCAATCGTGAACAAGAGCGTCTCTGGGGGGATGGCCTGGTAGAGGAAAGAGTGTGAAGAAGTCGAGGCACTTGCTGTTTTGAGGAGTTGCGAAAAGATCGCAGCAAGGCTGGCCCCACTTCTGAAATATTTTGTCTGCTACCGCCTGATTTAGAGACCACTTGTGAGGCATGAGGATAGTTCTGCTCAATCTGTCCGCTATGACGCTGGACTTCCCGGGGATGTGCGTTGCTATCAGAAACCGTTGAGAGGAAATCGCCCATTGCCAAAGTCTGAGTGCTTCTCGACATAGGGGGTAGGACCTTGTTCCGCCCTGCTTGTTTATGTACCACACCACAGACATATTGTCCGTTTGAATTGCTATAGTCCTTGTGGGAAGAGAGCTCTGAAGGGCTTGCAACATTAAAAGCACTGCCGTCATCTCCAGGACATTTATGTGCAGGTGGCATTCTAATTGTTGCTATGTGCCCTGGACCGTCCTGCCCTGATAATGCCCCCCCACCCGATCAGGGAGGCATCCGTTGTCACCGTGGCAACTGGGGGGGGGCAAAGGGTCTGCCCTGAAAAAGCTGAGGGGAAACCATCCACCAGGAGAGATGATTCTTGCATGATGGGGTTATCAAGATGTTGTGAGTTATTGGGAGCTGTTGAAAGGACCACTGAGAAAACAGCATCCACTGGAGGAGCCTCATGTGGAAGCGGGCTAATGGGAGTAGAAGAATCGCCGCTGCCATGAGGCCTAACGCTTTCAATACTAGCTTGACTTGAACTCTGTTGGGCTGAAACAGGGACTGAACATTCCGCCTTATGTCTGTTACTCTCTGAGGAGGTAATGTTGCAGACATTTCTGTGGTATTTAATACGGCGCCTATAAAGTTTATACAATGACAGGGCGGCAAGGAGGATTTTGCAAAATTTATAGAAATACCTAGATTGTTGCAAAGTTGAATAGTGTAATCCCTGGCCATTATAAGATGCTGCTTGGTGGTAGTGGAAATGAGCCAGTCGTCTAGATATGGAAACACCTGGAATCATTTTTGTCTCAGGTGAGCCATGACCACTGCCAATCATTTGGCGAACACCCGGGGGACTGTGGTGAGACCAAAGGGCAGGGTTCTGAATTGATAATGACTGGCTCCCAGCCGGAAGCGGAGAAACCTCCTGGAGCGCCTGTGTATCTTTATATGATAGTACGCGTCCTGGAGGTCTAATGAGCACATCCGGTTGTCTCTGCCCAAAAAGGGTAGAATGGACTGCAGTGTTACCATCCGAAATTTTGTCTTTTGTACAGAGTTGTTCAATCTGCTGAGGTCCAAAATGGGTCTCCAGTCTCCAGTCTTTTTTGGTACCAAAAAGAATCTGGAGTAGATTCCGGATCCTAGCTGATCTGCTGGGACTGCCTGGATGACTCTTTTTTCTAACACCTTTTTTATTTCTAGCTGTGCCTGACCCCTTTGTGCGGGTGGTACGTCTGGTAGGGGTCTTGGCGGTTGTACCGGAGGGGAAGTGAAGGGAATTTTGTAACCCTCGGATATGATCTTCTGTACCCATGTGTCTTGGGAGAGGGATTGCCAGGCTTCCGGGTACAGAGATAATCTTCCCCCAACTGCCTCCGAAGGCGGACAGTCGGGCAGCTTCTCAGGGATGCTGAAAGGGTTGGTCAGGGAAAGATTCCCTGGAACCCTGGTTCTGTGGACCCCCTCTGCCCCTGGGGCGGTGTCTGTTATTATTCCCCCCCTCTGCCTCTGGGGGGAATTCACCACATGCGGCAGGCGCGACTCCCTGTGGTTTGCGGAACCACATCTTTCCACCCCTCTGTCCCTTAGGATAAGGTCTAGAAGGTGTGGAAAAATGGACTCCCACGGCAGAGAGAGTCTTACCATCTTGCTCGCATCTGGTGTGGGTATTCTTCACCTGAGGTCCAAACAATTCTGAACCATCAAAGGGGGTGTTGGTGAAGGACGCCTTGAAGGGATCGGCAAAGTTACAGAGTCGCATCCAAGCGTGACGTCTCAATGCAACACCTGTGCCTGCGGCCCTACTCGCTCCATCGGCTGCGTAGGAGATAAGTCGCATGAAAGAGTTAACAATGGAGTTCAGGGTGGCCAGCTGGGAGTTCATCTTGTCCTGATACCCCGCAGCAGAAGGATCCTGTACAGTTTCACCCAGTTCTTTGAGCAAGTCTCTCTGAAGGCGGGTGAAATGACATAAATAGTTCAGCGATCGCATAGTAAAGGTCGTTGAAGCAAATGGCCGCTTGCCGTACCTGTCCATGGTCCTGGACTCTTTGTTAGGAGGATGAACAGGTACAGAAGGATCAGCCAATTCCTTCTTAGTGGCTGCTGCTACCACCATAGCATCAACTGAAACACCTTTAGTGAGAAAGGATTTGTCCTCTGGTGCAGAAATAAATTTAGAGGGCCTCCTAGGGGTAGGTTCCATTGAATCAGGAGCTGCCCACGCCATTCTAGTCACTACCTCCATTAGTGGGTCGAAAGGGGGAGACACCCAGGAGGTGGAAGGGCGAAATCCAAAAGCGTCAAGGTAAACTGACTCGTCCTTGGAGGGTTTGAGAGTGGACCAATTTCCCCTCTGTTTTAGGATCTCTAGGATGTCTGAAAAAGAGACATCCTCAGAGGGGGATCTCGGGGAACCCTCCGACTCATCCAAGTCGGTGTCCGACGTGACAGACTCGGGGGAGTCTATGTGCTTCCTCTTGCATTTTCTTTCCCTAGGGGGTTCCCCTGAAGCTTCAGGAGAGGCCTCGGAAGAGGAGGAGACACCCAAAGTGGGTACCCTATGCTTTGGATCTCTGCTGTCAGATGCAGGAGGATGGCCAGCGACCATAACAGGCACTGTAGAGGGAGCAGCTGCAGAACTTAACCTTGGAGTGGACACTGGGTCCAGCATGCTCCTCATCACCTCGAAGGCTCCCCTATCAGGTACCAAGGGTAGTCCTGGCTCTGAAGAGACCCGAACCGCTCCCGGCACCGACAGAGGAGGCTCCGAGAATGATGTCGGGACCGAACTAACCAGAGCCGAAGCTCCGAGAGGGAGAGCGGGGTCGGACAAGGGTCCGATGTCACTTGCCCCCTCGGAGCCGACAATGGAGTCCTGGCGCCTGGACCTCTCCACGGACGGAACCAATGAAGAGGTCGGAGCCAATGACACCGGAGCCGAAGGTGGAAGTATCGGCTCCGATGTGGGCAAGGTTACGGTTCCGACAAACTTCGGCTCCGAACTCGAGAGGTGAATCGGAGGAGGAATCGATAGCGGTACCAAAGGAGCCACAGTCTGGTGAGATGGGCTCTGGAGCATTTGGGCTGGGGCCTGAGATTTTATGATCCTACTGACCACCCTCTCAATGTCGTGGTCGGAGAGCCTGGATGACCTAGATGAGTGAGTCCTATGACTCCGCTCCGATAGTAGAGGGGATCTTGGAGCCGATCGGACGGATTCTAGTGAGGGGGATCTAGAGCGCTTGCGCGCTGGGGTCGGCTCCGATGCTGATTTCGGAGCGGATACCACTTTGCCCGCCTCGGATCCGATTGAAACCGATGTCGGAGCAATCTCAATAACGCCAGCCCTCGACTCAGAAGCTGGAGCCGAGGGTTTGGTGGTTTTTGAAGACTTCCCCGAGCCAGACTTGGACGGGGAGTCATCGGGCTTTAACAAGCCCATTAAGATGAGCTTATTACACCGCTCCTGCAGGACTCTTGAACTAAACCCGTGACAGATGGAACAAGAGTCCTGCAGGTGTAAAGGCCCTAAGCAATAGACACACGAAGTGTGACCGTCTGTCAGAGACATTTTCTGACAGCACGAGTCACACTTCTTGAATCCCGAGACCTTAGTGTCTTTGGACATAGTCCTAACAACAGCAAACACAGTAATCACAGTCAGTCCACACACACACTCAACTTAAAACTAGAAAAAGTTAAGGGAACTGACTAAACCCACACACAGACACTGTAAGGGGTGGGGAAAACTAAGGTAAAGCCCGTAGGCCCAAAGATAAAAATTAACTAAAGAAGGGAAGAAGGGCTACAAAAGGGCTGTAATGAATAAGACAATCAGTAGGGACCTAACAAAGGGTATCTAACTGGAAAAACTACCTGAAAATTAGTTTTATAGAAAGAATTCTCTTTACTGACCTGAGCCGGTAAAAAAAGGCAACCTCGCAGCGAAGCGGCAAACGAGATCTGGGGAGTTAGCGCATGGTATTGTGGGTTATAGGGCTGCCCCGAGCCGGTAAAAATAGCTCTCGAGCTATAGTATAGGCTGAGTCAGAGCCGAGGATCGGCTCAGAACCCATCCAGCAAGAATGAAGGCGAGAATGACAACTTAACATCATAGACTCACCGTTTTCATGAAAATTAGAAATCGCAGCCAACTGGAGCTTATTAGTAGAGAAACTTGTTCCTGCCTGGAAAAGTGAGGACAAGAACAAAAGGATATCTGAAACAGAGGCCGAAAAAGGATCTAGATTCCTGCTCTTAGCCCAGATAGAAAACCATTTCCATTTACTACTATAAACCTTTCTGGTTGAGGGTTTCTGGGTAGCTAGGATAATATGCTTGATGGGGGGCGCCAGCCTGGACTGTATCAAGATCAACAAAATTGGAGAAACCATGCGGTTAAATGAAGGGTCCGAAGATTTGGAAAAGGAAGCCCTGAAGGATGGGAGATCAGATCCTGAAGGGAATCCAGTACCCAGCGAGGATACTTCAGACGAGACCTGATGAAGGGGAACCACAGTTGATGAGGCCAGAAAGGGGCAATGAGGATCAGGGATGTCCTCAGGTGTTGCGCTTTCTGCAAAACCTTGGGAATAAGAGGGACAGGAGGATAAGCATAAATGAGACCCAGAGGGCAGTTGTGGACTACAGCATCCATCGGTGACTCCCCGGGTGGGGGAATCAGGGTGAAGTACATGCGGCATTTGTGGTTGGTTGGGGAGGCAAAGAGGCTGCAGCATGGCTTACCCCAGAGGTCAAAAATCTGCTTGACCACTGCAGGATTGAGGGACCACTCGTGAGGACTCAAGATGGATCTGTTGAGTTTGTCGGTCAACACACTGGAGTCCCTGGGTATATGCGTTGCAAGATGAAAGCGTCTGGAGGATTCTCATGGCCTCTCTGCACAATGAGTCGGATTCTGTTCCCCCCTGTTTGTTGATATACCAGACGTCAGCCATGTTGTCTATCTGAATTGCAATCATCCCCAGGGGAAGGCAGTCCTGAAAGGCTTGCAAAGTTAGTAGGACTGCTCTCATCTCTAGAATTGCCCTCAGTCCAAAGGTAGCTGAGATGTACACATGCTTCCCATGCTGGTCTATCGCCCGAGACTCCCTGTTCGGGGGATGGAACTATGCTCTACCAGCTCCTTCTTGGTGGCAGCAGCAACCACAATGGCATTGACCGGAACTCTTTTGCTCCAAAAGGGGTCGTCCACGGGGGCTAAGTAATTTATCGGCTCACTTTGGAACTGGTTCCACAGTGTCAGGCTTCTTCCAGGCCCTTCGGCAATAAGATCGACAAACTCATCAGCAGGGGTGACACCCAGGAAGTAGATGGGCCCGTCCCAAACACCTTCAGAAACACGGACTTCTCCAAAGATGTGGGTTGAGGAGACCATCCAAATCTCAAGGATATCCCTAAAGGAGACATAGTAGGGCGGAGATCTGGAGGACCCATCTCCTTCATCAAGGTCTGTGTCCTCTGTGAGGGACTCCAAGGGTGAATCCAAGTGCCTCCTCCTGCATTTTTCTTACGATGTGCCTCTTCTGTGGGGGGCTTTGGGGAGGACTCAAAAGATGCAGGGACCCCGTGCAGGGAAGAAACCCCCTGAAGGCTAGAATGGGAGGGCCACCAAGGAGGAGCTGGTAGAGCATAGTTCCGCGGTCCACCCAGTTTGGGTTTGTGAAGGGCCGATCTTGTCTACTGAATCTGATTGACTTCTAATCTGTCTCCAGAACTGTGGACGAGGGTAAGGCAGTTCACACAGCCTATCTGGACCTCACCAGGGACTTCGACACCATCCTCCACTCTGGAATCATAGATAAACTTACTAAGCTGGGCATAAATCCCTACATCACTCAATGGGTTGCCAACTGGCTTACTGACAGAACCCAGACTGTAAAAGTAGCCGACCCCAAATTCAGCTCCAGACAAGTGACAAGTGAAGTACCTCAGGGTTCAGTCCTGGGACCACTCTTGTTTGGCATCTACTTCTCTGAAGTACAGGCCAACACTAAGGGACTCTGGCTAACAAAGTTCACAGATGACTGCAAACTGGGAGCCATGATTGAATCCCCAAATGATGTGGATATTCTACAAAAGGGCCTTACAGAAACAGATGCCTGGTGCTAGAGCCATGGGCTCAAGCTTAATGCCAAGAAATGTATAGTTATCCCCTTTGGAAAAAACATGTACCCATGAATTACCACATAGGTGGCAGGACACTAAACATCGAAAGTGTGATGAGAGACTTAGGGGTACAGGTGGACAGTGGTCTCACTTTCGAAAACCACATCGCCACAACAGTCAGGAAATCCTTCTATGTGGCACACCTCATCACTAAGGGTTTTTCATCCAGAAAAAAGGAGGTCATTGTCCCACTGTACTCATCCCTCATTAGACCCATTATAGAGTATAATGCCCCGTTTGGTATGTACCTCACAAGATATCTGCAATAGCTAGAAAGGCCACAGAAATACCTCACTAAAAGAATCACAGGCCTAAAGCAGATGCCATATGCTGACCGTCTAAAAAAACTCCAGCTATACTCTGTGGCATATCGTCTACTCAGAGGCGATCTCTGCTTAACAGTCAAACCCTGAGCTGTTGGACATACTCCACTTAAAGAAATCCCAATCCCTCAGAGCCAAACACTCCAGGGATCTAAACCTTGTCATCACAATGAACAGAAAACATGCTGGAGGGAAAGGTTCCTGACCCAGAGACTCCCCATACTCTGGAATAGACTGCCCATACATGTCAAGCAGAGCACCTGATTGGCCCTCTTCAAAAGGAACCTTGATGATTGGATGGGAGATAGGAAATTCACCCCGGGGATCATGTCAGTCGCCCTGCTAGACAGGGGTCCAGAGAAGTAAATATTGTGGGAAGAAATATCCAGGGAATTGTTATGGCTAGGCTTGCAAAGGCCCTAGGGCCGATAGCCTAGTACCAACCTAAGAACCTATGACCCTAACCCTGGGCAGGATGGGAGATCTTGCCACCCAAGGTAGAGAGGGGCAGGGATGGGCCCTGAGGGGTGGGAGATATAGCTCTAGTCCTGGAGAAGGTCCTCTCTACCACCCGGAAAGCCGAGAGGCTGGAAGCAGTCTCGTCCCCAACCCTGGAGGGCTCACTCCCGCAGAGAGGAGGGGCAAGTCCTGATACAGCACCATGACCTGTGGATGATATCTGTCTGGAGCAATCGGATCCAAGGAACTGGTCGGATCCGAAGGTGGTCTACTTTTGACCGGATCCGAGGGCCTCTGATCTGAGGAGGCATTGGAACCGTCAGAAGAATCCAAAGACCCCATATCTGAAGATCTCAGATTCAAGACAGCTCGGGCTGGAGTTAGATCTGGGGATCTAGGATCCGACAGCCTTGGCTTTTTAGAAGCCACTGCAGGCATGGATGGGGGTCTTCCTTTTCGGGTCAGAAGAGGAAGTCTTAGAGGGGGAAACAAAAGGACCCCCTGCACCATACCTTTTAAAAGCAGCTTGTTCCAGCACTCCACCAAAGCCCTGGGGTTGAATGCAGCACAAACATTGTATTCAGCATCCAGGTGACGAGCTCCTAGACAATACAGGCACTCTTCATGCAAGTCAGAATTAGGCATCTTCCGACCACACGAGAAGCACTTTTTAAAACCAGAGAGCCTTTCAGACATAACTTAAACAACAAAGCCCTAACACTAACAAAAAGGGTGCCAAACACGGACTACAGGGGAAACTACACCACACGCAAAACTAGCAAATCTAAGGGACGGGAGGTAAACTACTAACAGTAATTACACTAAAGAGACTAAAGGAGCTAAACCTATCAAGATAACCTAAGCTAAGTTAACAAATCAAGTTAAATTACTTTTACTGAAGCAAAAGCCAGATGGATCACATCCGTAGCAAATGCGCGGCAAACTAGATCTGGGGCTTAGAGGGCAGCAGGGGATTACAGGAGAGGGAGGAGCTTGAGCCTTGGATCTGTCTGTGCTAAGTTGCCGGCCTGGATCAGATGTTGGATCCAAGATCCTTCTGTGAGGAATAATGACATGGATAACATCAGATCCTTCCGTGAAGAATAATGACATGGATAACATCAGATCCTTCTGTTTCTTCATTTTATACACATCTTTTGAAGATCAATCCAAAACAGAAAAGAAAATCCACTTAAGTACCTTTATCTGCACTTTTTTTCAAATAATACAGTATTTAAATTGATTTAACTGTGTTACAGGAATATTAACTGAACTGGAAGTTTTGACTCTGCTCGTCAGTTAGTCCCACCCACCCTCTATGTTTTTGTTTTGGTGTTAATCTTAGTGGCCTTGAAACTGCCCGACCCTCTTGTAAATTTGTGTTTGGATACTCCTTCTGGGCCCATCTCATTTGCTCACTCAACTGAGTGCAGTGAGATCATATTCTGATTTCAGGCACTCCTACTGTGTACAAAGTGAGCATCTGGGAAACAGAAAAAAAAAATTAAGCTTGTTTCCTGCCTTTCCTGTTAAGTGGTATATACTGTTTGTAGGCTTCTGAGCCCCCAAGCCCTTCTGTGTTGGAGGGAAGCCTTCTAGCTTAGTTTTTTTTTCTTATAACTAGCCAGTTTTCTAGTTTCAGCACTCAAATCTGTTTCTTTGAACTCAGCACTTGTTCAGACCTCATTGTAAGCACTACATAAGCTGCAAATTACTACAACACTCAACTTTCCTCACTTGTCTAGTGGAAAGCAGTTTTTAGTACTTAATAAATACGCACTTATCCAGGCATGTCTAAGGGTCAGCTCCCAGTGATTTCTCCTGTCTACCTGATGAATATGGGCATCTTGGGGCAATGCAGCATTGCCTCATGTACACAGACAACCCTCTCCTCCTACCACCCAACACTACAACCTGTGAGAGATGCACTTATATAGCAAACTGGAAGCAAAGCTCTCTTCACCCAAGACTGGACTAGACAGTCAAGAGGAGAAGGTAAACACTTGCACCACATCACACTCATCACATAGTCCCTCAAAACCTACACCACCAAAACACACACATAGAAACACAAAACACACACCTACATTCGCGGAGGCTCTCAATAAAAACCTGCCCAAGCATCAGGGACATCCAAAGCATAAACGCAAGCAAACTCCACCCCCCCAACACAACCCAAATGACACATAGCCCACAAACTCAGTGTGCCACTCAACCACAGCCCATAAGGCATAACAACGTACCCAACATTCTAGTCATAGGTGACTCTATAGTCAGGCACACTGATATTCCACTCACTAGACTAAACAAGGAGAAAGTTACTGTCAGCTGCCTGTCAGGTGCCAGGATCCGCCACATAACGCATGCACTCAGGTCACTCCACAATAAGTACAAATATGACACTGTCATTGTCCATGTTGGTGTGAATGACCTGAGATGTACCTCCCTGGACTACATGAAAAGAGACATGGAGGAGCTCTCCAATCTTGTATCCCAGGCAGGTATGACCCTAACCCTGAGTAGCATCTTGCCATCACCCAGAATGATACCACAGTACAAGGACAAAATGATTGACTTCAACAATTGGCTAAGCTTCTGGTGTCATTCTAAGGGGATCCAGTATTTGTCTGCCTGGGACAACATGATCAACAGTCCACGATGCTTTGCCAGAGATGGCCTGCACCTGTCGCCCTTAGGATTCCGGATACTGGCTAAGGCTCTTGCCACCCCTATAGTGCCTTTTTTTAGGCAAGGTTCACATGACAAATTCACCACCGTAACAGGTACAAGCAAGCAAAATCTGAGGGTAATGCTACTCAATGCTAGAAGTCTAAACGTCAAAATGCACTCACTCGAGGCACTCCTTAAAATGGAAGACATTGACATCTGTGCAGTGACAGAGACCTGGTTCAAAGCTCCAGAGAGCACCCCTGCATTACCAGGCTTCAATTCATACCACACCTTTCGGCCACCTAACCCAGAAAGAAGCACTAAAGGCGGAGGCATGTCCATATTCATTAAGGATATCCACACCTCCAGGCTAGTTGCATAGCATAATGCATCCGAGATTATCCAAGTGCAACTAACTCTGGGCAAGACCGCAATCCAAATTGTAGTTTACTACAGACCCCCCACCATGCCCCAGGATTCACACTCCTCATTTCTTGATACACTGGAAAGTATTAGGGTACAACCCAACACCCTAATAATGGGCAATTTCAACTACCCCACCATTAACTGGGAAAACTACTCATGTACCAACTCTTTTGCTCAACGTTTTCTAGAATTCATAAATTCCAATGCCTTGGATCAACTTATTCACACCCCCACCAAGGGCAGCAATATCCTAGACCTGGTCATTACCAACATGGGAAACCGGTGTTCCACACCAGAGGTCAATTCCTCGTTGGTCAGATCCGACCACAAGCTAATCAGCTTAGATATCCACATCCCACCCCCAGCCCCAATTAGGGAAACCATCGTAAAAAACTTCTCAAAAGCCAACTTCACACTACTTAAGACAAAAGTGGCAAACTTCATGACACCCATGCAGATGGACAATAGAGGTATGACTGCCGAATCCTACACAAATGCACTTTATAAGCACTTACACGAGTGCATGGATCATGCTATCCCCTAACAGAACCAAGATGTTATCCTCCAAAAAAGGAAGCCAATCTGGTGGTCTTCTGCCATGAACAAACTCTACAACAGAAGAAAGAAACTGTTGCAAAAAAGAGTAAAATCCCATGACTGGAGGAACTCCCTGGTCAACCTCAGTAAGAAGCTGAGATCCCTCATAAAATCCTCCAAAGCTAGTTACGAAAACAAAATTGCCACTGACTCTAAAGACAACCACAAGCATTCTATAGCTATGTCAAGAATCTAAATAGGAACACTCAGATCTGCTCTGAGTTACAGCATAATGGCACTAAATATACAGAACCAACTGATATTGCCAACATCCTAGCAGATAGGTTCAGTGCTAACTTTACTCCCCTCTCACCCCCTACAGGGCCCATCTCTATACCGGAAGAATGCAAAGTTCCTATAATCACGGCTGCACAGGTAAAAAACACACTCTCCAAAGACAAGAACACAGCATCCATGGGACCAGACAATATCCCAGGCTGCGTTCTACACGAACTACAGAATGAACTGGCACCCTACCTAAGTACCATGTTCAATCATAGCCTCACCTCAGGCTTTGTACCCACTGAATGGCACACAGCGACAGTTATCCCACTCCACAAAGGGGGAGCTACGACAGACCCCGGGAACTACTGCCCCATTAGCCTGACGAGCCTGGTCTGCAAGGCCATGGAACGTATCATCGTGGAACTCATAAACAAAGACATTGGTAATCTCCAAACTCTGGACCCTACTCAGTTTGGATTTGTAAAAGGCAGATCATGTCTCCTAAACCTGATTGACTTCTTTGAAGCAGTCACCAAAGCCATAGATGAGGGTAAAATGGTTCACACAGCTTATCTAGATCTCGCCAAGGCTTTCAACACCATCCCCCACTCTGGAATTATAGATAAGCTCACTAAACCAGATATAAATCCGTATGTCACAAGATGGGTTGCCAACTGGCTCACGGACAGAACCCACACTGTGAAAGTAGCGGATTCCAAATCCGACATCAGACCAGTGACAAGTGGAGTACCAAAGGGTTCAGTCCTGAGTCCTCTCCTGTTTGGTATCTACTTCTCTGAAGTGCAGGCCAACACAGAAGGTCTTTGGCTAACAAAGTTTGCAGATGACTGCAAACTAGGAGCCATAATCGAAACTCCTAACGATGTGGACAAACTACAAAAGGGTCTCACTGAGACAGATACCTGGTGTCAAAGCCATCGCCTGACGCTCAATGCCAAAAAGTGTATTGTCATCCCCTTTGGTAAAAACTCTGTACCCATGAACTACCACATAGCTGGTAGTCTACTTAAGGCCGAAAATGTGATAAGAGACCTTGGGACACAGGTGGACAGTAGTCTCTCCTTTGATAATCATATCGCCACAGTGGTCAGGAAATCCTTCTACGTGGCTCATCTCATCACAAAAGGATTCTCATCCAGAAAAAAAAGAGGTCATTGTTCCCCTCTACTCATCACTCATTAGACCCATTATAGAGTACAACGCCCCTTTTGGTATGTACCTCACAAGACATCTACAACTGGAAAGACCACAGAAATACCTCACAAAGAGGATTACTGGCCTCAAACAGATGCCCTATGTAGACCGTCTCAAAAAACTACAGCTTTACTCCATCGCATATCACTTACTCAGGGGCGATCTCTGCCTAACATACAAAGCTATGTCAAACCCAGAGTTGTTGGACATGCTCCACTTAAAGAAATCCCAATCCCTCCGAGCAACATGCTCTAGGGACCTTAACCTTGTCACCACAATAAACAGAACATGCTGGAGGGATAGATTCCTGTCCCAGAGACTGCCCATACTCTGGAACAGACTACCTATCTATGTCAAACAGAGCTCCTCATTAGCACTCTTCAAGAAAAATCTTGATGATTGGATGGGAAATGGGAAATTCACCCCGGGGATCACTTCTGTGCTCTGCTCGACAGGGGCACAGGAAAATAATTTTCTTGAGTGGCGAAAACCAGGGTACAGTTTTTGGCTAGGCTTGTATGGGCCCTAGGGCCGATAGCCTAGTACCTACCTATGAACCCATGAACTTCACCTCAAATCATATAAACCCAAGACGTATTTCTTATGCAAAACCAAGACTTATTTATTAGGTTAGCACTTTCATGTTTGCATGGTCTTGGTTTTATATGATTTGAGCCGTGGAGGTGAAGTGGATTTTCTTTTCTGTTTTGGATTGATTTGCTGTTTTCCACTTATACCGTTTCCACAGTGGCATAATTTGTGTTTTTTCTCCTGATCTTTTGAAGAAGACTGGAAAGGAGATGGAAGATCATCCCGAACAAGCAGTCTCTTTCCCTAGCCATTCCATGAAGACCCTCCCAGGGTGTCTCCAGCACCTAAAATGGATGGTTTTCCCATGCCCACGTTGGTCACTGGAACAGTCAAAGAGGATATATTTGATCCCCAGACCATAGTGTCTGGCAAGGTTATACCAGCAGGATTCAAGGAAGCCATTAAGTGGTCTGCAGAACCAGCAATGGCCACTACAGAGTCACCTACCATCAGCTAAGGCACTGACTAAGCCTGCAGTAAGGGCAAGGGTGCATGCTTTAACTGCTTTTTCTTTTTAGGTACATTGGAGAAGGGGTCGGTTGGAAGGTAATTTGTCACTTAGTAAACCTAAACAGCATAGAACCCTTCTAAAAATTTCAGCTCTCCCACAAAACATCACACATGCAGTACACGATCCAGTTTGTTAAAAAAAAATAGTCACTTTCTATGTAAATAACTTTAAGAAATAAAACCAGTAACTTGTCATGAAGTGTACATAATCATTACATAAACGCACACACAGTTTCTGCCCCCAAAGAGTACCTGTCTGAAAAAATAAAATATGCATTCTCTGGTAAAAATTGGTGAAAATAAGCCCAATAGCGTAACTATATATCTAGATAACTAGACAGCAATTCCTAGACAGTCAATGAAGTATTTGAGGAACATCTGATGGATATTCCTGAAAAGCAGGTATTCTTAAAGTTATTAACCATAACTGAGAAAGAAATTAAGTAACAATAGAAAATACACTTAAATTACTTATAAAAATAGAGTGGAAAGGTTCCCCAAAGGGGTCTTAGCTCTCTGACAGGAAGCTTTAAATGAACTGCTGATCCTGAAGGGCCTCAGAGATGCATCTGCACGGGGTGGCAAGAAAGTACTGGAGATTTTTAGTCACTCTGGCTATTTACATAGCTCCCTCCAAAAAAAAAAAGGACTCAGCCTATAAGCAGCAAAAGTGGCAGTATTGGATGGGACAAAAACTTCTAGAAGCTGTCCAGTTGCTGTATCCTAGGCAGGATACAACCCATATGCTACTGCAGTAGTGAGAATGAGGAATGTCTGAAAATGAGAACCAGAAACAGAAAAAAAGTCTGAATTTTCTGTAAATGGGAATATGGTGATATGCCCAGAGTCACCAAAAAACTTACAGGAGAAGTAGAAGTAAAAACAGAAAGCAAGGTAAGTATTTTGAATCTTGGGACTTTCATGGGAAGATTTAAAGACAGGTCTAGAACAGGTCTCAAGATTACCTCTTTTTGGGCACTAGAAAAATTCTAGAATAGAATCCTTCTCCTTTTTGATCCTCTAGTACACCTTGTGCAGCACATTGGAAATGACTGGAGGGTATCTTGGGCAGTGTAACAGAAATGAAAAGAGGAAGGAGGTGTGGTTAGTTTTGAGAGTGAAAAGCTACTCCTAGGTTTAGAATTATGAGCCCCATTGCCATTAGTATCGATTTTGAATGATTGGTAGTACCCACAAATCTGTTGTGACCAGGTTCCAAAGGGGAGGGTAAACAGAAAGATTTCTTGAAAGGTTTAGATAGTTGCTAGGGTTGGGAGGGGGGAGGATGGAAGAAGGGCATAGTCAGTCATTTTTTTAGACTGAGAATGGGCTTCAGCCACACCTCCTTTTACCTTAGAGTTACCCTGCCATTGTTTTTTGAATTGTTGCTTACGTGATTTTTTTACTGGGGTTGGTTAAATGGTTTTCTATAAAAAGTCCAGACCTAGAAGGGTAATTTTTTCAAGATTTCAGCTGATGGGGTGCCAAATAATACTTCTTTATGAAGGGAAGCATTAAGAATATGAGATTTGACATCCTCAGAGAGGTACTGGGATCTTAACTGTGTGTATCTGCACATAACTGACCCAGATGCAGCAGCTCTTGACAGTATAACTGCAGCATTATAAGAACATTTGCTTACTGACTTGAGTTACTGAACAAATCATTGAGAGTAATGAGGATTTAATGCTGGAAAAAGGTAACTCAGCAACTGACTTACTCATTTCTGAAAAAAGTTGCCAGAAAATATTTAATCATGTGTGCCCGGCAACTGTTATGAATACTAGAGCAGAAGATGTATATATCATCTTCCCACACATGTCAAAAGCCTTGCCATTCTTATCTGAGGGTCTAGGAATAGGGGCAGTAAGGTGCTTACAGCCAGTGCCTTTGGTTAAGGAGATAACAGATGAGTCAACTACAGGGTTGCAAAAAAGAAACTTGTGGGTTTGAGGCACCTTGTAAAGTCTGTTTGGCTTTTTAGGTGCAGTAGCCTGACTGTCAGGAGAAGTGCATGCAGTATTAAAGGCATCCTCTAGTCCACAAATGACAGGAGGGACACAAAGGCTTATATGTTTCCCTGTAAAAGGCCATATGATCTTTTCTGTGTATCAAATATTTCTTCTTCCTCCTATTGGAAGAGGTTTTTCATCCTGCCTATGGTGTCAGAAAAGGACATTTGCAGCACCAGAGAATCTGAAGAAATATTTTCTTCAGATTCTGACTCCATTGAGTCAGGGAAGGATATATGGGAGGCATAATCCTGCCCAATCTCCTCAACATCAGACTGAGATTTACTTTCAGAAGGAGAGGGCAAGCTCTTTCTTTTTGAATTGGAAGACACAGATGAATTAGACCGAAGAAAATGAAAGGACTTAAAGACATTTAGCAATAGAAAAACATTTCTCCACACTCTCTAGAAGAAGGGGTTGGGGGAGGAGGAGGAGAAGAGAGATATTTAGTTCTCTGACTCTACTGCTTAAGTATCTAAAGAGAAATTCACAGTAGACTCTGCAGTATGGACTTCAATGGGGGTGTCTAGCACCTCTTCCTTGACTAACACTTGCAGGAAACCATCAGGCCCTTCTGAGATCATAAAGGGAGGTTCTCTCTTCTTGGTTGTAGATGTATGTCCAGCCTTGGAGGACGTGCTAAACTCTAGACTCTTAGCAGCATCCCGAGGAGCAGTAACAGAAAGGTTGAAAGAAGCAGGCAAACAACCTGAGGACTCTGATACAGCTACAGAGGAGTCATCCTTCGAGGACTAAGGAAGAAAGAATGCAGCAGATGATGCTTTAGGGGCCTTTCTTACAGTTTTCTTTTTTTTTGGGGGGGGGGGGCAGGAAGAGAAGTCTGAGGAGCTGGCACACTAGTCCATCATCAGTTATCTGAATGCTTTAAGCTGTGGGATTTCTGGGTCAAAAATATGGGAATAGAGCTATCTTCTAATTGTCTTCAGAGTAAAAAACTGACAGCTACTATATAAGCAGATATTGTGTGATTTCCCCTAGGCAAACAATCAAGTTGTGTGGGGATTTTTATATGGAATGTGCTGTCCACACGGTACTTGCTCCTCCTCTCAGACATAAGCAAAAACGCAAAACAACTTTTCAGAAATACGGAAGGAAAGTTTACAGTGAGTTACTTATCTGCCCAAAAGATGAACAAGCAGACCACCAAACCACTGAAGACAGTAAAGACCAAGTCTAACTAATATCTTCAATGGCAAGAAAGTTCTGATTTGTGGTGCCCGTATGTCTCCATTTATACCAGCATACACTCATGCCCCCTTGTTTGTATGGTACATCTGAAAAGTGCCTAAAGCTTTTGAATACTGTTTCGGACATCTGATCCTTGGCAGGATATGACCTGTATAGCCTAGGCTACTGCAAATGTAATCTATTGGTGAACATCTATCAAAGAAGCATATATTTATTTTTATGACATCAGCACAGTTCTCAATATGCATTCACAAGTAACTGCAAAAGAGTTTTCTGCAACATCATCACTTAATATGAAAAAAATATTACTTATAAATGAAATCCAGCACAATTTCCTTACCTAGCAAAACATTTCAGGAGGCCTCCTTCCCCTGCCACTGGCTGTGCTATACTGGTATCATTGCTTTTTGTTTGCTTTAGATATTCTTCCCATGTATCATTCTCAGATGCTGTAAATAAAGAGTACTTAAGAGTAATTCAGTGAAGCATTACATTTACTATTACAAATATTTATTTTGAGTGGACAATCAATGTGGAAAGTTGGCAAATGAGACTTCTAATTTAAAACAGCCTGGCATGGCAAGTACAGGTGACTAAAGCAGTGCTTTCCTTGTATGTCTTTAGTATCTAGAAAGGATGGAGTTACTCTAGTGTTGTGTTGCTGGCTGACAGACTAAGGGGAAAAGGCATGCAAATGCTAGCCCAATACAGGACAAAAGAGGGTACATAATAGTACTGTTTACAAACATGTATGCAAGTACAACTCAGTAAACCTTCAAGAGGTTTGTGTGCCAGTCATTCTGGCTGTATGAAGAAGGATTTGGTTGAAACTAAAAGCACTGTAAATTTCTGAAGACCTGAAATAAAATTATGAGGGTCACAGTACTCCACCAGCAGCAATTGATCATCTTTATTCTACAGATGTTCCCGTCATCCATCCTGGAAGTCCATAATGAAGCCAATCATGCTGTTGTTATCTATAGAAATCATTTGGAGGCTCATACATCGGTGAAGAAGACAATCATAAACATTAGTATACACAGTAAATATTTTTCATTGGAAACTGTTACTTGTGCTGGGTTTGTCTGAGACAGATAGAACTCACTGACCAGAAATCACAAGGAGAAATGCTTTTCCCCCATGAATAAAGCTGTGGACACTTGCACACAGTGGTGCAGAGTTAAAGAGAGCTGCTGCAGAATACACTTGCAAATACTAGTCCCTCTGGTGTAGAGTTCTTTGATTACTGTAGTCATACCGTACACTGCCCATTACACTTATTTGTCTGTTGTTGTGACATATGAAACAAATTGCTAGTCATCCCTGTAAGCAGTAAACTGTCCCATTACGTTCAGCTGACCATTGCTGTGGCATCTGGGCCAAATTGCTAGTCATTGCCGTAAAATGTAAATTGTTCTATTACTTTTGCTTCTGCTGTTGTGACTTTCTTTTTCTTTTGGCTGTTCCCATTAGGGGTTGCCACAGTGGATCATCTGTTTCCATTTCTTCTTGTCCTGTGCTCCTTGCTCTGTCACACCAACCACCTACATGTCCTCTCTCACCACATCCATAAACCTTATCTTAGGCCTTCCTCTTTTCCTCTTACCTGGCAGCTTCATCCTTAGCATCCTTTTCCCAATATACCTGGCATCCCTCCACAGCACATGTCTAAACCAACGCAATCTTGCCTCTCTGGCTTTGTCTCCAAACTATCCAACCTGGGCTGACCCTCTAATATACTTATTCCTAATCCTGTCTACCCTCGTCACACCCAGTGCAAATCTTAATATCTTTAACTCTGCCACATCCAACTCTGACTCCTGCCTTTTTGTCAATGCCATTGTCTTCAACCCATATAACACAGCTGGTCACACTACCCTCTTGTAGAACATCCCTTTCACTTTTACTGGTAATCGTCTGTCACAAATCACTCCTGACACTCTTCTCCACCCACTCCACCCTGCCTGTACTCTCTTCTTCATCTCTCTTCCACACTCGCCATTACTCTGAACTGTTGATCCCAAGTATTTAAACTCATCCACCTTCGCCATCTCTACTCCCTGCATTCTCACCATTCCTCTATCATCCCTCTCATTCACACACATATATTCTGTCTTAGTCCTCCTGACCTTCATTCCTCTCCTATCTGGAGCATATCTCTACCTCTCCAGGGTCTCCTCAACCTGTTCCCTACTCTCACTACAGATCACAATGTCATCTGCAAACATCATAGTCCACGGGGACTCCTGTCTGATCTTGTCTGTCAACCTGTCCATCACCACTACAAATAAGAAATGGCTCAGAGCTGATCCTTGATGTAATCCCACCTCCACCTTAAACGCATCTGTCACTGCAGATCTTACCTCTGTCACACTACCCTTGTACATATCCTGTACCACTCTTAAATACTTCTCTGCCACTCCCAACTTCCTCATACAATACCACAACTCCTCTCTACGCACCCTGTCATATGCTTTCTCTAAGTCCAAAAAGACACAATGCAACTCCTTCTGACCTTCTCTGTACTTCTCCATCAACACTCTCAGAGCAAACATCACATCTGTAGTGCTCTTTCCTGGCATGAAACCATATGCTGATCACTAATCATCAGCTCCCTTCTTAACCTAGCTTCTACTACTCTTTCCCATAATTTCATGCTTCTGCTGTTGTGACATTAGGCCTAAATGGATAATCATTGCTAAAAGTATCCAGAAAGCTGTTTCTATTTAATTTACCAATTTTGTATCACTATTTGCTCCTGCTGATTCCATTGGAATTGAAAGTCTGCTACTCAGACACGCAAGCCTGTTAGCTAGTCATAATATTATGTTGACAAATTATGCCAGAGCCATTTTTATACTCTACTAAAAACACAGCAGTACCAGGCAAAGGTGCAAAGACAAAAAACACCAAAAGATGTACCAGTCTAACAGAAGTCATTCTGGTGCCAGTGGTACTGCTGGGAGTGGTGGGGGATGTCCAAATGCTCTGGTTGTAGGGCTTGTAGATTTATTTTTGAAGGACCCATCACTTCCTTAGGCCATGTGGATAGAACTTTATGGTCCCTGGCTGGGTAAATTTTAGTACTGTAGGTATTGTTTATATTGCCTTATGTTCCGTATGTCCTGCCTTTTATGCTGGCATGTCCACTAGGAGTTTAAGAAAAATAATTTTGGAGCATGAGTATGCCATCAAAATAAAAAAATCCAACAATGCTCTGTTTAAGCACTTTATTGCTTGTGTTAACTGGAAACAAATTACTTTTTCAGTGATGGGGGTGGTTAGGCAGGACATCAGGGGGAGGCAGTTTTAGAAATCTTGTGGCCCAGAGGGAGGCTGAGTGGCAATTTAGGCTGGCCTCCTATATTTCCCCAGGTCTTAATGACGCTGTGAATATTAAGTGTTTTTTAAACAATGGGAAAGTGACTACTAACAAACATTAGTTTTGATTGTTTCCTACAGCACTAGTTTATTGTCTTTTAATCAATAAAGTTTTGAACACCGAAACAATTTACCTACTTGCATTTTATTTTATTTTGTCCTATGGTTTTTAATCAGCATTTAAGTATGATGTAATTAGTTTTAATAAGAGTGATGTGCTGACTGGCTGGTGTTAATTGTTTGTATTATTTAAATATTTAACTGACTGAGTTCTTATGTATAGTTTCTGAAGAAGTCTGTTGGACGAATAGCGAATATTAAATTTTGACTACGCTCCTGGTGCATCTTTTGGTGTTTTTGCTTCTTGGTTTTGTCTTTGCACCTTTGCCTGGTACTGCTGTTTTTTTAGTTAAGTTTTTTTTTCAGTTAGTCCATGACTGGTGCGTTTGAGGAGGGTATTATGGATTTGACTCTGCATTCTACTCCAACTCTTAGTGACAAAATATTGGAAGAATTGGTTTCTACAGTGGCTGAAATGCAAAAATCGATTGCGACACTGGCAGATAAAATCAAGGACATTTATACTCACAGGGGCCGGAGTAACAGTGGTAAAAAGGTGGACAGTGCCTTGAGCAACTCTTTGGTCAACAACACTGTGATACAAGGTTTTGGACTAGAGGTAAATTCAAACATTTTCCATAAGGGTGTTAAGGGTCTGTTAAATGAGAGCTTTCACCAGTTTGGTGGAAAAAAATTTCATTTTGGCAATGCTTCAGTTAGAAATGAGGCATCCAATCTCTTGGATAGATTGGAAAGGGAGTTAAAATGTTACCGTGCCTTATATGTGGAAAACAAGTATTTTGAGCATTGCATAAAGGTCGGGGTGATTCCAAAAGGCCTGCGTTTTTTAAGATGCCTAATGGTGTTGTGTCTAACAGCCCCTTCTATAAGGAGCTGGTTTGTTTTTTTTGATGCAGCAGGCAAGGACTTTCGTAAACTGTTAAAAAGAATACAGCCACCCTTAATGACTTTAAGGAACGGTTTGCAGACACAGACAACACCCTTACAAAATTAATGCAAGACTGTCCTGGTGTGGATATAGACTATCATCAGGTCCTTGATAATCTGGACAAGTACGAAAGAACTTTGTTTTTTCGTAAAAGTAAAAAGATTTCCAGGGATGTAGCAGTCTATGAAGCCAGTATGGCTTACAATGATTTTTGGTCTGTGAATTCAAACAGAACAGACAGTACTTTCGTAAGGATTTTAACGTGGAGTCTTTAAAGTTTGGGCAAAAAGAAGTAAATTAAATTGTTCGGGATTCCAGTTCCACCTTAAACTCTGGCCATATAGTAGAGAGGGAAATGACAGTAGCCAACAGGCAGGGAGGAAAATGAGAAGTTATGTACCTACCATAACGTTCCATGTTAGTTGTCTTCTCTCGCCTTCTTTCTTGCTGGATGGGTTCGGAGCCGAACCTCGGCTCCAACTCGGCCACTTACTAAAGATCGACAGCTAATTTTACCGGCTCGAGACAACCCTATATCCCATGATGCTAGGCAATAACTACCCAGATCTCGTTTGGTAGCTGAAAAACAACCTAGGCAATATAGTCCTCCAACTGGAGAGGAGGAGGAAAAGGATAACCCCAAAAGGATCGCTATCTAAGCTGTAGTTACCCTAGGACAAGGTATATGGCTGAAAGTGCAAGATCAGGACCCTTCAAAGAAGGGGAAAAACTTCTCGGTCTGTCCAGGCTAGGGAGATGGCGGGCGGGACGCAAGAAAGAAGGCAAGAGAAGACAACTAACATGGAACGTTATGGTAGGTACATAACTTTTCAATGTTAAGTTGTCAATCTCGCCTTCATTCTTGCTGGATGGGACCGCGTCCCTAGCACCTTCATCCTGGGTGGCTCATTGGAACAGACTCTTGAGAATGGTGGAACCAAAATTTGCCCTGTTTATGGAGGCCATGTCCAATTTGTAATGCGATACAAAGGTATGAGGAGAAGCCCATGTGGCTGCCGTGCAAATAGTGTCTATTGGTAGTCTGGCTTGAAAGGCTGTTGATGTGGCTAGTGCCCTGGTTGAATGGGCTCTTGGCCTAGAAGGCAATTCTTTACCTCTGAGTTGGTAAATATACGTGATCAAAGAAGAGAGCCACCTAGACAGGGTTACCTTGGATACTGGAAAGCCTTTCCTATTTTCTGCATAAGATAAAAAGAGTTGATCAGATTTCCTGATTTGTTTAGTTCTGTCCAAATAATATCGGAGCTGGCGATGAACATCCAGACAATGCAGTTTTTGCTCTGCCCTGTTCATATAATTAGGGAAGAAAACTGGGAGGTCAATTGATTGATTTAAATTTGTCTGCGAAGCCACCTTGGGTATGAAAGAGGGGTTCGTTCTTAGAGAAACTCTGTCTTTGTGGAAGACTAAGTAAGGAGGACGAATGCAGAGGGCATGAAGTTCAGATACTCTCCTAGCAGATGTAACAACAACCAGGAAGAGTGTTTTCCAGGAAAGTAATTTCAGTGAGCAGGAAGCCGCAAGTTCAAAGGGAGGTAGAATCAAGGATGTTAAAACTAGGTTTAGATCCCACTGTGGTGGAGGATCTTTGATCGGAGGTTTGAGTAAAAAGACACCTCTCAGGAATGCTTTGCAAAGCTTATGGGACATGATGCTGCAGTCTGACAGACCTATGTGAAAATTTGAAATAGCTGCCAACTGAACTTTTACTGTGGAGGATGAAGACCCTGAATGAAAAATGTCAGCTAGGAAATCCAAGACCAAGTGAATTGGAGCAGTGAACGGATCTATATTTCTAGCCTTTGCCCAGAAGGAAAAACGTTGCCATTTACTAGTGTAAATCCTTCTGGTAGAAGATTTAAGGGAAGCTACTATAATATCCCGGACAGGATTTGAAATCATAGGAAGCCTGGCTAGGGACGGAAGTGGAGCAACCAAGCAGTGAGGTTGAGAGAATGGAGGGATTGGTGCAGCTGCCCCGACTGATGGGCCAAAAGATCTGGCACTGGATCCAGATGCCAAGGCTGCTCCAAAAGATAACGATGCAGGAACGGAAACCATATCTGTCGAGGCCAATAAGGGGCAATGAGAATCATCTTGGCTCTCAAGGCGGTTGCTTTCTGAATTACCTGTGATATTAACGGAAGGGGTGGAAAAGGGTAAAGAAGTCCCCGAGGCCAATCGTGGACTACAGCGTCTCTGGGGGGATGGCCTGGCAGGGGGAAGAGAGTGAAGAAGTCGGGGAATTTGCTGTTTTGAGGTGTAGCAAAAAGATCGCAGCAAGGAAGGTCCCACTTCTGAAAAATCTCTTCCGTCACAGATTGTTTGAGAGACCACTCGTGTGGCATGAGGATAGCTCTGCTCAACCTGTCCACTATGATGTTGGACTTCCCGGGGATATGCGTTGCTATCAGAAACCGCTGAGAAGAGATCGCCCATTGCCAAAGTCTGAGAGCTTCTCGACACAGGGGATAGGACTTGGTTCCGCCCTGCTTGTTGATATACCACACTACGGACATATTGTCCATTCGGATTGCAATAGTCCCCAGGGGAAGAGAGTCTTGGAGGGCTTGCAATGTCAAAAGCACTGCTCTCATCTCCAGGACATTTATGTGCAGGTGGCATTCGAAAGGCTGCCATGTGCCGTGGACTGTCCTGCCCTGAAAATGCCCCCCCACCCGATCAGGGAGGCGTCCGATGTGACCGTGGCAACCAGGGAGGGAGGAATAAAGGGTCTGCCTTGATGGACTTGATGGGAGGTCATCCACCAAGAGAGATGATTTTTGCAAATTGGAGTTATCATGATCTTGTAGTGCATAGGGAGTTGTTGGAAAGACCACTGGGCGAAAAGCATCCACTGTAGAAGACGCATGTAAAAACGGGCAAGAGGAAGAAGTGTGATGGTGGCCGCCATGAGCCCCAATACTTTCAGGACATACCTGGCCTGAATTCTGTCGCTCTGAAGCAGAATATGGACATGATTTTGGATATCTAAAATCCTTTGATCTGTTAGCTTTGCTGAAAGCTGCACGGTGTCCAAGTTGGCGCCTATAAAGGTAATAGATTGACAAGGCGACAAGGCAGACTTTTCGAAATTTATAGAGATTCCTAGCCCTCTGCAAATGTGGATGGTGTAATCTCTGGCCTGAAGAAGTTGATGCCTGGTGGTGGCGGTGAGGAGCCAGTCGTCTAGATATGGAAACACCTGGAATCCTTGACGCCTCAGGTGAGCCGTAACCGCTGCCATACATTTGGTGAACACTCTGGGGGGCTGTAGTGAGACCAAAGGGCAGGGCTCTGAATTGGTAGTGACTGCCACCCAGCCGGAAGCAGGGAAACCTCCTGGAGCGCCTGTGAATTTTGATGTGATAGTACGCATCCTGAAGGTCCACAGAGCACATCCAATTGTCCTTGCCAGAAAGGGTAGAATGGACTGTAGCGTGACCATCCAGAATCTTGTCTTTTTTACAAACTTGTTTAGTTTGCTGAGATCTAATATTGGTCTCCAGTCCCCTGTTTTTTTTTGGTACCAAAAAGAACTTTGAGTAGACTCCTGATACTATTTGATCTGCTGGGACTGGCTGGATGGCTCTTTTTGCTAGTAGTTTTGAAATTTCTAGCACTGCTTGTTCCCTTAGACTGGGTGGAACGTCTGGAAGGGTTCCCTTTTGCTGAGTTGGGGTTTGGATAAAGGGAATTTTGTAACCCTCGGATATAACCGACTGTACCCATTTGTCTAAAGTGAGGGAGAGCCAGGCTTTTGGGTACAGCGATAATCTTCCCCCGACTGCCTCCGAAGGTGGACAGTCGGGCAACATCTCAGGGATGTTGGAAGGGTTTGTCAGAGAGACTCTCTGTTACCCTGATTCTGCGGACCCCCTCTGCCTCTTGGGCGGCGTCTGTTGTTGTTACCCCCTCTGCCTCTGGGGGTAAACTGACCTCTTGCGTCAGGCGTGACTCCTTGTGATTTGCGGAACCACATTTTTCCACCCTTTTGACCATTAGGATATGGTCTGGAAGGGGTGGAGAAATGGACTCCTACGGCAGAAAGAGTCTTGCCATCTTGCTCGCATCTGGTCAAGCTGTCTTTCACTTGAGGGCCGAACAACGTCGAACCATCAAAGGGGGAGTTAGTGAAGGATGCCTTGAAGGGGTCTGCAAAATTACAAAGCCGCATCCAGGTGTGACACCTTAAGGCCACACCTGTGCCTGCAGCCCTACTCGCTCCATCGGCTGCATAGGAAATGAGCCGCATGGAGGAGTTAACAATGGAGTTTAGGGTTCCCAGCTGTGAGTTGATTTTATTTTGGGACCCAGCAGCTGACGGATCCTGTAAAACTTCACCCAACTTTTTGAGAACATCTCTCTGAAGGCGGGTGAAGTGAAACAAGTAATTCAGTGACCGCATGGCAAAGGTCGCTGAAGAAAACATCCACTTGCCGTACCTATCCATAGTCCTAGAATCCTTGTTAGGAGGATGGATAGGTACTGAAGGATCGGCTAGTTCCTTCTTGGTGGCTGCAGCCACCACCATGGCATCAACCGGGACACCTTTTGTTAGAAATTGCCTATCCGCTGTAGCCGTAATAAATTTAGAAGGCCTCCGTGGGGTGGGTTCCACCGAATCTGGGGCCGTCC
Source organism: Protopterus annectens (assembly GCF_019279795.1). Classification (NCBI taxonomy): domain Eukaryota; kingdom Metazoa; phylum Chordata; order Ceratodontiformes; family Protopteridae; genus Protopterus; species Protopterus annectens. The sequence continues at coordinate 362,274,000 of NC_056738.1, forward strand.
ACGCCTTCCGTGCCACCACGTCCATAAGGGGGTTGAAAGGCGGAGATACCCAGGAGGTGGAGGGTCGAGAACCAAACGTCTCCAGGTAAACCAACTTGTCCTCAGAAGGATTAAGGGAAGACCAGTTCCCCCTCTGTTTCAGGATTTCAAGGATGTCCGAGAAGGAGACATCCTCAGAGGGGGACCTTGGGGATCCTTCCGACTCATCCAAGTCGGTATCGGATGTAATGGACTCAGGGGAGTCCACATGCTTCCTCTTACATGTCCTCTTGCACGGAGGTTCACCTGACGGGTCAGGAGAAGCCTCGGAAGAGGAAGATATTCCCAGTGGGGAAACCTGAGGCATTGGATCTCTGGGTCCGGGAGCAAGAGAGTGGGAAGAGATGTCAGCAGGCACTGTAGTGGGAGGAGCTGCTGGAGCTGACTGTTGACTGTGCCCTGGGGCTAGTACGCTCATCACCTCGAAGGCTCCCCTATCAGATAGGCCAGAGGGCTCCCGCTCCGAAGAGGTAGGAACCCCAGGCCGCACCGACAGGGACGACTCCGAAGCCAATGTCGGGGCCGAGCTCATCAGCGCCGACGCTCAGAGAGGGAGAATGGGGTCGGACAAGGATCTGATGCCACTCGCCCCCTCGGAGCCGGCGAGAGAGACCAGGTGCCCGGATCTCTCCAATGAAGGCATCAAGGAGGAGATCGGAGCAGAAGACGATGGAGCCGAAGGGGGAGGTATTGGCTCTGATGCCACAAGAGTCACGGCTCCGAGGAGCTCCGGCTCCGAACTCTGAGGGAGAGTCGAAGGAGGAATAGTAGGTAGAGTTGAAATAGCCACTGTCTGATGAGACGGGCTATGAAGCATTTGGGCCAGTGCCTGAGACTTTAACAGTCTACTGACCACTCTCTCAAGGTCATGGTTGGAAAGCCTGGGCGACCAAGAAGAACGGCTCCGATGGCTCCGCTCCGAGAGCAAGGGCAACCCCGGAGCCGAATGGATCGATTCCAAAGATGGGGATCTGGATCTTTTTCTGGAGATGGATGGAGCCAAAGATACGTCGGCTCCAGCCGGAACCGACCGTGAAAGTAAAGGCTCAGCAGTATCGGCGCCGAGTGGAGCCGAAGTTGGAAGCTGCGACACAGAAGCATCGGCTCCAGCCGGAGCCGATGTTGCCACAGATGATGAGCCAGCAGCCGAAGGCTTAGGACTCGGAGCCGACGGTTTTGCTGGCTTCGAGGGCTTCCCCAGCACGGACTTAGGTGGGGAGCCCTTGGGCTTTAATAAGCCCCTTAAGATTAATTTGTTCCTGGGCTCCTGCAGGACTCTTGGGCTGAATGCATGGCACACAGAACAAGAGTCCTGCAGGTGCAGGGGTCCCAGGCAGTAAACACAAGAAGTGTGACCGTCTGTCAGAGACATCTTCTGACAGCACGAGTCACACTTCTTGAAGCCTGAGACCTTTGTGTCCTTCGACATAGCTGTCGAAGTAAAGGCACAAAGTAAAAAACACACACACACATGCCCAATCCATACAAACTAGTTAAACAGGGATACACAAGCGCACCACAGACACAGCACAGAATCCCTGACAGGAACTAGGAAAGGAGCAGGCCTAAGGCCTAAACTAGGGGGAAGGGAAATTAAATTGGATAAAGGGGAAAAAATTTAGCACTAACGGGAAAAGGGGTGTAATATAACTGTTAGCTAAACTAAACGAAGAAAGGGGGTGGGAAGGCTAAGTACAAAGGTAACTTTGAAGTAATGAAAAACCCAACACTTACCAAGAGCCGGTAAAACGCACCTCGTCAGCAAAAGCGGCAAACGAGATCTGGGTAGTTATCGCCTAGCATCATGGGATATAGGGTTGCCTCGAGCTGGTAAAATTAGCTCTCGAGCTTTAGTAAGTGGCCGAGTCGGAGCCGAGGTTCGGCTCCGAACCCATCCAGCAAGAATGAAGGCGAGATTGACAACTTAACATCTGATGTTGTTACAGCAGCAGCAACTGGCAGTGAGAAAGGTGTTTCGCATACAATGGCAGGCATATCTATCGAAAACGGAGAGGTGCATGGTGATGCTGCTTCTAGTTCTAATATGAACGCTAAGAATAAAGGAGGTTTTTTACAAGAAACTTTTTCCAGAAAGGACAGCAGAAACTGGAGCAACAGCAGGGGATATCAAACGATTAGCCAGGAGAGGAGCAGGTTTCGTAACTAATGCAGCTTCCCTTTTGTGACAGTTCTAAAATTTCAGTGTTTAATTTGTCTAGTTTTCAGTTATCTGAAGACCATGTTAAGGTACTGAAACTGGGTTTTAACTTTCAACCAAGTAGGAGGGAAAATACTATGAAGTCCTTGATAGAGTTGAAGTTATTTTCTCGTAAATTGAATTTAAAGTACATTTTAAGTGATGTGAATTGTACAAATGTAATTCGTAAATCATCTACGTATAATTCCATTTTCACATATACTATTAAAGTCTTTGAAAGCTTTTGTGAAAATGCTATTCGGAATTGTCTATCAGGTAAAAATGCTGTTAGTTTTTATAACCTTAATGACAGTTAAAGTAGAGCTTTGAATGAGCTTAAAACTAGAACCGACTTAAGGTTCATGAAGGCGGATAAGGGGGTGGGGTGGTGATTATGAATGTGGATGACTACAACATTGCTATGGAAAGTATGTTGTCTAACCCTGTCGAATATGCAAGGGTTGAGAAGTTAGACATAATTAAAAGTTATGGTGTTATATATAGTATGTTACATGATTTACTTCTGAACAATTACATCAGCAATGAGTTATTTCAATTTTTGTATATGGAGGATCCCAGAATAGGTGTAATGTTTGGGATCCTAAAGCTTCATAAGTCTGCCACCAACCCCCCTTTTAGGCCTATCATTTCTGCTTCGGGTAATTCCACTGACTGTATTTCTTTGTATTTGGATCATATGTTTAAGCCATGTGTTAAGAGTTTACCTTCTTATATAGCTGATTCATGGGATTTTTTTAGACAAACTAAGAAGTTTTGGTTCGTGCAATATTTCTGATAATTTAGTCTTATTTACAGTTGATGTGGTATCTCTCTTCACCTGTATACCACAAGATATGGGTGTAGATTTTGTAAGATGTTTTTTGTGTAAAAATACTAATTTAAACAACAACATTATAACATATGTGTTTGTTAGATATTTTATTGGAAAACACATTTTTTATGTTTAATGGAAATTTTTTCAAACAGCTGAAGGGAGTATTGATGAGCACTACTGTAGGGCCCACATATGTCAACCTTATTTTAGGGTGGTGAGATTTGGAAATCCTACCTAATGCTCCATGTTTTGGTAATATTCTTTTTTATATATGAGGTTTGCAGATGATTTGTTTTTTATTGCTAGGGCTGAAGATTTACATGTGCAGGAATTTGTAGATGTTTTGAGTCAAAGTTCTTTTTTAAAGTTTGTTGTAGGTGAAGTAGGGACTAAGGTGTCTTTTTTTAGATGTTAACATCACTTGGGACACTATTAGTAAAAGGTTTCTTAGCACCATTCATAGGAAGGTTACATTTTGTAACAGTTATGTTCATTTTAAAAGTGGGCATCTGAACTTTATTAAAAGAAATGTCCCCAGAGGACAGTTTATAAGAGCTTCTCATATGACGGTGGACGATTCTGCTTTCCTGGCAGAACTAGAGTTTATTAAAGGTCTTTTTACTGACATGGGGTATCCTTCAGAGATACTTTGTAATGCAGCAGATGAAGTTACCCGTAGAAGGTGTAAGGACTTCACTCCTATTTTAACACATGGCTTTCATAAGAAAAAGGCTGTAGTGGGACAATTAGTTAATGTTAACAACAAGACTAGTGACGGTCCTAGGTATGCCTTAGAGATGAGTGTAGATAGTTATGCTATACTATACGCAGAATTATATGTGATAACTAGAAGGTTATTGCAGGTAATCCTGATGTAGTCAAGAGTTTTGGGAGACAGTCCATCTTTTGTTTACAAAAAGAATAGAAGTATAAAATAACTTTTGGAGTCTAATAGAAGTCATTCTGGTGCCAGGGGTACTGTTGGGAGTGGTGGGGGGATGTTCAAATGCTCTGGTTGTAGGGCTTGTAGATTTATTTTTGAAGGACCCACCATTTCCTTAGGCCATGTGGATAGAACTTTTATGGTCTCTGGCCGGGTAAATTGTAGTACTGCAGGTATTGTTTATATTGCCTTATGTTCTGTATATCCTGCCGTTTATATTGGCATGTCCACTAGGAGTTTAAGAAAAAGAATTTTGGAGCATGAGTATGCCATCAAAACAAAAAAAATCCAACAATGCTCTGTTTAAGCACTCTGTTGCTTGTGTTAACTGGAAAAAAATTTACTTTTTCTGTGTTGGAGGTGGTTAGGCGGGACATAAGGGGAGGCAATTTTAGAAATCTTGTGGCCCAGAGGGATGCTGAGTGGCAGTTTAGGCTGGCCTCCTATATTTTCCCAGGTCTTAATGACGCTGTGAATATTAAGTGTCTTTTAAATAATAGGAAAGTGACTACTAACAAACATTAGTTTTGATTGTTTCCTACAGCACTAGTTTATTGTCTTTTAATCAATAAAGTTTTGACCACTGAAACAATTTAACTGCTTGCATTTTATTTTATTTTGTCCTATGGCTTTTAATCAGCATTTAAGTATGATGTAATTACTTTTAATAAGAGTGATGTGCTGACTGGCTGGTGTTAATTGTTTGTATTATTTAAATGTTTAACTGTCTGAGTTCTTGTGTTTAGTTTCTGAAGAAGTCTGTTGGATGAATAGCGAATATTACATTTGACTACGCTAAAAACTATTTATTGGAGTCCTCCTGGTGCATCTTTTGGTGTTTTTTTGCTTCTCATTTTTATACTGTATTTTTAACTGCAGATTGCGATTCACTATAATTACTGCCTTTTGCTCTATTTATCATTCTGGCAATAGGCGTTCATTATACTACAACCCTTTGCTGTTATGAAAATCATGTCAGCTTGCTTAGCCATTATACTCATTTTAAACGATTTGCTTAGACTACCCTCATTGTAATTATATTTTCATTATTGCTGCTAAAACTCAATGTGTTGCACCTCCCTTGTACACACTGAGCCAGACTCAAAATTGTAAAAATCTGAGAGTGTCTTCAACTGCAATTTTCTAGCTGTGTTGATTAAGTTAGATCTACCGAGCCACTTTATAGTATTTCTTCTTTGCACTTTTATCTCTATCATACTGTCTTACTTCACTATCAAACCTTAACCTCTCTTAATTAATAATTAGCAAAAAAAAAAATCTTTCCCTACAACAAATCTTATCTTTGTACTCCTTATACAACAGAAAATATGAACCCGGAAGACATAGTCTGCCATACCATCTGAAGCCAGACTGATAGCACTACGCACCAAGGCATTATAACTGCCTTGTGCTTACTGACAACCATTTGCTTCTTTCACTAGATTAATCTATGTGGAACAGGTACAAGCATATACTAAACTTAGAGGCTAGTCTCTTATCTAGACCTATTAGTAGTACCCACCAAGTTATTAGTACTGACACTCACCTCACACAACCATGATCACGTTGTCTGAAATCAGAAAATAAGCCGTCTTATGCTGAGATACATAAGAAATCCCTGCTCAAATCGCAAAGGCCTGCAAGAGGTAGACTGCGTATGCAAGATACTCAGCATCCCACTTACGAACAAATAGCATATACAGACACAACAAACAGTAGAAAAGCTAAAGGAAGTCACCCAGCTGGCAGGTTAATGCTCTTAAGTCAGTAAGACCAAGCCAACACATCTGGTAATGTCTTAGTCATGCATGATGCCATAGTAAGACACAAGGATGCAGGGTGAGCAAAGGCAGGGTGACAGAAATCTTTCTGCCACGTCACTAAAGTCACCCTCTCCCTTCACCCAATGCACACACATATGACTTGGTCATTGTGCATGCAGGAGTGAACAATTTGAGACAAACCTCTCTGGATCACATGAAAAGATAAATGGTGGAGCTCTCAAAAAATGCATCTGAGGCTGGTTATGTAGCATCAGCAAGAATGATGTCAATACAAAGGAATGATAATTCACTTTAACTACTGGCTTAGTTATTTTTGTCATTCTAAGCGGTCCAAAATATATCAGCCTGGGATCAGAAGACTGACAGACATACCTGCTTTGCTAGACACAGCCTGCACCTCCCTCCTCATGACTTTTCTATACTGGCCAAAACCTTTTCTTCCCTCATACTGCCATTTTTAGACAAGGTCAGTATCATCAAAAATGCTAATATAGTCAAATAAAAAACTATATAACTGCTCAATTCCAGAAACCTAATTATAGATATCTGCATAGTTACTGAAAAATAAGTTATGTACTCACCATAACGTTCCATGTTTGTTGTCCATCTTGTCCTTCATTCTTACTGGTTGGGTTCAGAGCCGATCCTCGCTCCGACTCGGCCGAATACACTAGCTCGAAGTCTTTCACTTGACTCATGGCTGAATACCTATCCCATCATGCAGTGGTGTAATTCCCCAGATCTTGTTTGCTGCCAACCAAAGCAATGTGTCTATATTTGTCATGCAACATCAGGTATAGAAGTAACAAGTAAATTCAGAGGAGCTCCTTCACTAAGGAAGAAAGATCTCTCATCTAAGTCTTCTAGGAGCCCTGGGCTGGGAGAAGGAGGGAGGGTCGTAAGAATGAAGGGCGAGATGGACACAAACATGGAATGTTATGGTGAATACAGAACTTCTTTATGTTATGTTGTCCTATCTTGCCTTAATTCTTACTGGTTGGGACAGCATTCCTAGCACCATTTTTATGGGTGGCTCATGGGAGTATACCTTTGAGCACAGTGGAACCAAAGAAAGCCTTGCCCTGGAGGCCAAATCAACTTTGTAATGAGTAATAAAAGTATGAGGTCTTGCCCACGTAACATCTACACAAATACTGTCCATTGATAATCTAGCTAGGTAAGCAGAGGCTGTTGCTAAGGCTCTAGTCGAGTGGCCTCTAACTTTAAATGGTGATTTCATGTTATTTGAGGTGTATATAAAGGTAATGCAATTTGAGAGCCAATTTGAAAGCATAACTTTTGAAATTGGCATGCCTTTTTAGCTTCTGAAAAGGAGATGAACAATTGGTATGTTTTCCTAAAATCTTTAGTTCTATGCAGATAAAACCTAAGTTGCCTATGCACATCCAATTGGTGAAGTTTGTATTCTGCCTTGTTGCTATGATTAGGAAAAAACACTGGGAGCTCAATTGATTGATTCAGATTGGTTTGAGAACAGACTTTTGGCACAAAGGATGGATTAGTTCGCAAAGATACTCTATCCTTATGGAAAATCAAGGGTCTATATTATATATTCGAAGTTTCAAAACTTTGAATCCCATATGTTCGACTTTCAAAATATAATAAAACATAAAAAAAATAAATAAAGCTTACCTTAACACTCCGAGCAGGGGGGCAAGAACCCCTGCACCCCCCACACCCCCCTACTTAAATATACCAACTCCGAGATCACACTTCAGTGCAGAAAAGGGAAATTCTCCCATTCTGCACCGTACGATGCCATTACATTTAACCTTTGAACTTTTCAAAGTTCGATCATATGACATTCGAACTTTGAAAAGTTCGTTCATGTAATAGTAACCTGAAAATCAAGTATGGCAGCTTGATTGATAGAGCTTACAATTCCGAGACTCTTCTCGCAGATGTAATGGCTACTAACAAAACAGACTTCCAAGAGAGAAATTTGAGATCACATGATGATGAAGGTTCAAAGGGAGGTGAGGTTAGGTAAGTCAGGATAAAATTCAGATCCCATGGAGAGAGAGAGGTTCTTTTATGGGAGGTCTCAATAAGCAAGTGCCTTTTAAAAATGCTTTACACAATTTGTGTGACATCAGGTTAGGAGTGTATTCACCTATGTGAAAATCAGAGGTTGCAGCTAGTTGAACTCTAACTGTAGCTGCGGCGGAACCTTGCTGGAAAAGTTCTGCGAGAAATTCTAAAATTGAACTAATTGGGGCACAAAAGGGATCAATGTTTTTCGCTTTTGCCCAGTCGGAGAACCTCTTCCATTTACTAGAATATAACTTCCTGATAAAAGCCTTGTGAGAAGATACCAAAATGTGTTTTACTGCTGGTGTAAAGTCTTGAAGTCTGACTAAGTTTGGAAGGGAGCAGTCATGCTGTCAAATTAAGGGTTTGGAGAGAAGGATGAAGTGTTCCTGACATATGGGTCAGAAGGTCTGGAACTGGGTCCAGAACCCACAGTTTCTCCTACAGGTGAGGCCAGAAAAAGGGGAACCAAATCTGACGAGGCCTATATGGAGCAATGAGAATTAGCCTGCTTCCCAAGGATTTTGCTTTCTGAATGACTTTGGGTATCAGGGGAAAGGGAGGAAAGGCATACAGTAGTCCCAAGGGCCAATCGTGAACAAGTGCATCTCTCTGTGTCTCCCCCATAGGGGGGAGTAGGGCAAAGTAGCTGCTGCATTTGGTATTCATGGGGGTGGCAAATAGGTCACAGCAAGGCTGGTCCCATTTTCGTAAAATATTCTCCACTATATTTCGGTTTAGAGACCACTCGTGAAACATTAATATCACCATGCTGAGTTTGTCCGCTATCACAATGGATTTCCTCGGGATATGCTTTGCTACCAGAAAACGTTGGAAAGAGATTGCCCATTGCCATACTCTCAGCGCTTCTTGACAAAGGGGGTATGATCTGGTTCCTCCTTGTTTGTTTATGTACCAGACTACCTACATGTTGTTTGACTGGACTGCAATCGTTCCTAGTGGAAGAGAGTCCTACAATGCTTGCAACCCCAGAAGTACTGCTCTCATCTACAGAACACTGATGTGCAAATGGGCCTCGTGTTCTTGACATGTGCCTTGGACTGTTCTTCCCAGATAATGCCCCCCCCCCCCAATCTGGGAGGCATCCGTGGTCACTGTAGCTATGGGTTGTTGTGGCACAAAAGGTCGTCCGATAGTCACGTGGCTGGACCAAAGCCACCACAGAAGATCTCTCTTGCATGACTCTGTAATTCTGATCTGGTGAGACATGGGAAGTTCTTGTAATGACCACTGAGCAAAAAGGAGCCATTGAAGAATTCTCATATGCATCCTGGCTAGAGGAACTAGGGTGATAGTTGATGCCGTGGTTCCTAGGACTTTCAAAATTGTTTTTGATTTCATCTCGTTTCTGAGTAGAAGGTAGGCTATTTGCTGTCTGCGAACAGAAACTCCACCGGGAGGTAGACATGCCATCATGGAAATGGTGTTGAGATCTGCGCCTATGAGTGTAATATGCTGACAGGGCAACAAGGCAGATTTTTCTAAATTCACTGTTATACCTAACTGAGAGCAGGTTTGCAGTGTGGTGTCTCTCACCTGTTGAAGTAGATGCTTGGTGGTGGCAATTAGGAGCCAGTCATCGAGATACGGAAACACTAGGAATCCTAGACATCTCAAGTGAGCCGTGACTACTGCCATGCATTTGGTGAACACTCTGGGGGCTATAGTGAGACCAAAGGGCAGAGCTCAAAACTGATAATGACTGGCTCCCAGCCTGAAGCATAAATGACTCCTTGATGCTCTGTCCATTTTTATGTGGTAGTACACATCTTGGAGATCTATTGAGAACATCCAATCGTCTTTCCCTAAAAAGAGAATTGCCTGCAGCATCACCATTCAGAGCTTGGACTTTTTCACGGATTTGTTTAGTTTGCTGAGATCCAGTATGGGTCTCTAGTCCCATTCTTTTTGGCACTAAAAAGAATCTTGAGTAAGTTCCGAATCCTATTTGGTCTGCGGGGACTTTTTGGATGACTCTTTTGACTAGCAACTTTTGAATTTCTATAGTTGCTTGTTCCCTTTGACTGGGTGGAACATCTGGGATTGTTCTGATCTGTGGGACAGGATGGCAAAAGGAAATGGAATAACCCTCTGGATATTATACTTTGTACCCACTTGCCTCTTGTGATATCTTGCCAGGCTTCTGGGTACAAAGTTAACCGCCCCCAGACTGCCTCCAGGGTAGAGCAGACTGGCCTCCTTTCAGGAGCGCTGGTAGGGCCGGCTACAAAAGGAATCACAGTCACCCTAGTTTTGCAGACTCCCTCTGCCTCATGGACATCTATTATTGCCTCCCCCTCTGCCCCTGGAGGAAGGGTTCACCTTGTGCATCCTGAAAAACTCCCTGAGATCTTTTGAACCACATTTTCCCACTCTTCTGACTTTTAGGGTAAGGTCTTGAAGGTACGGAAAAACATACTCTAATAGCAAAGAGAGTTTTTCCTTCCTACTTGCATCTGGTGAGTGCGTCCTTGACTTTGGGTCCAAAGAGTGAGGACCCATCAAAAGTGGCGTTGACAAAGGTAGACTTGAAAGGTTCCGCAAAGTTACACAAGCGCATCCAGGAGTGTCTCCCCAGGGACACTCCTGAACCTGCTACCCTGCTCACTCCATCTGCTGCATAGGATATCGATCTCATAGAGGAGTTAACTATGGAATTTAAGGTAGATAGTTGAGAGGTCACCTTGTCTGAGACCCCTGCAGGTAACGGACATTGGAGAGTAGCTCCTAACTCCTTCAGGATATCTCTCTGTAGTCTCGTAAACTGCATAAGGTAATTCAGTGATCTGAGGGTAAAAGTCACTTCTCGTATTTTTCCATTGTTTTGAGAGTTCTTGTTCGGTGGATAGACAGATGAGGACATTTCAGAAAGTGCCTTCTTGGTGGCTACTGCCACCACCATAACATCTATAGGAGCACCTTTCATGAGAAAATCTTTTTCAGATGGAGCTGATAAGAACTTATTTGGCCTTTGAGGAACATGTTCCATAGTGTCTGGTGGCTCCCAAGTCTTTTGACTAACCAACTCCATTAGGTCGTCAAAAGGTGGAGACACCCAGAAGGCTGAGGATTGAGATCCAAAGGCCTTCAGGTACACTGACTCCTCATCAGAAGGGTTGATGGGCTTCCAGCCGCCTCTCTTGTTTCAGAATTTCTAAGATATCTGTATAGGGGATATCTTCAGAGGATGATTGTGGGGACCCTTCTGATTCCTCGAGGTCAGTGTCAGAGGTGATGTTCTTATCAGGAGAGTCTACGTGCTTCCTCTTACATGTTCCCTTTCGAGGAGCCTCCTCAGAAGGGCATTCTGGGGAGGTCACGGAAGAGTCGGGTTTGCCCAATGGGGCTCCCTGTGGCTCTGAATCTCTGCTGTCTTGTGGATGGGGTGGTGCCGAGACAGAAGCCAGTGCCTTGGGGGGGAAGAATAACCGTATCCTTGTGTAGAGCTGTAGGTGGGGACAGCACACTCCTCATCAGCTCGAAAGCAGATCCTCCTGGCTCAGAGGACACCTCTGGTAACGTGGAAACAGAGGGAATCCCCTGCTCCAAGGAGACTGGCTCCGTGGCTGATGTAGGAGCCGAACTCAGCTGTGCCAAAGCCCCGAGAGGTAAACTCAGAACAGAAGAATCTCGGGTCCGAGTGCCCCCCCCCCCCCGGAGCCTACCGGAGAACTTTGGCTCCTAGAAACCCCGGACAGCAATGAGAGTGTCGGAGCAGGGACTGGTTCTGAAATCTGCTGGAGAGGTCTCGGAACTGAAGAGTCTACAGCAAGTGGTATCTGGCATTCCAGCTCCAAAGATCCAGCTTGTCTCAAAGGAGGAATAGTCGTGGATGTAATATTCTTGGATGGTTCCAAAACCGGTTGGATCAGAGCCAAAAACAATTTATCCAGCGCCGGCGACTTCAAAAGTCTGCTCATCACCCTGTCCACATCATCATCCGACAAGCTTCTAGAGGACTTGGAGGACAGAGTTGGTGAGCGAGATCTCTGCAATATGGGAGATCTCAAGGTAGGGGAAACCGGGTACTAGCTCAGTGGACCGGCTCTTAAAGGTAGTCTCTTTCGGCTCCGAAGACCGTGGAGCTAAAGGACTTGATTTTTCTAATTCAATGATCTTTCTCAGCTCCATGGGCTGTGGAGCCGAACAGATTGATTTTTCCGAAGTTTTGGCTAGTTTTTGAGGTAGCTCTGAATGAGTCGATGAAGAGGAACAGGAAGATGGTCTTTTTATGGACTTGTCACCTTTAGAGGAAGGGGACTTATTTTTAGAAGAGGTACTCCGTAAAGCTTCATCAAAATGAGGTTTCAGGAGTCCTTTGAGAATTAAGTTGTTCTTTCTTTCCTGTAAGATACAGGAGCTGAAAGAGTGACAGAAAGTACATGTCTCTTGGAGGTGAATGGTCCCCAAACAATAAACAGAAATATTATGCCCATCAGTAATTGATATTTTTTGTGAACATTTCTGACATTTTTTAAAGCCTGATGGCTTAGGTTCCTTCTCTCTGCTTTCCTTAGACAACATGAGAAGGAAACACAACTACCAATACTGAAAAAGGGTAAGCACTAACTACACCTCTATAGAAAAACTAACACATGCAATATTTAAGTATCCTAATAACACACTATAGTAAAGCACAGCACATCTATTGAAGAGAAAAAAAGAAAAACAACTCTGCCCTTTAAATTAAACAAGCACTAGGCCCTCTAACTTAAACGGACCTAGTAGAGCCACAACAAGGGGACACAACAGACAAACCCTCTAACTTAAGCGGGTAATTAGCTCTCTAACTAAAAACGAGCTAATAAACACAGACAAGGGAATACACACACTAAACAACTATTCTACAGAAAGTTTGACGGGCTAGAAGAGAAATAGCCTTGTGACTAAATGACGGCAAACAAAGCAACAGACACAGTAGCAATATTAAATTGCACACGCAGCACTACAGCAGAGAAAAAACTATCTATATTAATAATCCCAGGCTAATAATTATAGCAAAAGACAAGAAAATATAAAGTTTTCAAAAAACTTAGCCACGGCCAAGGAGAGAGCATCCAAACTCATAAAGCGGCAAATGAGATCTGGGGAATTACACCACTGCACGATGGGATAGGTATTCAGCCACGAGTCAAGTGAAACACTTCGAGCTAGTGTATTTGGTCGAGTCAGAGCTGAGGATTGGCTCTGAACCCAACCAGTAAGAATGAAGGCGAGATAAGACAACATAACATCATAAGTTTTAATGGACTGTTACAAGAATTGTGTACTTAAATGGGAGCACACTTTTTTCCTTTCAGTTTAAAAGCTGTTAAAAGTAGTTTAAAACATTTTTTCCTGTGGAGAAACTGTGTTTATTTTGCTTTTTGGGGCTGGCAAAGTTATTTAAAGTGTTTTTTTACTGTGTTTTTGTTGGGGAAAAGTGACCTTTTACCACTTAAATATTCAATGTTTTGTGCGGTTTGTTTTCCCCAGGAAAGAGGAACCATTTTTGGCTTGACCATAGAGCAAATTACTGGTCCCATGGTCAGTTCTTCTTCTTCCAGCAACAAAAAGAAAAATTTAAGCAAACAGCTTTTGCCACCACAGCAGGCAGCAATTTGTCTCATCTGAAGGTGTGTGACTCTGGTGTGGCCAAAGCTGGATCACTCATCTTATATATATATATATATATATATATATATATATATATATATATATATATATATATATAATATATATATATATATATATATATATATATATATATATATATATATATATATATATATACACATACACACATATATACTATATAAATATATGGGTCTAGGACATTTCACTGAATGCACATTTCACTGAAACTCAGATGACTGAACACAAATCACTAAAAGTACAATTCACTGAAAACTCAATTCACTGAAACACATTTCACTGAAAGTTATATATGGCCTTTTCGCCACTGTAGTGCAACCCTGGAGTTAGTATATATAGTAAGGGGGGGGCACCGCCCCCCCCATACACACACTGGGGGGGTGTGGGTGGCATAGTCCCCACATATTTTAAGTATATATTATGTTCAGAAAAGAGTAATATATTAGAATTGCATGTATATAGTTCAAAATATTTAAAATAAGTGGGGGGGGGGCTATGCCCCCCCCACACCCCCTTACTATATATACTAACTCCAGGGTCGCACTACAGTGGGGAAAAGGCCATATATAACTTTCAGTGAAATGTGTTTCAGTGAATTGAGTTTTCAGTGAATTGAGCTTTCAGTGAAAAGTGCACACTAATTTGACTTTTAGTGAAATGTGCATTTAGTGAAATGTCCTAGACCCAAATATATATATATATATATATATATATATATATATGTGCATATGCATATACATACATATAGGTGTGTGTGTCTGTGTACCATAATGATAGATCTGCACTGGTAGTTTCTTTTCTATCACCTGTAGAATTAAGACCAGCACCTAAAACTTTCAGAGCATACCTCAGCATTTCCCTTTCACCCACAATACCTAAGAACCCATCTACAAATCTATGCCAGCCCAGGGAAGTGGATTGTAAGACAAAAAACTCCCATGCTAACTTTAAGCCCCCACCAAAACAACAGTGCACTTAAAGCCCAGAGCAAGGAGAAGAAGAGCAGAGATGGTGACAGAGATGAAATAAAGTATCTCTATAATCATGTTGTCATAATGGATGGCAATCACACAGGTGGGAAGACAGCCCTAAAATGCTGGCAAGGTGAAAAAGGCAGCCCTCATCTCCAGAATGCTGATTTGATACTGTTAACAAAAGAATTGAAAAAAAAACTATTTCCACACAGAGATAAACATATTTCATGAGCATTTTATAGACAATATTATTATGGTATGGTCAGGTGATGTGCAGTTACTAGATAGTTGTTTTTTAATTATCTCAGTGGATGCATTTATATTTTGAAAATTTCTTTAAATTTTCATTTTGAAAAAGGTGACCTTAAATTTAACACCTTCTAAGAGTAATGGTAAGCTACACAGTAGTATTTACAAGGAAAAAGTAGTAAAGCAAACCCATATGGATTATTCTTGTATGCTTCCTTTTTATAGGTTCATAGGTTTATACTAGGCTATCTGCCCTAAGGCATTTATAAGCCTAGCCCAAATTTTTGTGGCTTACGCCACCCCTTATATGAAAAAATACTGTGCCCATTAGTTTGTTGTGCCTTTGTCCAGCAGTGACACAGAGATGATTCCCGGGGTAAACCTAAGATCTCCCATCCACAGGTCAAGATTTCTCTTGAACAGAGCCAGCAAGGTGCTCTGCCTCACATGGACCGGGATTTTATTCCACAGCATAGGGAGTCTCTGAGTGATAAATCTATCCCTCCAGCACGTCCTATTTATGTCCGTGCTAAGGTTTAAGTCGCTTGCTCTAGTGGTTTTGGTGGATTTGGATTTTTTGAGGTGGAGCATGTCCATTAATTCCGGGTTGGACATGGCCTTGTATGTCAGGCACATGTCACCTCTGAGCAGACGGTATGCGACTGAATAGAGCTGGAGTTTCTTCAATCTGGCAGCATATGACAGATTTTGGAGTCCCTTATCCTTTTGGTGAGGAACTTTTGGGGTCTCTCCAATTGCTGCAGATGTCGGGTGAGATACATCCCGAATGGGGCATTGTACTCGATCATTGGTCTGATAAGTGAAGAGTACAGGGGAACAATGACCTCACTAGATCTGGATGTGAATCCCTTCATGATCAGGTGGGCAATGTAGAAGGTCTTTCTAACCACTTTAGCAATGTGAGTGTCAAAAGAAAGGTCACTGTCAACCTGGGTCCCCAGGTCCCTGATAACCTCTTCTGTGCTTAGTGGATTGCCACCTATATGGTAGCTTGGGGTTACCTTGTTTTTCCCGAAGGGTATGACTATACATTTTTGGCGTTTAACTTCAGGCCATGGCTCTGGCACCAGCTATCTGTTTCCGTGAGTCCCTTCTGAAGGATATCCGTGTCCGATGCACTTTCCACTATGGCCAGTTTGCAGTCGTCTGCAAACTTTGTCAGCCAAAGTCCTCCCATGTTGGCCTGTACTTCTGAGAAGTAGATGACGAACAATAGGGGCCAAGGACCGAGCCTGTGGGACACCACTTGTGACCGGCTTGGAGACTGACATAGCGCCAGCAACTCTAACCCTGTGGGTTCTGTCCTTAAGCCAGTTTGCAACCCATCTTGTGACATATGGGTTTACATTTAAGTTGGTAAGTTTTCTACAATACCCGAGTGGGGTATTGTGTCGAAGCCTTTGCAAGGTCAAGGTAGGCTGTATGGACTGCCTTTCCCTCATCAATGGCCTTGGTGACTGTGTCGAAGAAGTCGACCAAGTCCAAAAGGCATGATCTTCCCTTGAAGCCAAACTGGGTCGGGTCCAATGTCTGCAAGTCCCTATATCTTTGTTTATGAGCTCCATTATGATCCTCTCCATAGCTTTGCAGACTAGACTTGTTAAGCTTATGGGGCGGTAATTACCAGGGTCCGTAGAGGCACCGCCTTTGTGGAGTGGGACCACAGTTGCCGTACGCCACCCCTTGGGCACGTATCCTGTGGTAAGGCTGAGATTAAACAGCTGCTTTATGTGCGGGTTTAATTCCTCATTTAGCTCGTGTAGCACACAGCCGGGGACACCATCCGGTCCCATTGATGCTGTGTTTTTAGCTTTAGAGAGAGCAGCTTTCACCTGCGCATTTGAGATGTCTGGGAGGCTACACTCCGCTGGGATAGTTATCTCTCCTTTAGGGGGGGGGGGGGTGAAGTTTGCACTGAACCTGTCTGCCAGTATGTTGGTAATGTCTGTGGGTTCAGTGATTTTTGTATCATTTTGGACTAATTCTGAGCATATCTGGGAGTATCCACCTTTTGGCTCAAGAATAATATTGTTGAGGGCTAAGTGATTAGGAACAGTAGGCTTACATTACGGGAGACTATTTTTGAATCTGAGAATTTATTATTTATAGTGTTTTTTTTTTTTTTTTTGCATACAGTCTAACCTACAAAAGTTATTTTAGATAACATTAAATATGTCACTTCCTTGGGGGATTTGAAGTATAGACCCAAGTTTACAAAGACAAAGATATTATTGTCACCCAGGAAGTGGTTAATTTTAATGCTGTAGTGAATAGGACAACTAATATGACTTTGGTTTTGCCTTATTCTATTTGCTATGACTGTTATAAAGAATATAATTAAATCTGACTGGAAGATTTTAAGCAGTCATGAATATATATGTAAGGTACTGGGATCATCTGCAACCCTTTTTTCATACAGATGAAATAAGAATTTGAATGATTTTGTTTTGTTTTATAAGGTTAAAACTAAGAAGTCTGTTTTTCATAACCACAGTACATTTAAGTGTGGATTTTGTTCTCAGTATGTTTATATTGCTGTCAATGATGGCAATATTGTTATTAATAAGAAAAGGCACTCTTCAGCTTTTATGTCTTTGCTTGCAATATTATTTATGTTGCTATTTGCTCCAGATGTTCTGCTTTTTTATACTGTCAGAAGTATAGGACATTTGCAAAAAATGATTTACAAATACCTGAAAGCTTTTCCTGTTGCTGATATGACCAATGCTTTAAGCAGACACCTTCATACTTGCTGAAAGCAAGGCAAGTTTTTGTTTTCTGTATTAGATGCCGTTTTAGCTAATTTGATATGTGTCAATATTAGAAGACCTATTGGAGAGCACAGAATATGTTTGGCGAGTGAAATTTGATGCTTGTACCCTTCTGGGTATTATTGAAGTCACTAATTCTAAGACTGTATTAAAGTCTAAAGTTTTAAGCGCTGAAGTGGTTGTTTCGAAAGTCCAAGAAACAGACATTAAGCACCCTTTTTTACTGCCTTGTAATGACTCTAACTGAAAAAATGTAAGAAAAAATGGGAGCATTGACTGGTCAAACTGACAACTGTCATGTTTGTCCTACACTAAATAATTTACGAGTATTTGATTTGTTTTCCCTATCAAGGACTAAACTGCTGAACATGTCAGCCTGTGCATTCTGCACAAAGTTAAATGTAACAGAGATGCCAAGGCACAACATAAGGGTGCAGAGTTGAAATCCGTCTGTTATCAACTGCAAGTTAATGGAAAATTAGAAGTTATGTACATACCATAACGTTCCATGTTAGTTGTCTTCTCTCGCCTTCTTTCTTGCTGGATGGGTTCGGAGCTGATCCTCGGCTCCGACTCGGCACTTGCTAAGCTCGAGAACTCATTTTACCAGCTCGAGGCAACCCTATATCCCATGATGCAAGGCGTGACTACCTCAGATCTCGTTTGGTAGCTAGAAGAAAACCCTGCCAAAAACACTTCTTCCCCAGGAAGAAGAAAACTAACTATAGGAGAAACTAGGCCAATAGGCACTAACAATAAAGACTCTTCCTACTGGGAACTCTTGGAAAGAGTGACCACACCCTCAACAAAAGGAAGGTACAACCTCAAGATCAGTCCAGGCCAGGGGGAAGGAGGGAGGGACGCAAGAAAGAAGGCGAGAAGACAACTAACATGGAACGTTATGGTATGTACATAACTTCTAAATGTTAAGTTGTCAAACTCGCCTTAATTCTTGCTGGATGGGACCGCGTCCCTAGCACCTCTATCCTGGGTGGCTCAATGGAACAGACTCTTGAGAACTGTGGAACCAAACCTAGCCCTGTCCCTAGAGGCCAAATCCAATTTATAATGAGAGACAAAGGTGTGAGGAGTGGCCCAAGTGGCTGCTGCACAAATGGTGTCAATAGGTAGCCTATCCTGAAAAGCTGTGGATGTGGATAGGCTCCTGGTAGAATGTGCTTTTGGTTTTGAGGATAGTTGCTTGCCTCTAAGATGATAAACAAAAGAAATGATAGAAGACAGCCACCTGGATAAGGTCACTTTAGAGACTGGGAGACCCTTTCTGTTTTCTGCATAGGAAAGGAATAGTTGATCAGATTTTCTGAATTGTTTGGTTCTGTCCAAATAATATCTGAGCTGACGATGGACATCCAAGCAATGAAGTTTTTGTTCAGCTTTGTTTGAATAATTGGGGAAAAAAACTGGCAAATCAATAGATTGGTTAAGATTCGTCTGGGAAGCAACTTTGGGCAAAAAAGATGGATTAGTTCTTAAAGACACCCTATCTTTGTGAAAAACCAAGTAAGGGGAACGGACACAGAGGGCCTGAAGTTCAGAAACCCTTCTAGCTGAAGTAACAGCAACCAAGAAAATTGTTTTCCAGGAAAGAAACTTTAAGAAGCATGTAGCAGCCAGTTCGAAGGGGGGTAGAATCAAGGATGCCAGCATTAAATTCAAATCCCATTGCGGAGGAGGATCTTTGATTGGAGGCTTCAGAAGAAAAATACCTTTCAGAAAGGCTTTGCAAAGCTTGTGGGACATAATGCTTTGATCCACTAACCCAACATGAAAATTAGAGATTGCTGCCAATTGGACTTTAACTGTAGAAGAAGAAGATCCAGATTGAAAAATCTCTGCTAAGAAGTCCAAAACTGAATGCAGTGGAGCAGTAAAGGGATCTATGTGTTTAGACTTTGCCCAGAAAGAAAAACGTTTTCACTTACTAGCATAAATCTTTCTGGTGGAGGACTTTAGGGAAGCTACTATGATGTTTCTAACGGGGTTAGAGATCATAGGAAGCCTGGCTAAGGAAGGAAGTGGAGCAACCAAGCAGTGAGGTTGAGAGAATGAATGGCCCGGTGCGGATGACCCGACTGGTGGGTCAGAAGATCTGGGACTGGGTCCAGATGCCAAGGCTGGGCCAGAAGATGATGATGCAGGGACGGAAACCAAATTTGTCGAGGCCAGTAAGGGGCAATGAGGATCAACTTGGCTCTCAATATGGTAGCTTTCTGAATAACTTGTGGTATCAGTGGAAATGGAGGAAAAGCATACAGAAGTCCCGGGCCAATCCTGGGTTAGAGAGTCTCTCGGGAATGGCCTGGTAGAGGAAAGAGGGTGAAGAAGTCCGGGCATTTGCTGTTTTGGGGTGTAGCAAAAAGGTCGCAGGAAGGGAAGCCCCACTTCTGAAAAATCTCTTCCACTACCGATTGTTTGAGAGACCACTCGTGTGGCATGAGAATAGCTCTGCTCAGTCTGTCCGCTAAGAGGTTGGATCTCCCGGGGATATGCGTTGCTATCAGAAACCGATGAGAGGAGATCGCCCATTGCCAAAGTCTGAGAGCTTCGACACAGTGGGTAGGACCTGGTCCCGCCCTGCTTGTTGATATACCAGACTACAGACATGTTGTCCGTCTGAACTGCAATAGTCCCTAAGGGAAGAAAGTCGTTGAGGGCTTGCAACGTTAAAAGCACTGCTCTCATCTCTAGGACATTTATGTGCAGATGGTATTCTATGGGTTGCCAAGTCCCATGGACCATCCTGCCCTGATAATGCCCCCCCCCACCCGATCAGAGAGGCATCCGTAGTGACTGTGGCAACCGGAACTGGGGGAAGAAACAGTCGTCCCTGATGGAGCAGAGGAGAAGACATCCACCAGGTCAGATGACTCTTGCACGACTGCGTGACAAAAATCTCGTGACTCATGGGGAGTTGCTGGAATGACCATTGAGCGAACAACATCCACTGCAGAAGACGCATGTGGAAGCGGGCTAATGGCAGAAGAACAATGGCCGCAGCCATAAGGCCCAGAACCTTCAGGACAAATTTGGCTCTGATCTTCTTGCTGAGTAATATGATCCGAACATACTTCTGAATGTCCAGAATTCTTCGTTCTGTGAGTCTGGCTGACATGCTGACAGTGTTTAATTCTGCGCCTATAAAGGTAATAGATTGGCAAGGTGACAGAGAAGATTTTTCGAAATTTATTGAAATCCCCAATTGCTTGCAGGTTTGCAGAGTGTGGTCTCTGGCCTTGAGAAGTTGATGCCTGGTGGTGGCGGAGAGGAGCCAGTCGTCTAGATACGGAAACACCTGGAATCCTTGACGTCTCAGATGAGCCGTAACCACTGCCATGCATTTGGTAAACACACTGGGGGCTGTAGTGAGGCCAAAGGGCAGGGCTCTGAATTGAAAATGACTGGACCCCAGCTGAAAGCGGAGAAACCTTCTGGAGCGCCTGTGAATCTTTATATGATAGTACGCATCCTGAAGGTCTATTGAGCACATCCAGTTGTCCTTGCCCAAAAAGGGTAGAATGGACTGAAGCGTGACCATCCGGAACCTTGCCTTCTTGACAAACTTGTTTAGTTTGCTGAGGTCTAAAATTGGTCTCCAATCTCCCGTCCTTTTGGGGACCAAAAAGAATCTTGAGTAGGTGCCGGATCCTACTTGGTCTGCTGGCACTATTTGGATGGCTCTTTTTGCTAGGAGTTTTGATACCTCCTGTTTTGCCAATTCCCTTAGACCGGGTGAGACGTCTGGAAGGGAATGATGAGGAACGGGATACCTCTCGAAAGGGATATTGTAGCCCTCGGATATGATTGACTATACCCATTTGTCTTGAGAGAGGGAACGCCAGGCTACTGGGTACAGCGACAATCTTCCCCCGACTGCCTCCAAGGGTGGGCAGTCGGGCAACACCTCAGGGATGCTGGAAGGGTTTAGCAGGGAGAGTCTCCCTGCTACCCTGATTCTGCGGACCCCCTCTGCCCCTAGGGCGACGCCTATTATTATTACCCCCTCTGCCTCTGGGGGTAAACTGACCACGTGTGTCCGGCGTGACTCCTTGAGATTTACGGAACTTTTAGTTATGTACTCACCATAACTTCAGATGTTTGGGATCCATCTCGCCTACATTCTGACTGATGGGTTCGGAGCCGATCCCTCGGCTCCGACTCGGCACGCTTATGCCAAAGAGCGAAGTCTCTTATTGGCTGAGCTTACTATATCCCAGGATGCACCACTACCAGTCCCCCAGATCTAGTTTGTCCGCATACATGCACACATGCACGCACTGCTTATATAACATTGCCAGATGATACAAGATAAAAACAGTAGAACTCAAACCGTTCAATCTCTTCCGATCTCCAAGGCAGGGGGAAGGAGGGTGGGTATTAGGAATGTAGGCGAGATGGATCCCAAACATCTGAAGTTATGGTGAGTACATAACTAAAAGATGTTATGTGATCCTATCTCGCCTACATTCTGACTGATGGGACAGCGTCCCTAGCACCTGAATCCTGGGTGGCTCACTGGAAAACACTCCTGAGTACCGTGGAACCAAATGATGCTCGCCCTTTAGATGTTACATCCAATTTATAGTGGGAAATGAAAGTGTGCGGGTTGGACCAAGTAGCCGCAGCACAAATCTCAGAAATAGCGAGCTTGGAATGGAAAGCAACAGAGGTAGCCATAGCTCTAGTAGAGTGGGCTTTGACGGATGTTGTGAGTTGTATATTTGAAGAGGAATAAGCCTGAGTAATGCAATCTCTAATCCATTTGGCAATAGTAGCTTTAGTAATGGTTTTTCCCATTTTATTATCTGAAAAGGACACAAACAATTGATCTGTCTTTCGAATTTGTTGAGTCCTGTCTAGATAGAAGCGCAATTGCCTGTGAACATCCAATGTATGCAAGGTATATTCCGCCTTGTTTGAAAATTTTGGAAAGAAAACTGGTAGTTCTAGAGATTGTTGGAGACAGAGGTTAGAACAAACTTTTGGAACAAAAGATGGATTAGGCCTAAGTGATACTCTATCCTTGTGAAAAATCAAATACGGTGGTTTGATAGATAGGGCTTGAAGTTCTGAAACTCTTCTTGCAGAGGTAATTGCAACTAAGAAGGCAGTTTTCCAAGACAGATATTTCAACTCACATGTAGCAGCCGGTTCAAAAGGGGGAGATGTCAAGGTACGAAGTACCAAATCAAGATCCCATGGAGGCGCAGGATGAAAAACTGGGGGTCTTAAAAGTACAGCACCTTTTATGAAAGTTTTGCATAATTTGTTGCTCATCAACGGGGGGTCTATAGATTCGTGAAATCTGGAGATAGCTGCTAGTTGGACTTTAATAGTAGAGACTGAAGATCCTTGATTAAACAAGGATGTTAAAAATTTCAAGACCTCTGGTATCGGGGCAGTAATAGGGTCTAAACCTCTAAGTTGAGCCCAGATTGCAAACCTCTTCCATTTACTGTGATACAATTTCTTAGTGGAGGGTTTGTGGGCTGAAGATAAAATTTGAACAACTTCCGGGTCCAAGAGTTGATTTCTGACTAAAGTCGGAAGTGGAGGAGCCAAGCTGTTAGTTTCAAGGTGTGAAGGGACTGGTGCTGTTGTCCCGATTGATGAATCAGAAGGTCCGGAATTGGATCCAAAAACCAAGGATCGTCCAGAGCAAATTTCTTTAGGTAGGGGAACCATACCTGACGAGGCCAGTACGGAGCAATTAAAATCATTGTGGAGCCCAATTGGGAAGCTTTCTGGATGACTTTGGGGAGGAGCGGAACTGGAGGGAAAGCATAAAGTAGTCCTGCTGGCCAAGGTTGGACTAGAGCATCCGTAGCTGCCACCCCTTGACGCGGGGTCAGGGAAAAGAACCTTCTGCACTTCGTGTTTAGTGGTGTTGCAAATAGGTCGCAGCACGGGGTCCCCCATCTTTTGAAAACCTGAGCTGCTACTGTTTCGTTCAGGGACCACTCGTGAGGAGAGAGAATAGTCCTGCTTAATCTGTCCGCCAATACATTGGATTTTCCTGGAATGTGGGTCGCTATCAGGAAGCGGTTGGTAGCTACCGCCCATTCCCACACCCTCATGGCCTCTCTGCAAAGGGGGTAAGATCTGGTCCCTCCTTGTTTGTTTAGATACCAGACCACTGACATGTTGTCTGTTTGGATAGCGATAATGCCTTGAGGGAGAAACTTGTGGAGGGCCTGTAGGGACAGCAGTACAGCCCTCATTTCCAACACATTGATGTGGAGTAATGTCTCGTTTGGAAGCCAAGAACCTTGAACTGACCTGCCCAGACAATGCCCCCCCCACCCTGTCTGGGAGGCATCCGTTGTCAAGGTGGCCACCGGAGGGGGTATAACAAAAGGTCTTCCCTGATTCAGATTGGATGACTGAAGCCACCAGCGGAGGTCCCGTTTGCACGTTTCTGTAATCAGTATGTGGTGATTGAGAGGAAGATCCTGAAAAGACCATTGTGTCGATAACAGCCACTGAAGAATCCTCATGTGCAATCTTGCCAGAGGAACTAGAAGAACCGTGGCAGACATTGAACCTAAAAGTTGCAGGACCAACCTGGCTGGGGCTTTGGATTTTTGAAGCAGGGCTTGGACTTGACCTTGTAATGTTTGTATCCTTTTGGAAGGAAGGAAGATTCGCATCAATTTTGAGTCTATCTCTGCTCCTATGAATCTTATGCGCTGAGAGGGCAGCAAGACAGACTTTGACCAGTTGAATGTAATTCCCAGGGAAGCACCCAGGGAGATGGTGGCTTGTAGGTTCTCTAGTAGTAGATGCCTGGTGGTGGCAGTCAGGAGCCAGTCGTCCAGATAGGGAAACACTTGGAATCCGAGACTCCTCAGGTGAGCAGTCACTACTGCCAAACACTTGGTGAACACCCTGGGGGCTGTGGTGAGACCAAAGGGCAAAGCACAGAATTGGAAATGACTGTCTCCCAGGCTGAAGCGCAGATACCTCCTGGACGCCTGATGTATCGGTATGTGATAATAGGCGTCCTTGAGATCTATGGAGCACATCCAAACATCCTTCTCCAGCAATGGAAGAATGGATTGTAAAGTGACCATTCGGAATTTGGACTTCATGACGGACTGGTTTAATTTGCTGAGATCCAAAATGGGTCTCAGGTCCCCTGTCTTTTTTGGCACTAAAAAGAACCTCGAGTAATTTCCGGATCCGATCTAGTCTGTGGGGACCGGTTGGATGACTCCTTTTTCTAGCAGCTTTGAAGCCTCTAGCGCTGCAATTTCCCTTTGACTGGGTGGTGGGTCCGGGATTTTTTGGGTCGGTGGAGGTGAGCGTGTGAAGGGAATGGTGTAACCTCCGGCAATAATCCGAAGCACCCATCTGTCCTGAGTAATAGATTCCCAGGCTTTTAGGTGCTTGGCAAAACGGCACCCGACTGGTTCCGGAGCAGCACAGTCGGGCAATCCCTCATGAAGTGTGGGAGGCTGAAGAGCCACGAAAGGACTCGCGGTCTCCAGTGTTGCGGGGCCCTCTGCTGCCTCTGGGACGGCGTCTCCCAGAAAAATTTCCCCGTCCTCTGCCTCTGGAAGGGGAATCTTCCTGCTGTTGAGGAAAGAACTTCTGTGATTTGCGGAACCACATTTTCCCTCCTCTTTTAGCCTTAGGATAAGGCCGAAAGGGAGTGGAATAACGTGCTCCTACGGCAGATAAAGTTTTTCCCTCTTGCTCACAGCGGGTAAGAGTGTCTTTTACCTTGGGTCCAAACAAAGAGGACCCATCAAAGGGAGCATCGGCGAAGGAAGACTTGAAAGCCTCCGCGAAATGACACAAACGGAGCCAGGCTTGTCTCCGTAGAGCCACGCCTGTGCCTGCCGCTCTGCCCGCCCCTTCGGCCGCATATGAAATGAGCCTCATGGACGAGTTAGAAATCGAGGTAAGGATAGCCAACTGAGAGCTAACCGACTGGGCTAGCTGCTCAGGTAGGTTACCTGAGAGGGAATCTGACAGCTCCTTGACCAGATCCCTCTGCAGTCTGGTGAAATGTGCCAAATAATTCAGGGACCTTAGAGTAAAGGCCGCTGAAGTCAGGGTGCGCTTCCCGTACCGGTCCATGCTCCTAGACTCCTTATTAGGAGGATGAACGGACGTTGAAGCCTCTGCCACGTCCTGCTGTGTAGCAGATGCCACCACCATGGCATCTACAGCCACTCCTTTCGTCAAGAACTCCTTCTCGGGTGGGGCAGACAAAAATTTGTTAGGGCGAGAAGGCACTGGTTCCACAGTATCTGGATGTTCCCACGCCCTTCGACAAACCAAATCCAGGAGCTCGTCGAAGGGCGGAGACACCCAGGAGGCGGAGGGCTGAGCCTCGAAGGCCTTGAGAAGCACTGACTCATCAGCGGAGGGGGGTTTGGAAATCCAGCCGCCTCGTTGTTTAAGGATCTCTAGAATGTCTGCAAATGAGACATCATCCGAGGACGACTTTGGGGACCCCTCCGCATCATCAAGATCAGTGTCTGATGTAAGAGACTCGGGGGAGTCCACGTGCTTCCTCTTGCACGATCTCTTCCTTGGGGGCTCCTCCGAAGACAACTCCGAAGAACCCTCAGGAGGAGGGGAACCCCCAGTGGGGGTAACCTCAGGCCCCGGGGCTCCGCTGCCTAGAGACAGGGGAACTACCAAAGACCCAGTCTCCATGCCCAGGGAAGGTGCCGGTAAGGCCGTAGAGATGGCCGAAGAAGACTTGGCCAAGGCACTCCTCATAGCTCTGAAAGCCGGACCCCCAGAATCCTGTGAGTGTCCGGTCCCCTGAGCCATGATAGCAGACGGAAGTCCCGCGGCCGAAGCACCGAGAGGGAGGCTCGGGACCGACAACATTGGTCCCAAAACGTCACCCCTGGGTCCGGCCGAAGAAGTCCGCATGCTAAACTTGGACCCAAAGGCCGGGGTTGGAGTAAAGGTTGGAGCCGACCCTAGGATCTCTACTGGCTCCACCAGCACCTGCTCCAACGGAGCCGAAGCGGTCGGAGGAGGAATGGCAATGGAGTGGGCTATCGGCTCCGAAGCCAATTGGGTCGGAGCCGAAACAAATTTTTGAAAGACTGGGGACTGGAACAGTCTTTGGAGCACCCTGTCTATATCCGAATCTGACATTCTTGATGATCTGGAAGACACCGAACGGGTCCGAGTAGGTCTCTCCAACGGCTCCGAGGGACTATGGGACCGGCTCCGAGGCGACTCGATAACTATCGGCGCCGAGGGAGTGTCCAATCCAATTTCTATCGGTGCTGAAGAGGACTTTGGCGCCGAGGAGGAAGTGTCTGAGCGGACAACCTTCATCGGCTCCGAGATCAGTGGAGCCGATGAAGGTGACCCGCCTCTCGATGCCCTAGCCATCGGCTCCGAACCCAGAGGAGTCGAGACTGGAGGCATCGAGGCAGACCGTTCCACCCTCGGCTCCGAAGTCCGTGGAGCCAAAGGAGAAGCCTGCCTATGTCTTTTGGCGGTCGGATCCGACGGACTGGTCGGAGCCGACGCCCTTTTCTTTTTAGCAGGAGAAGGAGAGGAAGCTAATGCCTCTTCAAAGGAGGGTTTTATAAGGCCTTTCAATATAAGTTTATTTTTCCTCTCTTGGAGGACCCTCGAGGAAAACGCGTGACATACGCTGCAGGACTCCTGCAAATGTTTGGCGCCCAAACAATACACACAGAGCGAGTGGTCATCTGTGATTGACATCTTAAAATTACACTTAGTGCACTTCTTAAAGCCCGAAGGCCTAGGTGCCTGAGACATTATAGCCACAAATCAGTAACTCTATTACAGAGAAAAAGAACACACACACCTTTTCCTTTTTTTTTTTTTTTTTAAACTGTCACTAGAATAATGATATACAGTTGCCGATTAAGGTTGCCAGACAGACAACAAGTTAAAATTAACTAAAGGGATCCTAAAAGATCGAAAATAATTGACTGACAGGGAAAGCCCTTCAATTCAAAAAAGGCCTCTAGCCAGAACAAACTCGCAACCACAAAAATTTCTCCACAAAAAATCACCAATCACACACAAAAGTACAGTATAGCCGTTAAAACAGCTTTTTGTAGAAGAATTAGAAGATTTCTGACAGAAAAAGTTAGTGAAAAACACTACTTAGCTCAGCCAGCTCGAGACCACGTCTTTGCTAGTTAGCGGCAAACGAGATCTGGGGACTGGTAGTGGTGCATCCTGGGATATAGTAAGCTCAGCCAATAAGAGACTTCGCTCTTTGGCATAAGCGTGCCGAGTCGGAGCCGAGGGATCGGCTCCGAACCCATCAGTCAGAATGTAGGCGAGATAGGATCACATAACATCCATATTTTTCCTCCCTTCTGACCCTTTGGATAGGGTCTTGAAGGGGTGGAGAAATGGACTCCTACGGCAGAAAGGGTCTTGCTGTCTTGCTCACACCTGGTCAATGTATCCTTCACCTGAGGCCCGAACAAAGCCGAACCGTCAAAGGGGGTATTGGTGAAAGACGCCTTAAAAGGGTCTGCAAAATTACAAAGCCGCATCCAGGCCTGACACCTAAGTGCCACTCCTGTGCCTGCGGCCCTACTCGCCCCATAGGCTGCATAAGAAATGAGCTGCATGGAGGAGTTAGTCAAAGAATTGAGGATTCCTAGCTGTGAGGCAATCTTTTCCTGAGCCCCAGTGGCCGAAGGATCCTGAACCACTTCACCTAGTTCCTTGAAAATGTCTCTCTGAAGTCTGGTAAAGTGACAAAGGTAGTTCAGCGAACGCATAGCAAAGGTCGCTGAAGAAAACATCCGCTTGCCATACCTATCCATGGTTCTAGAATCCTTATTAGGAGGATGGACAGGTACCGAAGGATCAGCAAGTTCCTTCTTGGTGGCCGCCGCCACCACCATGGCATCAACAGGAATGCCCTTAGAAAGAAACTGTTTGTCTGCAGGGGCTGTAATGAATTTGGAGGGCCTCCTAGGAACTGGTTCCACAGAATCCGGGGCTGCCCACGCCTTACGAGCCACTACTTGCATGAGTGGGTCGAAAGGCGGAGACACCCAGGAGGTGGAGGGTCGAGATCCGAAAGCCTCCAGGTATACCGACTCATCCTCGGAGGGGTTAATGGAAGGCCAGTTCCCCCTCTGCTTAAGGAGTTCCAGGATGTCTGAAAAGGAGACATCCTCAGAGGGGGACCGTGGGGAACCCTCCGACTCATCTAAGTCGGTATCTGATGTAGTAGACTCAGGGGAGTCTGTGTGCTTCCTCTTACACGTCCTCTTACGCGGGGGTTCTGCTGCAGGATCAGGAGAAGAGGAAGTTATTCCCAATGGGGAAACCTGGGGCGATGGATCTCTGTGTCCGGGAGCAAGAGACTGGCAAGAGACATCAACAGGCACCGAAGATGGAGGAGCTAAAGGAATAGACCGTTGACCTAGCTCGGGGGCTAGGACACTCCTCATCACCTCGAAGGCTCCTCTCCCAGGGAGGCCAGAAGACTCCCGCCCCGAAGAAACAGGAATCCCTGGCCCCACCGAAAGAGAAGGCTCCGAAGCCGATGTCGGTGCCGAGCTCACCAATGCCGAAGCTCCAAGAGAGAGAGCAGGGTCGGACAAGGGTCCGATGCCACTCGCCCCCTCGGAGCCGACAAGGGAGACCCGACGACCGGATCCCTCCAACGAAGGTCTCATGGAGGAGATCGGAGCCGAAGACGTCGGAGCCGAAAGGGGAAGTATCGGCTCCGGCGCACCCACGGTCACCGTTCCGAGAAGCTCAGGCTCTGAACTCTGAAGGAGAGTCGGAGGAGGAAGTTCGGGGGGAAGAGAAATAGCAGACGTCTGTTGAGACGGGCTATGGAGCATTTGGGCTAGTGCCTGTGACTTGAACAGTCTGCTTACCACCCTCTCTAAATCGTGATCTGATAGCCTGGAAGATCTTGAAGATCGGCTCCGATGGCTCCGCTCCAACAAAAGAGGAGATCCCGGTGCGAGCAGATCGACTCCAAGGAAGGAGACCGAGATCTCTTCCTGGATGGAGCCATCGGAGCCGATGACCCCTCGGCTCCAGATGGAGCCGAAGACTTGTCGGCTTCAATACTGGATAAAGACACGTCGGCTCTGCCCGGAGCCGACAAAGTAATGGGTGTTTGTGTGTCGGAGCCGGACGGAGCCGACACAACAATCTCCAAAGAAGAAAGATCGGCTCCAGCCGGAGCCGATCTCGACTCCGAAGGAGTCGGAGCCAGAGCCTAAGGCTTAGAAACTACAGCCTGGGCTCTAGATGGCTTAGAGGGTTTAACCGACCCAGCCTTGGTCGGAGAACCCTCTGGCTTTAACAAGCCAGGAAGAATTAATTTATTTCTTCATTCCTGCAGGATTCTCTGGCTAAAGGAGTGACAAATGGCACAGGAGTCCTGCAGGTGTAAAGGCCCCAGGCAATACACACAAGAAGTGTGACCGTCTGTCAGAGACATTTTCTGACAGCACGAGTCACACTTCTTGAAGCCTGAGACCTTTACCTCTTTAGACATAATAATGTCCAAAAAACAGACACACACACAACAGTCACACAGTTAATCCCCAAAAAACACACACACACAACCTGACAGGAATTAACTGAGGGGGCGGCTTAAGGCCTGAAGGAATAAATCCTAACATAAAGGAAGGGAATATAGGGTAGGAGATAAGTATAAATAATATACCCAATAAAGGACAAATAGAAATTAAGGGAAAAAACTCTGACTAATCTGAAGAAATTGAAACTTTACCTGAGCTGGTAAAAAGGAGACCTCTTCGCGAAGCGGCAAACGAGATCTGAGGTAGTCACGCCTTGCATCATGGGATATAGGGTTGCCTCGAGCTGGTAAAATGAGTTCTCGAGCTTAGCAAGTGCCGAGTCGGAGCCGAGGATCGGCTCCGAACCCATCCAGCAAGAATGAAGGCGAGTTTGACAACTTAACATTCTAATTTTACCCTGGCAGGCATTTTTTGAGAGAATATCAAGTCTGAAACTCAGATGTGTCCTTAGTGATGTGGTTGTTTCGAAAGACAGAGACATACACATTAAGTAGCCTTTTTGGACTGCCTTGTAATGAGTCAAACTGCAGAAAATGTCAGAAGCAATAGGAGCACTAACTGGTCAAAGTAACAGTCATGTTTTTCCTACGCTAAATAATTTACGATGATTTGCTTTATTTCCCCTTTAAGGGCTACACTGCTGAACATGTTAAATGTAACAGAGATGCCAAGGCACAACAAAAGGGGCAGAGTTGAAATCTGTCTGTTATCACCTGAAAGTTAATGGGAAAAACTGACTTTGCCCTGGCAGGCATTTTTACAGACAATATCAAGTCTGCAACTCGGACGTGTGCTTACTACTTTTGTCCCAAAGATCATGACTCAGCCACAGTGGTTATGTACAGAGTGGTCCACGAGTGAAAAAACAGCGGAGCACCTTAACGTCTGTTTCGTTGTCTTTCCAAACAACCACTTCAGGGCCAATAGCTGTGCGATCATTGCATGTGCGTGTTACAGTGTTACAAGTGTTGCCCTGATAATGGAAAAGTACCTTAAATTGTTATATAAATGGATTTATTCTTTTGTTGCATTCAGTCTGATGAAGTCTTTTTGACTGAAAGCAAGGTATATATTTTATTATTAGAAGTATTTTGAGTTAATTGTTCTTTGCTTTGGATTTTTACACTTTTTATTGAAGTTGTCATTGTTTTTGTTACTTTTGTTTTGAATTGGCTTGTATATGGCACCTGAGAAAGTGCAGTTGTGTAAGTAAACTTACCATAACAGTAAATGTTTGAATAATCACTGCTGCAGTAGTCTTATCTATATGGGTTATATCCAGCTAAGGATATGACAGCCAGTCAGTTTCCAAAGTTTCAGTGCACCTTCCATGCTCCCAAACCATTAGGTTGAGATGAACTGATTAAATAGAGAAATTTGGGTACCAAGCCACTCAGAGCTTTCATGCCAAAAGAGAAAGGGAGGTTAAATCCCTGACAAGTCAGTGCTAGGAAAATAAAAAAATAAAGGTTCTCACCCTGACAACAAAAATATAGAGGATGGGGAGGGAGTGTCCACTCCAGAAACGATCATTTAAACATCTATTGTTGTGGTAAGTTGACTTACACAACTGTACTATGTTTATCATTACAATCACTGCTGCAGTAGCCTAAACTATATAGGTACATTATCATAGCTTAGACTGAATGGGAGAAGAAAGGATGAGTGGCCAGGAGCATCTGAAGAATGGTCTTAGAAAAGACTGTCCTAGACCTGGAGAAAGAATCTAGTTTACAATGCTTTGTAAAAGTGTGCACAGTGGACCAAGGTGTTGTTTCAGTAATACTTCTAGAATCCAACCCTTTCCAAAAATCCACAAATGAAGCCAAAGCCCAGGTAAAATGAGCCTCAACCCTGCCTGGAACTGAAAGTAATTGCATGAGACAACCACTTGGAAATAATCTGTTTTGACATAGGTTGCCCTTTTTACTTACCTACACAAGAAATGAACAATTGGTGAAGCTCCTAACAGATTTTGTTCGTAAAGATAGTACCCGAGATGTCCGGGGATGTCTAAGGTATGGAGTATCCTTTCTCCCTCATTTATAGATTCCAGGAAGAAGACAGGGAGATGGATAGCTTGTCTCAAAGTGAGCCCAGATACCACTTTAGGCATAAATAAAGGATTAGTTCCTTAGGAAACCATATCTTTGTCGGAAATGAGATAGAGTTGACTGTCGTAAGAGCTTAAACTCAAATATTCTTCTTGCAGACATCAGAGCAATGAGTAACACTGTTTTTCATGTTAAGAACCTGACGTCAGCCTGATGAGCTGGTTCAAATCAAGCAAGAGTTTTGCTAACTCAAAATTAAGATCCCAAGGAGGAGCCACCTGTTTCTAGAAGGCTTCGTATGCCAACACTCCTTTCAAAAACATTTTCATATGAGATTGTATTGAAAACGAAAATCCATGGGCAGATATGCTGGCATAGCCAACAAAAAGACAGGCCAGGTGATAGTAACTCACATAAATAACACAGAATTAGAACAACTCTAGCTTTGAATAGGTGCTGGTTCCCTTCTTGACACCTGCTTGAAAAACTTTTCAATTTACTAACATGCAACTTCTTAGTAGAAGGTGTTCTTGCCTCCTTTAATACTTGCTGAACATACTTGAAAAAAAGTTGCAAAAACAGTATTAAGAGTCTATCATCCAGGCATTCATTTGCAGTTGTTTCAGGTCAGGATGTAATAAACACCTCCTTGTCTTGGAGTGGGTAGGCCCATTTTGTAAGGAAGCTTGTGGTAATTGCCCCTGAGCATTTCCAAAAAATAAATAAATAAAAGGTAAACCACTGTTGTCTGGGCCTGAAGGGAGTCACTACAATTATCTTTGGGGATTCTATATGAATATTCAGAATAACCATGGATATAAGTGGTAAAAGTAGAAAAGCATACAGGAAAAAGAAGTTATGTCTTAACATAACGTTCCATCTGTATTGCTGATCCTCGTTCAGTCATTACGTCTGGGTTATTGGTTCTGGCCTCAGAACGGAGCCGGCCATCTTCTAAGCTCGCGACAGCCACAAACTCTCAAGCTAAACTCTTACCCACAATTCCCCTCTCCCTGTTACCTCAGATTGAGTTTGCAAGTCAAAGGAATGAGATCCACTATAAGCCGAAGGAGGGTGGGTCGTAATGACTGAACAAGCATCAACAATACAGATGGAACGTTATGGTAAGACATAATTTCTTTATCTGATATTGTTAATTCTCGTTCATTCCTTACGCCTGGGACAGAGTCTCCAGCTACCTTTATTCTTGGGAGGCTCTCATGGAAGGACATTCCTGAACACCATTGAACCAAAAGACGCTCTTCCTCTGGAGGCCAAATCCAAGTTGCAATGGCTGATGAAGGTATGGGGTCTAGCCCAAGTTGCAGCTGCACAAATGTCAGGTAAAGAAGCTCTAGCATGAAAGGCAGCAGAAGTTGCGACCGACCTAGTTGAATGATCCCTAACGGCTGTAGTCAGAGGGATATTGTGAGTTTTGTAAATAAATGTTACACAGTCTTTTAACCATTTAGCCAGTGTGACCTTAGAAACAGCACATCCAAGTCTAGGACCGGAGTAAGCCAGAAACAGCTGATCTGATTTGCGAGAAGCTTTAGTTCTGTCCAGATAGTATCGAAGTTGCCTGTGAATGTCAAGGGTATGTAGGCAATACTCTCCCCTGTTAGAATGATTGGGAAAGAAAACTGGCAATTCAATGGATTGGTTAATGGACATTTCAGAGTTCAATTTTGGCATTAAGTAAGGCTGTCTGATGCAAAGAACTTGAAGTTCAGAGATACGTCTGGCAGAAGTAATGGTGACCAAGAACAAAGTTTTCCAAGAAAGAAACTTGAGGTCGCAAGAAAAGGCTGGTTCAAAGGGAGCCGTAGTCAATGCTTGCAGGACTAAAGACAGATCCCATGGCTGGCTAGGTTCTCTAAAAGGGGGCTTCAAATGATTTACGCCTTTTAGAAAAGTCTTGCATAATTTGTGTGACATAAGAGAAGAGTCATGGACACCACTGTGAAAATTAGATATCGCAGCCAAATGAACTCGAATGGTAGAAGCAGATAGACCGGATTGGAATAAACTGGACAGGTACTCCAGTACCACCGGCACTGGTGCTAAAAAAGGGTCTATCTCTTTTTCCTTCAGCCATACGGTAAACCTTTTCCACTTGCTGAGTTAAGTAGTTCTGGTGGAAGACTTATGAGACGCAATAAGAATGTCACGTACTGGGGAAGAAAGATCAGTATGCCTGGCAATCACTGGAAGTGGAGAAGCCAAGCTGTGAGCTTCAGGCTGTTCAGGTTGGGGTGAATCAGGTTCTGCAGATAGGAGATCAAATCCGGAGTCGGATCGAGAATCCATGGTTGATCTTGCAGGTCAGGCCATAAGAAGGGGAACCAAATTTGCCGAGGCCAATATGGCGCAATGAGGGTTATCTTGCTCTTCCACTGGCGAGCTTTCTTCAGGAACTGGGGAATGAGAGGAAGAGGGGGAAAGACATAAAGCAGACCCGGGGGCCAATTGTGAACTAAACCGTCCCTGGGTGACTGTCCCCGAGGGGGAAATAGGGCAAAGTAATTGTTGCACTTGTAATTGATTGGGGATGCAAAAAGGTCGCAGCAAGTGAAACCCCAGCGGTTGAAAATCTCCGCCAATATAAGAGGATTCAGGGACCACTCATGTGGTTGCAGAATGCACCTGTTCAATCTGTCTGCTATCACGCTGGAACTCCCGGGAATGTGCGTTGCTAAAAGAAAGCGGTTGGTAGCCATCGCCCATTGCCATATCCTCATGGCCTCCCTACAAAGAGGGTAGGATTTGGTTCCGCCTTGTTTGTTGATGTACCCGACTACAGCCATGTTGTCCGATTGTATTGCAATAGTCCCTGATGGAAGAAGGGGATGAAATGCTTGCAACGATAGAAGCAATGACCTCAGTTCTAGGACATTTATATGCAGATGAGCCTCTAGGTCTGACCACGTGCCTTGGACTGTCTTCCCCTAAAAAAGCCCCCCCACCCCATCAGGGAGGCATCTGTGGTCACTGTGGCTTTGGACTGTTGGGGTGTGAGGGGGCGAGACCATTGTGACGGGTTCTACGACATCCACCAAATTAAGTCTTGTTTGCATTTCTGAGTCACCCAAATCTGGGATGAGAGAGGAGACTGAAAAGGGTACCACTGGTTGAGTAGTAACCATTGTAAAAGCCTCATGTGAAACCTTGCGGAGGGGACAATGGTGATGGAAGCTGCCATGGAACCCAACAGCTGGAGAACAGAACGTGCTGTCGATCTTTCCCTTGAGAGGATGGGTATGAGATGTAGTTTTATCCTTAAGATTCTGCACTCTGGAATCGATGCCGTGCAATTCTTTATATACAACAGCACCCCAATGAATTCTATGGAATGGGATGGGGATAGGTTGGATTTTTGCCAGTTTATAGTTACACCTAAACTTTCTGAGATGTAAAGAGAGTATGCCAAAGCTTTTTCCAACAGATGTCTGGTGGGAGCGGTGATGAGCCAGTCATCTAGGTATGGAAACACCCGGAATCCTTGCAGTCTCAGGTGAGCTGTGACAACTGTCATGCACTTGGTGAACACTCTGGAGGCTGTAGAGAGTCCGAAGGGAAGTACTCGGAACTGGTAATGACTAGCTCCTGCATGGAAGTGAAGGAATCTTCTCGATGGTCTGCCCACCTTTCTGTGGTAGTAGATCTATAGAGCACATCCAATCGCCTGCCTCCAATAACAGGAGGATAGACTGTATTGTGACCATCCAGAATTTCTGTACTTCTACGAATTTGTTCAGCACACTGAGATGCAAGATCGGTCTCCAGGAGCTGGCCTTTTTTGGCACTAAAAATAATCTTGAGTAGAATCCAGATCCTATCTGGTCTGGTGGGACTATTTGGATGACTCTTTTTCTTAGCAGCTTTGAAATCTCTAATGCTGCTTCTACCCTTTGACTGGGTAGAACGTCGGGTAAGCTCCTTAGTGGGGCGGGACAAAGACTAAAGGGAATATGATAACCTCTGGTTATTATCTCTCGTACCCAAGAATCAGTGGTAATGGTTAGCCAGGCAGAAGGGTACAAGGAGAAATGACCCCCAACCGCTTCCAGAGGAAAGCAGTTGGGCTGCTCTTCAGAAGCGCTGGTAGGACTGGTCAGAGAAAGAATCTCTGGAACCCTGGTTACGCGGACCTCCTCTTCCCCGAAAGGGGCGTCGTCCATATGAGTTTCTCCCTCTGCCTCTAGGGGAAAACTTGGCTCGTGTGTCACTGAAAGAACCCCGAGACTTTTTGTGCCACATCTTCCCATTCTTCTGGTTTCTGGAGAAAGCCCGTTGAGGGGAAGAATAGCGGACACCCATGGCAGAAAGGGTCTTACCATCCTGTTCACACCTAGCCAGTGTGTCTTTAACCTTGGGTCCAAACAACGAAGAGGCTTCAATGGGAGCGTTCAGAAAGGAAGCCTTGAAAGGTTCCACGAAATCACACAAGCACATCCAGGCATGCCATCTCATGACTATGCCTGCAGCCGCTGCTCTAGCTGCTCCTTCTGATGCATGAGAAATCAGATGCATGGAGGAGTTAGAAATCGATTCAAGGGTGGCTAACTGTGAGGCCACTTTGTCCCGGACCTCATCAGACACAGCTCTGGCCAAGAATTCAGAGAGTTCAGAAATTAAGTCTCTTTGAAGCCTGGTAAAATGTGCCATATAATTCAGGGACCTGACTGCAAAGGTCGCTGATGCAAAGGTATGCTTCCCCAATCTGTCCAGCGCTCGTGACTCTTTGTTGGGCAGGTGGACAGTCTGGCTTTC
The DNA here is from genome assembly GCF_019279795.1 of Protopterus annectens. Lineage (NCBI taxonomy): Eukaryota > Metazoa > Chordata > Ceratodontiformes > Protopteridae > Protopterus > Protopterus annectens. Next base: position 362,310,910 of record NC_056738.1, read on the forward strand.
TTCCACCAGATCCTTTTTTGTTGCGGCGCCACCACCAAGGCATCTACAGGAAGACCTTTGGACCAGTGAGGCTCACTATCTGGAGAGGACAAGATTTTATCTGGCCTGCGGGGAATGGCATCAACGGTGTCATGAGCCTTCCATGCACACTGCATGACAAGCCGGACAAGGACATCGGCAGGTGGAGTAACCCAAGAGGTAGGGGGCTGGGCACGAAAGGCCTGCAGGAACACAGACTCTTCAGAGGTCGGGTTAGAGGGCCGCAAATCACCTCTCTGCTTAAATATTTCGTGGATATCTCCAAAGGATACCTCAGCGGGTGACCAAGGGGACCCTTCCCCATCATCAAAGTCTGTGTCTTCCGTGAGGGACTCTTCTGGGGAGTCCACGTGCTTCCTCTTACATGAACTTTTGCGATGAACTTCCTCAGGGGGAGAATCTGGAGAAGACAGCCCAAGAGGAGCCTCCAGTGGGAGTGTGTCCTGAGGCCCTTGTACCCGGTGTCCGCCACAGGTATCTTGTGTAAATTGCAGTCCAGAGGAGGACAGGGGCACTGACAGCACAGGATCGCCAACAGAGGCGAGAGCCTTCTCCGTGAGTTGGAAGACTGGTCCACCCAAGGAGGTCACACCCCGCTCAAGTAAATCAGCCCGCCGACTTGGAGTCCCAGGATGGCTGTGAAAATGAGGAGTAGGTACGTCACAGCTAGCATCCAGAGCAGTGACTGGAGTGACAAGTCTCTCCTGCAACAAAGCCGACTGCGACTCCTTAGTGAGGTCCATGAAAGGAGCCGAAGTGAGGGAAGTCTGTGCAACAGCAGGGGGCTTCAAAGGCAACGAAGGAGGAGAATAAGTAAGAGTCCTTAGAGAAGGGTGATCACCACCAAAGGAAAAGTAGTTCCTAGAGGGTTGGATACCTCTGGCCAAAAGCAATTGATCCACAAGGCGCACCACATCATGTTCTGAGAGGCTTCTAGTGGATCTGACAGACATAGCTGAACGGGAGTCAGGTCTATTCAAGGATGCAGGAAACTTGGTGCCCACAAAGGGGTCTTTAGATGGTGCTAAAATAGGCATCTGCACCGAAAACAATGGAGCCGTAAAGGCTTGTACTACTGACGTCTGCACCGAGGAGATCATCGATGCCGAAGGTAAGGTCTGCACCGACAAGGTCGGTGCTGAAGTGGAAGTTGGCACTATGGTAGGTGCCGAAAGAGTCTGTGCGGAAAAGGAGGTAGTCGGTACCGAGAGAATAGTTGGTGCCATGAAAACAGTCGGAGTCGAAGCAGAAGCTGGCATTGGAACAATCATCAACTCTGGAAAGGTCTGCATTGAGGAAAAGGTCGGTGCTGATACGGAAGTCTGAACCGAGGGGCCCCTCGGTTCCGATGAGGTATAGGGCACAAAACTCGGTGCCGAAGTAATGGGAGGTGCCGAAGGCTTCGGTGCCAAAGAACTAGGCATCGAAAGCCTCTGGGCCAAGGAAGTCAAATCCGAACTAGAAAGTTTGGCCTTCTTAGGTCTCGGTTCCTGGTTGTCCCCAGCAGGAGACGACAGGAGAGACTTGGCCTTCTTGTGCCCATCTCTTTTCTTATGAGAACTAGGAGGGGTTGAAGCCTCCGCCCCAAAAATATCCTCTGAAAAAGAAGATTTAAGAAGTCCCTTTAAAATCAGCTTACTTTTCCTTTCCACCAAAGTCCTGTTAGAGAAATTAGCACAAATCCCGCAAGGCGGGTCAACAGTCAAGTGAGGCACACCCAAACAGTAAACACATAATGCATGTGCATCTGAAATAGGCAATTTATGCCCACAATCCACATATCTTTTAGATCCTGGACTACCTTTTTTCTCTGCCATGATAGGGGGAAGAAGAAAGGAAGGAAGAAGAAGGGGGTACCAACAATGGTACAAGAAATACCCAAAGGTAAAGCAGGAAAGAATTTACCAACAATGGTAAAGGAGTTACCTCACGGTAAGAAAGAAGGGCTAGAGGAAACCAAAAAGAATTTCTAGATGCGATAGGGCAAGAGATAACTATTCAATAAATTTAGAACAGAGAATAACTGTAATACGATAAAGTATTATCAAAGAAGTTTACTTAGCTCAAGAGAAGTGGCTTGACACGACTGAATGGCGATGCGGCAAACAAACTCTGAGGTAATGGAGAGGGGAATTGTGGGTAAGAGTTTAGCTTGAGAGTTTGTGGCTGTCACGAGTTTGGAAGATAGCCGGCTTGGTTCCAAGGTCGGAACCGATAACCCAGGCGTAAGGAATGAACGAGGATTAACAATATCAAATCATTCCTTTCCAAGAGAAAGAAAAATCACCTGTCTTCCAGGCCTTCTTGCATGAAATCCTGAAGTAGAAGTTTGCCAACTGACTGTTATGAGTGTAGGCAAAATGATCTATTTGAGGTGTTCCCACAGTTGGAGCAATTCCTAGAAGACTCCCTGAATAAATTTCCATTCGTGAGGGTCTGCCCTAGTTCTCTTCACGTTGTCAGACATATAATTTTGCCCTCATGATATGTAAGGTACCTGTAGAGTGAGAATGTTCTAAAAAACTATATACCAGGCTATTATGGCCAGTTTGCAGAGAAGGTAAGATCTGATTCTCCTCATCTGTTTATATACCACATCACTGTGGTGTTGTCAGTAAACGCTTGTAGAAATCTCAGGAACCATAGAAGACAGAAAAAGATGAGAACATTTACAAGTGCCAACCTCTCTTTTATGTTTATGCATTTTGGTCTGTCTTGTTTGTTCCCAAGACCCTGCACTTTTGTCATCATAGGCACTACTCCCCAAGAAAAGTTTGAAGTGTATGTTGTTACAGACTGTGCTGGAGCTGGAAGGGAGAATGGAAGACATGGCTTTTGATAAATTTGGTGTCTCCACAGAAAAATCTCCCTTTTCACAAATCCCAAAACTCGAATCTGGAATGTCAGGGGATATTGATAACTGAACCATACAAATTACAGTTACCACTGGATTTTTCTTACATGGAATCTTGCAACAGAGATCATGACTATCACAGATGCCATAAGACCCAGAATCCTGAGAAGTTCTCTAGCTGGCTGTCAGGCAATGTAAAGGCTATCACAAAAGCATCTTCCAATTCAGAAGAAACAGGAGGAATAGGAGTAGTTCTGGAAAATGCAGTTGTAGTAAATCATAATACTGCTTCAGGGACGGTGGAATGACATTATGTTCCCACTAAAATGTCTTATTCATTCTGGAAATAATTTCAGAGAAAGATAATCCTTCAAAGGGATGGGCAGAAACCTGAGAAAAAACAGAATCTGTCCCTTCACATTTTGTGGTTCAAAAATATAAACCTCTTCAGAAAATGAAGACTCACTCTCTTTTACAAGAAAGAGCTAAAATGGAAAAAGGCAAGATCCTGAACTAAACCCAGAGCTAAACCCAATGAATCAATCCTGTTTAAATTGACTGAGACAGGAGAAGAAATATGTCCAAGTATTTATTTCATTTTGATAAGAACTGCTGAAGAAGCAGAGCCACTTTTGCCAGGAAACACCTCCCTAGAAACAGGCATAGCATTCTGGCTAGCCAAAGTGGGATTCCCCGCCCCTTCTCCCTCCCAAGACCGAGAGGAGAGGCTCTCTCTTGCCTGCCAAGTAAACTCCAAAAGCCACAGATGACATATCTAACCCCTGACCCATAGTGGCTGTAGGGACTTCACCAGAAGGAGCGAAGGAAAAAGATGAATGGTCTGAGGCACCAGAAATGGCAACAGCAGAGTCAATAATCTCTGTCAGCAGTAATTAAGTAGCATGTTGAAGTGGCACTGTCTACCAAGAAAACTCCAAAAGCCACAGATGACATGTCTAACCCCTGACCCATAGTGGCTGTAGGGACTTCACCAGAAGGAGCAAAGGAAAAAGATGAATGGTCTGAGGCACCAGAAATGGCAACAGCAGAGTCAATAATCTCTGTCAGCAGTAATTAAGTAGCATGTTGAAGTGGCACTGTCTACTTAGTAATTTACTTCTTTTTGTTGATGGAAGAAATTACAGTTGTGTAAGTTGATCTTGCCATAACAGTAGATGTTTGAATTACCACTGCTGCAGTAACCTATGGGTTATAGCCTGCTAAGAATATAACAGCTATCCAGCTTACAAAGCTTCAGGGCACATTCCATGAGCCCAAACTGTCACTCAGCTCGAGCTGACCTGACTAAAAGACAAGTTTGGGTGCAAAGCCCTTCACAGCACTCCTGCCAGCAGAGAGAGGGAGGCTGAGTCCTGAAAAGACAAAGCTAGTAACAACTAAAAATAAATGTCCACACCCTGGCATAAAAAGATACAACAAAAACATGGGGAGGGAGTGGCTACTGCAGCAGTGCTCATTTGAACATCTACTGTTACGGTAAGTTCAACTTACATAACTGTATTATGTTCACTATATTTATCACTGCTGCAGTACTCTTAGTTATATGAGTAGATTACCTTAGCTAACTACATTTGGTAGGTGGAAGGAGAGGAGTCCAGAAGCCCCTACAGAATGGTCTTTGCAAAGCCTGATCTAGACCTAAAGAATGAATCAAGCTTATAGTGCTTTGTGAAAGCATGTATAGAGGAACAAGTAGCAGTTTACAGAATACTGCTAGATTCCAACCTTTTCCAAAAAGCTATAGATGAAGTCAAGGCCCTGGTACAGTATGCCTAGACCCTGTCTGGAATAGTGTTGTTATGGTGACTATAGCAAAAGTCAATAGCTTTAGATAGCCATTTGTTTTGACACAGGCTGTCCCTTCTTACCTTCACAAGAAATAAACAACTGATCTGAACATCTGAAAGATTGAGTTCTGTCAAGATGGTACCTGAGTTGTTTGTGGACAGCCAAGGTATGAAGTATCCTTTCTCCATCATTTTTAGGTTCAGGAAAAAAAAAACAGAGAGCTGAATAGTTTGGCTTAAAGTAAACTCCAATACCACTTTAGGCATAAAAGAAGATTAGTCCTCAAAGAAACCATGTCCCTATAGAAAATGAGATAGGGTTGACTCACCATAAGAGCATGCAACTCAGATGCCCTTCCTGCAGATGTCACAGCAATCAGTAAAACTGTTTTCCATGTTAACAACCTCAAGTCAAACAGATTAGCTGTTTCAAATGAAGGAAGTGTTAGCTTCTTTAACACAAATTTAAGATCCCAATGAGAGGTCACCAGTTTTCTTGAAGGCCTCTTATGCAAAACTCTTTTCAAAAACATTTTGACATAAGATGCAGTGAAAGAGGAGGATTCATGGGCAGTCATGCTGAAATGGCCAATAAATGAACCCTGAGAGAGGAATAAGAAAGGCGATAAGATAGTAACTCACACAAATATTGCAAAACCATATGACAACTAATGCTAAATGGGTGGTGGCTATGTTGTTGGCACCCACTATAAAAATGTTTCCATTTGTTAACATATAATTTTCTAGTAGCACGCTTTCTTGTCTCCATTAGTACCTGCTGCGCATCCTTAGTAAACAGGTGACTGTGCAGTCAACTGAAGATGAACGATGTCTGGGTGTCTCAAACACACCTGTTCTTGAGTGAGTAGATCCAGTCTGTTAAGAAGCTTGAGGTAATTGTTCCTGGCCATTTCCAAAAGAAGGGAGAACCACAGCTACCTGGGCCAGAAGGGAGTCACCACAATAATCTGGGGGGGGGGGGTTCTTCTGAATCTTCAGAAATATCCTGGATATTAGTGGAAAGGGTGGAAAAGCATAAAGGTACATTCCTGTCCAAGGAAACAAAGAGGCATCTGTCTTCCAGGCCTTCCTGCATGGAGTCCTAGAGCAGAATCTTGCCAGTTGATTGTTCAGAGAAGAGGCAAAGAGGTCAAGCTGAGGAACTCCCTACACCTGGATCAAATCTTGGAAGACCCCCTGATCTAGTTTCCATTTGTGAAGGTCTGCCCAGGTCCTGATCAGCTTGTCTGCCACACAATTTTCTGGGTCTATATTATGTTGTTGAAAGCTGTTTACAGTGAATATGACAACATCGACCTATAAACAGCGAAAACCCACTAATGCGAACGGCCAGGTCAGTGATTTTTTTTCCTAGAGAAAAAAAATCACTTGTCCGTTGCCGTGAAATTGCCCTTTACCTCACTGTAGTGTGATCGCGGAGTTGGTATATTTAAGCTCCCCACTTTGTAGGTGGTGTTTTGTGTTTAGCTGGTCTGCTGATTTTTTCCCCCTAGGAATAAATCTCTGACCTAGCCGTTCACGTTAGTGGGTTTTCGCTGTTTACAGGTCGATGTTGCCATATTCGCTGTAAACAGCTTTCGGCAACAGAATATAGACCTCAATTTTGCTCTTGCTGGACTGTACGATGCCTGTAGAGTGAGACTGAGCTATGAAGCTATATCCCAAGTTAACACGGTTAGTCTTCAAAGGAAGAATGACCTGGATCCCCCTTACCTGTTGATGTACCACATGACTGTGGCACTGTCAGTATCCACTTGAAGAGGTCCTGTGGACCAAAGATGGTTCAGGGAGTTAAGTGCCTTGCTCAGGAGAAGCATCTCCTTGACACCTTGCTCAGGAGAAGCATCTCCTTGACAGTTATGTGACTGCATCTGTCCTTGGTGTCCCACATCCCCTGCACTTTTATCCCACCTGACACTGCTCCCCCAGCAAAGTTTGAAGCTCCTGTGGTGACTGACTGCTTTGGAGCAGGAAGAAGGGGAGACCTGGTTTTAAGGATATTTGTTGTGTCTTGGTGTTACAGTTGGCATTGGCTCCGAGAACAAAATCTGTTCCATATAATGGATGTTTAATAGACTTTTCTGTATATATGTAAAGAAAAAAGATGCAGTTGTTACACTTAAAGGTTGCATACTTGTTACTTCGGAAGACCACAGTATTTCTTGGTTGTTCTTTATAATAAAGTTACAGTTTGAGACTGGGACTGCATCTGTAGCTAAAACTTGGGCACTCGTTTAAGAATTTTCTAGGTTCAGGAACTTCTAATAGTAATGACCGATGCTTAGTTATGTTTTTCAATGTTGGAGTATATTTCTCATAAGTAAGAATATATCTGTATATATCATTCCGTTTCCTTGATTCTGTGTGTATATTGCCATCCTTACCTGTTGACATTATTATCATTATAGCCTCTAGTTTTGAATTCTTCCTTAGCAATAGTTAGTTGCCTTTCCATAATATAATCATTGGTATTAAGCTTAGGTATTCACTGAAATTGATTCTTCACTATATTTTTGTACACAAAGCGAGGGTGCATGGTAGTTCTATGCAGAAAAGTATTGGCTTTGAAGGATTTCTTGTACAATGTGGTAGCAATCTGTCCTGCGCCATTGATCCTTAGTGTTATATCAAGAAAATTAATTTCTGTATTGGATATTTCACTTTTGAATTTTAAAAAATCAGTTGTTGCGGAGATATATTGTTTAAATATCGCAAATTCTGTTTGAGTCCCCTTCCAAATGAAAAATATGTCAGTAAAGCCTTCCAGCTTATCAGTGGGAGTGGTAAGCACTAGGTACCCTATCTACCATAAGAGGAGTGGTTTCTGGTCCAGAAATTGTAGTTTATTGGCCGTTTGGGCAGTTTTTTCATCTCTTTCAACTTTCTGGTTTAAAAGCCCACGTTTGCGCTTGTTTCCCATCTTTCCTGTGACTAGTCTAGTCCAGATACAGATTTGCTGTATCCAGGACTGTTTGTAAGCTTTGGAGCAGTGCCAAAGTCTGCTCTTCAATTTTTCCCTTAAATCTATGAGTTCTCTCCTCTCCTGCACTTTTACTAGCTTATTAGTGTAGCACTTTACCAGACTTCTTGTAGCAATTATGATAGCACCCAAAAGTGCTACCAGCACTAAATGTTCTACAAGGAAATAGCTTCAGTACTTATTATTAAGGCCCACCCCTCCAATCACATCAAAAGGTCAGTTCCCTGTGCATTCTCCTATTAACAAGGTGAACTTGGGAATCCTGAAGCAATGTTGCAACTGCCTCATGTACACTGACAACCGTCTCCTCTTACCTCCCAACACTCAGACTTGCGAGAGATGCATTTATATATCCAAACTGGAAGCTGCCAACTCTCCAGCCAAGACCAGAATAGCTGGTCAAGAGGAGAAGGTCAACACTTGCACCACACCACATGGAACACATAGCCCTCCAGAACACACACCAGCACTGCCTTCACATAAAAACACAAGCCACACACCCACCTTTGAGGAGGCTCTCAATAAAAATTTACCCAAACAGCAGAGACCTCCAAGGCAAAAACACACTCGACCACCACAACACAACACTTATCACAAGACACATAACTCTCCTAAACAGCGTGCCACTCAGACAAAGACCCTAAGGTAAAACAGCATGCCCAAAACACTAGTCATAGGTGACTCGATAGTGAGGCACACTGATGTCCCACTCACTAGGTTGAATAAGGAGAAAGTAACAGTCAGCTGCCTTATCAGGTGCCATGATCCGCCACATAATGCACGCACTCAGGTCCCTCAACAACAGGTACAAATATGACTCTTTCATTATACATGTGGGTGTGAATGCCCTGAGACGTACCTCCCTGGACTACATAAAAAGAGACATGGAGGAGCTCTCGGATTATGTAGCCCAGGCGGGTATGACCCTAGCCCTGAACAGCATCCTACCATCACCCAGAATGATACAAGAGTGCAAGCAGAAAATGATTGATTTCAACAATTGGCTAAGTTTCTGGCATCATTCTAAGGGAATCCAGTATCTGTCTGGCTGGGATGACATGACTGACAGACCTCAATGCTTTGCCAAAGATGGCCTGCATCTGTCACCCCTGGGCTTCCAGATACTGGCCAAGGCTCTTGCCACCTCTGTAGTGCCTTTCTTAGGCGGTGTTCCAAAGGCCAAATTACCACCGTAACACTTAACAAACAAATGCAATCTGAGGGTCATGCCACTCAATGCTAGAAGTCTAAATCTCAAAATGCAGTCACTAGAAGCACTCCTTAAAATGGAGAACATCGACATTTGTGCAATAACAGAGACCTGGTTCAAGGCAGCAGAAAGCACCCCTACACTACCAGGCTATAACTTATTCCACACCTTTTGGCCCCAGAACTTGGACCGAAGCTCCAAAGGCTGTGGTGTTCCATATTCATAAAGGATGCGCACAACTTCAGACCAGTAGCCCAACATAACGCATCTGAGATACTTCAGGTGCAGCTAACATTGGGAAAGACAGCGATTCAGGTTGTAGCCTGCTACAGGTCCCCAACCATGTCCCAAGACTCACACTCCATGTTCCTAAGCACCCTGGAGAACATTAGGGTCCATCCTAACACTCTCATACTGGGCAACTTCAAATACCCCTCCATTAACTGGGAAAACTACTTATGTACCAATACACTTCTCAACGTTTCCTGGAATTCATTAATTCCAATGCCCTAGACCACCTCGTTCTTACCTCCACTAATGGTAGCAACACCCTTGACCTGGTCATTACTAACATGAGCGACTGCTCCTCTACACCAATAACCTCCTTGGTTAGATCCAACCACAAACTAATCACCTTGGAAACCCACATCCCTCCCACCCCACCCCCGCAAAGGTAACCACCATGAAAAACCTCTTCAAAGCTTACTTTGGGCTCCTAAAAACAGAAGTGGCTAACTTCATGGCACCCATGCAAATGGAGATCAGTTGCATGACCTCTGAATCATACACCAATACACTGTATGAACATGTACGCAAATGCATGGATCTCGCCATACCCAACAGAACCAAGAAGCTCTCCTCCGAAAAAAGGAAGCCAATCTGGTGGTCCCCTGCCATAAACAAACTTTACAACAGAAGGAGGAAACTGATGTGGAATAAGGTGAAGTCCCAAGAGTGGAAAAACTCCCTTATCAGCCTCAACAAAAAGTTGAGATCCCTCATCAAATCCTCTAAAGCTAGCTATGAAAACAGAATTGCAGCAGATAGTAAAGACAACCACAAGGCCTTCTATAGTTATGTAAAGAATCTCCACGGCAATATCAAGATTTGCTCTGAGCTACTGCACAATGGTACCTCCTATACTGAGCCAACGGATATTGCCAATATACTGGCAGACAGATTCAGTGCCAACTTTACCCCCCCCCCCTCCAAGGACAAGTCACAATATCAGTAGATTGCCAGGCACCCAGTTTTACTGCTGCACAGTTTAAAACAGCACTGTCCAAGGCCAAGAATACAGCTTCTGTGGGACCTGACAATATCCCTGGCTGTGTTCTACATGAACTACAGAGTGAACTGGCACCTCACCTGTGTGTCCTGTTCAATCACAGCCTCATTTCAGGCTTTGTCCCTACCGAATGGCGCACTGCTACAGTCATCCCTCTCCACAAAGGAGGAGCGACTACAGACCCTGGGAACTATCGCCCCATTAGCCTGACGAGTCTAATACGCAAAGTTGTGGAACGCATCATCAAGGACCTAATAAACAAGGATATAGGGAATCTCCAAACTCTGGATCCCACACAGTTTGGTTTTGTGAAGGGTAGATCATGCCTGCTCAACCTCGTCAACTTCTTTGAGTCAGTCACCAGAGCTGTGGATGAAGGCAAGGTGGTTCATACAGCCTACCTTGATCTGGCCAAGGCCTTTGATAAAATTCCCCACTCAGGAATTGTAGAAAAACTCACTAAGCTTGGCATCAACCCCTATATCACTAGATGAATAAAAATTCTCTCTTCCTCTCCTTAAGGACTCGCTTGCCAAAAAAACAATGTAAATCAAAGAAAACAGTCGAGTCCAAACAGGCTGTGCTTTTATTCCATAAAAACAGGTACAATGGTGATAAAACTGTGAGCGCTTTCAGGATAACCCTTCATCAGACAGTGAAACAGCACTCATGAAGTCTATTTAAATACATTTAAAAACACAACCACCAATCATCTCACTGCCCTCCTTTTCTTATCATCAACCAGGATTGAATACATGCATACCTTTAAGACCAGCCCTTAAGAAAAGGAGGGCAGTGAGATGATTGGTGGTTGTGTTTTTAAATGTATTTAAATAGACTTCATGAATGCTGTTTCACTGTCTGATAAAGGGTTATCCCGAAAGCGCTCACAGTTTTATCACCATTTTACCTGTTTTTATGGAATAAAAGTTAGCACAGCCTACTTGGACTCGACTGTTTTTTTGGATCTATATCACTAGGTGGGTTGCAAACTGGCTCACAGGTAGAACCCACAGTGTGAAAGTAGCTGAGTCCAAGTCAGACTGCTGACCAATCATGAGTGGAGTCCCACAGGGTTTGGTCCTGGGTGCTGTCCTGTTTGCTACCTACTTCTATGAAGTCTAGGCAAACATGAAGGGACTCTGGCTGACAAAGTTCACAGACGATGCAAGTTGGGAGCTATTATTAACTCCCCGAGTGATGTTGACATCCTACAGAAAGGCCGCACTGAGACCGACTGCTGTCAGAACCATGGCCTTAAGCTCAATGGCAAAAAATGTGTCGTCATCCCCTTTGGGAAAAACCCAGTTACCATGAATTACCACACTGATGGTAGTCCACTGAACACAGAAGGCGTTATAAGAGATCTGAGAACACAGGTTGACAGCAACCTCTATTTTAACCACCACGTTGCCACTGTGGTCAGAAAGTCCTTCTATGTGGCACCTCTCATTACTAAGGGTTTTGCATCCAGGAAGAAAGAGGTCATTGCCTCCCTCGTCTCTTCCCTCATTAGGCCAATCACTGAGTACAATGCCCCATTTGGCATGCACCTCACTAAACACCTGCAACAACTAGAGAGGCCACAAAAGTACCTCACAAAGAGGATCCTAGGCCTTAAACATTTGTCCTATATGGACAGACTAAAAAAACTCCAACTATTCTCTGTCTCATATCGCCTACTTAGAGGTGAACTCTGCTTGACTTACAAAGCTATGTCTGACCCAGTTCCGTTAGAAATGCCACATCTAAAGAAATCCCAATCCCTCCGCACCACACGCTCCAGAGACCTTAACCTCATTACCACAATCAGCAGAACATGCTGGAGGGACAGGTTCATAACCCAGAGACTGCCCATGCTATGGAACAGACTTCCCATACATGTCAAGCAGAGCACCTCACTGGCCCTCTTCAAGAGAAATTTTGATGAGTGGATGGGAAATAGAAAATTCACCCCAGGGATAACTCCAGTGGCTTTACTCGATAGAGGCACTGGGAACTAAGGTCGGGTGGCACGATGCCAGGGTAATCCTATGGGCTAGGGTTGTAAAGGCCCTAGGGCCATTAGCCTAGAACACACATATGAATCTATGAACATTATTATATGTGGAGTTGTTTATTATATATTTACGTTCCCATTGATACATCACAATGTGGGCATAGGTATTTGCAATGTGTATGCCCATTGCTACACCTTTCTGCTGTTTAAATCATTTCTTTTGAAAAAAAGAAAATGTTATGAGTCAGCAGAATAAGTAATAATTCACATATTAAATTTATTTTACTTGAGGGATAGTCAGAAAATTCAAGGAGATATTCCTTTATGTAAGTTATATGAATATTATTATGAATGATTGTAAAACAGGAGTCTATGTCCATGGTAAAAAAAATTATATTTGGTGATGTTAGTTGCTCTAGACCATGTTCAAACTTGGTAAAGAAAGTCAGCAGTGTCCTTTATAATAGTTTCAATTTGTGCTAAGAATCTTTTTAGTTGTGAGTCAAGATATTTTGATATTGGCTCTGTGGCCTATCCTCTTGCAGACAAAATCGGTCTCATTGGTGGTGATTGGATGGATTTATGAATTTTTGGAATACCATAAATAAATGGCATTTTTGGATTGTCAGTTTTTAGATAATAGTATACGTCTGAATCAATTTGCTTGTTTGCATGCATGGTTTGTAAAATCTCTGCTATGTCCTTTTTCATAATATTCACTGTGTGATTAGTTACATCCATATAGTCATCAGTATTAAAAAGTTTATGCACTGATTCTATATCAAAAGTAGTATCCAAAATGACAATACCTCCTCCCTTGTCTGCATTTTTAATGATAATATCAGGATTCTCAGCCAAAGTTTTGATAGCTCGCATTTGTTCTTGTGTAAGATTGTAAAAACTATTAGTGTTGTGGTTTTGATAAGCTTCATAGATCTCACGCTATACTATTTTCTCAAATATCTGCACTATAGGGTTTTGATTATGTATAAAAGTACTAGATCTCTTTAGAACACTGGATAAGTCTGCATTGTTAAATTGCTGATTATTATATAAGACTTAAATTTAAATTCCTAGTGAAACTCTTTAGTTCGGTAACAGGCACAAAAGTTAAGTCTCTGGACAGAACGTATAGCTCTTGTTCAGTCAAGGTATATTTGGAGAGAATAAATACCATTGTCATTGAATTCTCGACTGACTCCATGTTATTGGGTAATTTTCCACTTTTTGTTTGTTTCTTTGCTGGAAACTTTTTGTTCTCATTCGAGGTTCAGTCATGGGGTTGGACTAAAGGATTCTCGCCAAGTAGCGAAAAAGCTAAAGGTTTCTGTACTGTGGCACTGTTGGCATCTAGACATGTTATTGTTTGTTGCTGGAGGAGAGGTTCATTTTGACTGTTTTGACTGGTTATTGATGAAGGTGTGTTAGTATTAAGTGTGGATTGCTTTTTGCTTCCATTAGACAAGGAAAAGATGTGGCCTTGTTTGAAGTCATTAATATCTCTTTAAATTTTCTTTTCTTAGTCTCAAGTAATAATTTTTCAAAATATATGCAATCTATTGTCTCTTGAAACATTTATAACTGGTCCAAAAGGACACCATGTCCTTGTGAAAAATGAGATAAGGGGGTTTAGAAGATAAGGCTTGTATCTCTAAAACTCTCCTAGTGAGGTTAAGGCTACTAGTTTTCTAGTAGTTACTAGTTTACTAGTTTTCCAGGAAAGAAATGTCAATGCACACTTGGCTGCCAGTTCAAGGGGAGAAGCAGTTAAAGCCAGAAATACTAAGGAAAGGTCCCAAGGAGGTACGGGATCCTTCAAAGGGGGTCTCAGGAGAATCGTACCTTTCAAAAATACTTTACAAATTTTGTCAGACACCAGTGAAGAATTTGAAATTCCAACATGAAAATTCGAGATAACTGCTAACTGAACTTTAATGGCAGAATCACTAGCTCCTTTGTGAAACAATTCCACAAGGTACTGGAGAACCATACAGGTGAGTGCTGTAAAAGGCTCTATATCATGTTGTTCAGCCCAAACGACAAACCGTTTCCATTTGTTCTTATATAATTTCCTTGTAGAAGGTTTATGGGAGGATGACAAAATAGAACAGACGAAGGAAGACAAAGTAGACTGTCTGGCTACCATGGGAACTGGAGAAATACTGCAGTTACTTTGAGATCTGTTAGGTCTGGAGGAGTCAATCCTGCTGGATGTGACAGAAGGTCTGGAATTGGATCCAGAATCCATGGTGGTGCTAGGAGATGAGGCCACAGGAAGGGGAACCATATCTGTCCAAGCTAGTAAGGTGCAATGAAGATTATCCTGGTCTTAAATCTGGATGCTTTCTGTAAAAACTTGGGAATCAAGGGAGTTGGGGGGCAGGCATATAAGAAACTGGGGGGCCAATCGTGTAGAAGAGTGTCCCTTGGTGACTCCCCTGTAGGGGGGATTAGGGCAAAGAAGTTGCTGCATTTGTTGTTCAGGGAACACATATAGGTCACAGCAGGGCTGGCCCCACCGACAAAAAATTATTTTCACTACTCGGTGGTTGAGGGACCACTAAATATGGGGCAAAAGAATGGATCTGCTGAACTTCTCCACAATCACGTTGGACTTCCCCAGAATGTGTGTTGTTACCAGAAAGCAAATGGAGGCTATTGCCCACTACCATACTCTGAGGGCTTGTCAACATAGAGGGTGAGATCTGGTTCGTCCTTGTTTGTTGATATACCAAACAACCGACATGTTGTCTGTTTGGACTGCAATCATTCCCAGAGGAAGGGAGCCTTGGAATGCTTGCAACTCTAACAGCATCACTCTCATCTCCAGGGCATTTTTATGCTAATTGGCCTCATCGCAGGAACAAGTGCCTTGAACTGTCTTTCCCAGATAATGTCCCTCCACACTATCTGGCAGGTGACCGTGGTCACTACATCTTTGAGATGAAGTAGAACGGATGGGCAACCTTGCTGAGGTTGATCTGACTGAATCCACCATTTGAGATAGTCTTTGCAAGTTTGAGTTAACCTTATTGTTGCTGACATGGGGTGAGTGAAGAAGGACCACTGAGTTTGCAGCATCCACTGTAGAACTCTCATATGGTATCTTAACAGAGGAACTAGAGTAATGGCTGCCACCATTGCGCCCAGAGCTTGTAACACCTTCCTGGTCAAAATTTTTGAATTTCAAATTATCTTTCTTGTTTTGTTTCTGATGTTGAAAAGACGAGGATAGGGAATGGAGGCAACCATAGGTGATGTGTCGAATACTGCTCCAATGAACTCTATTCTTTGGGTGCATTGCAGTTGAGACTTTGTATGGTTTATAGTGATTCCCAACATTGAACAGGTCTGTAAACCCTGATCTGTCACATGTACCAGTTGATGCCTGGTTGGGGGCGGTGATGAGCCAGTCATCCAGATAAAGAAACACACGGATTACTTGCAGACTCAAGTGAGCTGCTACTACTGCCATACATTTGGTAAACATTCTGGGGGCCATAATAAGTTCAAAGGGCAGAGCTCTGAAATGGAAATGACTGGCTCCCACTCGGAAGTGAAAGTGCCCCCTGGATTGTCCGTTCATTTTTATATGATAGCATGCATCGTGGAGGTCTATCGAGCACATCCAATCATCCTTGCCCAAAAAGGGTAGACTTGACTGTACCATGACCATCCAGAACTTTGTATGCATGACTGACTTGTTTAAAACTATGAGATCCACAATTTGTCTCCAATCCCCTGTTTTCTTTGGAACTAAAAAGAACCTTGAATAAGTTTCGGATCCTTTCTGGTCTGGTGGGACTTCTTGGATTGCTCTTTTTTCTAGCAACTATAGGATCTGTTGAGTTGCTGGCTCCCACTGACTGAGTGGAACATCTGGAAGTTTGTTTGTCTTCTAAGGAGGAAGGAAAGGTGGTATAGCATAACCTTTGGTAATAATTCTCTGCACCCAAGTATCACTTGTTAAATCTAGCCAGGCCGATTCGTGCAGAGAGAAAAACATCCCCCGACTGCCTCCAGAGGATGACAACTGGGCCTCCATTCAGGACTGCTGATAGGGTCTGTCAAAGAACGTTTCTTTGAAACCATTATTCTGTGGGCCTCCTCTGTCTCTTGGGCATTTTCTATTATTCCTGTTTCCCCTCTGCCTCTGGGAGAACCGGTTTCACGTGTGTCAGGGAATGGACCTTGTGACTTCTTGAACCACATTTTATGACCCCTCTTCGATTCCTGGGAAAGGACTGTGGAGGGGGAGGTCAAAAAACATATTCCAATGGCAGAAAGCGTCTTCCCATCCTTCTCACACCTGGAAAGCATTCTGGAAAGCATTTTCTTCACTGTACGGCCACAATGATGATCCGTCAAATGGAGCATTGACGAACAAAGACTTAAAAGGCTCCACAAAATTGCACTGGTGTATCCAGGCTTGTCTCCTCATGGCTAAGCATGAACCTGCTGCCTGTGTGGCACCCTATGTAGTGTTACATAACAACCGCATGGACAAATTAACCACAGACTGTAACGTATTCAGCTGAGCAGCAACAGAACTTTGAATCTCCTTGGTCGCAACTTTTGCTAATGAGTTGGAAAGTTCTTTGAGTAAGTCCCTTTGCAGTCTCGTAAAATGGGCTAAATAGTTCAGTGATTGGGTAGCAAAAGTCACTGAAGCATAAATTTGTTTCCCTAGTCTGTCCATCAATCTGCACTCCTTGTTAGGAGAGTGAACAGCTGAACTCTCCTCTCCGAGTTCTTTCCTCATGGCTGCTGCCACAACCATGGCATCAAACGGTACAACCTTACTCCAATACTGTCTTTCTACCGGTAGTGCCATGATCTTATCAAGTCTTTTTAGTACTGGCTCAGCTGAATCCAGCTCCTTTTATGCCTTCCGACAAATCAAATCCACTAATTCATCAGGAGGTGGGGGGACCCAGGAGGAAGACAGGCCAGTGCCAAAGGTCTCCAAGTATACTGATTCCTCAGAGGAAAGGGGTGTGGGCAGACCAACCACCCTTCTGTTTCAGGAGTTGAAGGATGTGTCCAAAGGAGATGTCTTTGGGTGGTGAGTTGGAGGACCCTTCCCCTTCCTAGAAATCAGTATCTGTGGTAAGAGACTCCTCCAGTGAGTCAAAGTGTTTTCTCTTACACCTTCTCTTCTGAGGGACTTCATCGGTGGGATGATCTAGAGAAATATCAAAAGAGCTAGGAATCTCAGAATGGGTAGACTAGAGGCCCTGGGCTGGCTGTCCCTGTGCAGAATGATGTGGATCACGCAACAGAACCAGATGAGTAGCCAGGGATGGGGAAGGACAAGTCCGCTCTAAAGATTCAGAGAAGACCTTCTGAACCACCTCGAAGGCTGATCTCCCCAGGGATGAGGAAATCAATGGAGCAGATGACAAGGATCTGTGGTCCGTTGACCCCCCCCCCAACTCCTAAAGGAAGACCACCCAAGGAAGAAGCCATTGTCAAGATGTCCAGAGCCGAGGCTCTGAGAGGGAGGGAAGGCTCTGAAAATATCAAAGTCGATACCACCACCCCCTGGAGCCGATGTGCAGATTTTGGGTCCGGGAGCCCTCCAGATCCGAACACGTTGGAGCACAGAAGCTCAAGGTTATAGTTGGACCTGACAAAACCAATTTCCTTGGATCCAACTCAGATGAGCCCAGGATGCTCGGACCCAAGAACTCTGAAAGCATGGGGTCAGTCAGAGGAGGAGTGGAAGAAGGAGGATGTCCCAGATCTGATGGGGTTGAAACTAACAAGATACCCTTCTGGATCTGCTCGAGAGAGTCTGAAGGAAAGAATAGAAAATATTACAAATTTAAGTAAATATCACCTAATATCTTCATAATGCTCGAGAGCTGTCAGTAACCACGTCTGGTCATGAAAGCAGCAAAAGAGATCTCAGGTGAGAGGGAGGCAGTGCACTGTGGGTAGGGGAGAGCTCGAGAGCAAGAACTTTCCAAAAGCTGTAGTAAAGGCCAAATTGGATCTGACCTCGGATCCGGAACCCATTCATGAGGATGAATGAAAATGGACATCAGATCAAAGAGTTATATGTTCTATCCAAAAGCTTAACTTTTGTGCCTGCTCAGGAAATTGATATAGCTCAAAACCCTTACTGAACTAAAGAGATTCACTAGGAATTTAAATTTAAAAATCTTATATAAAAATCAGCAATTTAATAATACAGACTTATCCAGTGTTCTAAAGAGATATAGTACTTTCATACCTAATCAGAACCCTATAGTGCAAATCTTTGAGAAAATGGTGTGAGTTCTATGAAACTTATCAAAACCACATTAGAAGTTTTTGCAATCTTACACAAGAACAAAAGTGAGCTATCAAAACTTTGGCTGAGAATCCCGATATCATCATTAAAAATGCAGACAATGGAGAAGAGGAGGTATTGTCATTTTGGATACTACTTTTTATATAGAATCAATGCATAAACTTCTTAATACTGATGAATATATGGAAGTAACTAACTGCACTGTGAATATGATAAGAAAGTACATAGGAGAGATTTTACAAACTATGTATGCAAACCAACAAATTGATTCAGACCTATACTACTATCAAAAAACTGACAATCCAAAAATACTATTTATTTATGGTATTCCAAAAATTCATAAATCCTTCCAATCACCACCAATGAGACCAGCTGTGTCTGCATGAGGATGGCCCCAGAGCCAATATCAAAATATCTTGACTCACAACTAAGAAGATTCTTCGCATAGACTGAAACTATTATAAAGGACACTGCTGACTTTCTTTACCAGCGTTCAACATGATCTAGAGCAACTACCATCACTGAATATAATTTTGTTACCATGGACGTAGACTCCTTATGTACAGTCATTCCTAATAATATTGGTATAACTCATACAAAGGAATACCTCCTTAAATTTTCTGACTATCCCTCAACTAAAATAAATTTTATATGTGAATTATTACTTTTCGTGCTGAGTCATAATGTTTCCTTTTTCAACAGAAATTATTTAAACAATAGAAAGGTTTAGCAATGGGGACACCCCTTGCAAACACCTATGCCTACACTGTGATTTAGCAATGGGAATGTAGATACATAATAAAACAACTCCACATATAATAATAATGTTATATGGTATAGTTGCGTTCTTGATGGCATCTTTCTCATTTGGAAGGGGACTCAAACAGAATTAGAGATATATTTAAACATATATATCTTTGCAACAACTGATTTTTAAAATTCAAAAGTGAAATATCCAATAAAGAAATCAATTTTCTTGATATAACACTAAGGATACACAGTGCAGGACAGACTGTTACCACACTGTATAAGAAATCCATCAAGGCCAATACTTTTCTACACAGAACTAGCATACACCTTCCCTTTATGTACAAAAATATAATGAAGAATCAGTTTCAGTGAATAGCTAAGCTTAATACTGACGACTATGTTATAGAAAGACAACTACTGCTAAGGAAGAATTAAAAATTAGAGGCTATAATGCTAATAACATATCAACTATCAAGGCTGACACTATTTACCATCATAGAACTCTCTACAGACCATTCTTTCATGAAAACAATATACATAGAGAATCAAGGAAACAGAACAATCCATACAGATACACTCTAGCACTGAAATATGCTCCAGCACTGAAAAACATAATAACTAAGCATTGGTCATTACTTTTAGAAGTTCCTGAAAATTCTTCAATGAGCACCCAGGTTTTAGCTACAGACGAAGTCTCAACCTCAAACAGCAACTTTGTTATAAAGAACAACAAAGAACTACTATGGTTTTCTGAAGTAACAAGTGTGGAACTTTTGAATGTAACAACTGCATCTTTTGTCCATACATATATATATATATATATATATATATATATATATATATACATATACACATATATATATATATATATATACAGAAAAGTCTATTAAACATCCAATATATGGAACAGACTTTATTCTCAGAGCCTATGGCAACTGTAACAACAAGAATTTAATATATTTAGCTTTATGCTACAAATACAATGCTTATTACACTGGGAAGACAAATCTGAAATTAAAGGAATGCACAGGGAATCTATCTGTCAGACATAAGAAGGTGTGTGACTACTAATTTTTTTTATATAAGCACATTAATAAAACTGAGTCAACACAATTTTAAATTTATGATTTTAAAAATAATTTTTGAGCCACTTAGAGGAGGTGATATTTTCCACCTAATGGAACAAGAAGAATTACAATGGATTTTAAGATTCAAGGCACATATTGCATCAGGTCTAAACAAAACTGTCTCTTTAAAACCTTACCTGAGACTATTACATGATCAGGTGAACTGATCACATGATTTTTCGCTGTTTTAAAAAGCTTGCGTGCATACTATTAAGTTTTTGAAATAAATATAAGTTGGAAGGCTTATTCATGGTTCCAGTCACTTTTTATATACTAGTTGAACAATATGGCCCATCCTTGTCCACTGTCTTGTCATACATGGGGTGAAAGATTTGGGCATAATAATCAACTTGTGGGGGTATATCAGAGTGAAAGAGTTAATGAAAATATACATGAGTACATGGTGATACACCAACTAATGAGGTCCTTTTAGACTTTCCACCAGTAAGACGCTCAGAGAGTCTGAGGTAGAAGTGGAATGGGCAAAAAGAGCAGTTGATGGAGCAGAATCGTCAACCCCATCTCTAGGGACAGGACTGGTGGAATCCTATGTGGAAGAAGAAGAGCTGGACGAGATGAACACTAAGTTTAATGATGCTGAACAGTGTATAGACATAACTCAGATGTGCCTGACTGTTGTCAATACTTTGGGAGATTTTAATGTATTTAATTTCAGTTCCTGTGAGGTGTGTACCGAACATGTGGACTTATTTTCTAAAGGTTTTACTTTTGTGCTGGCTATGAGAGAAAAATTAGTAGACAGTATTTTAGAACTGAAATTATTTGTGAGAAAACTTAAATTAAGTTTGATATTTCATGATAAAGTGTATACAACTGTTTTAAAAAATCTAGTATTTTAACCCTCCACTACATCCGGTTTTACAAGATTTGAGCATGTGTGTGAGTTAGACATCAGGCACACATTGGGATTAAGCAATCCTTAAATGGTAACAGGAATTTTTCTGAACATGAACTAGAAATAATGAAAAAGATATTGTCTCAAGGGGTGAGAATTATGAAACTGGACATCATAGGAGGGTAGGTTATTATGGATCAACGTGATTATACCGAATGTATGTATGGAATATTGTTTGATGATACATACAGACAGGTTTCTACAAATGGGGTGAATATGTCGTATAGGAAAATCCAGACACTATTAAATGGCATATTGATGCAACAACAGCTTGATATTGAGAAGTGCGAGTATCTTAA
Organism: Protopterus annectens; assembly: GCF_019279795.1. NCBI lineage: Eukaryota > Metazoa > Chordata > Ceratodontiformes > Protopteridae > Protopterus > Protopterus annectens. Next base: position 362,332,499 of record NC_056738.1, read on the forward strand.
TTTAATAAATCTTATGGTGTCTACCATCTTTGTGGGGTGCCTAAAATACATAAAAATATTAATAATCCACCAATAAGACCAGGAAGGATCCAGCATCTCAGTCTTCTTAAAGCCCAGGAGGGGGTAGGAGGGAGGGACGGGAGAATGAAGGTGAGATGAACAACTCACATGGAACTCCCTATAACAAACCTATTCCACACTTTAACAACGCCGAACTACTCCTCACTCTACTACAAGTCAACAAACACAAACACATATGTCTAGCTTCCCTCTATATCCCCCCAGGGGATAATATTTCTACACTCGAAGATATCCTTTCCTGGCTCTCCAATAACATTAGTAATGAAACTATAATCTTAGGAGACATGAATATTAACTGGGCCTCCATTCAGTCTCCGACAAACACTCTTAACATCAACCTCTACAATTTTTCACAGCTTATCAACTCTGTAACTCGCCCCTCAAAAAAACCTCTCTAATGGGAGTATTCTGGACTGGATCCTAGTCTCCCATCCTCACTATTTCTCCAACAGTGGCACTCTTCCCGATCCCCTTAGTGACTACATACCCATCTTCACTCATCGACTTCCCTAAATCCTACATCGCACCCATAATTATATTACTACCAGTAACCAAAAAAACTTTAACCCAGCAACCTTTTCAAACTCTCTAATAGCAATGAACTGGAATTGTCTAAAAACATTATCACTAGATAATGCAGTTGCCCATTTCAATTCAACATTCTTAAAACTACTAGACTCCCATGCTCCCTTAAGGACAAAGAGAATAAAAATTAAATCCGCTCCTTGGCTTACCAAAAAATTACTAGCAACCATGAGGCATAGAGATAAAGTCTGGGCACACTACCAGAAAAACAAGACCCCCCTGCTCCATAATGAATATAAAATGCTTCAAAATAAAGTAAAAAAGCTCATCATCTCAGATCGACAAAATTACTTCTCTGTACTCCAAAACAATAATAAAACTAACCCTCAGAAATTCTGGAAAGGTATCTCTACTCTCCTTAACCCCAGCAAACCAGATACCCCCACTCCTGGCCCTAATGTTCCTGAATTAGACTTAGCTACACAATTTAACTCTTTTTTTATTGAATCTATTTCCAAATTGACCTCTTCATTCTCCAACACCAACACACTCCCCAATACCCCCCCACCCTCCCCTACCAACACTTTATCTTGCACTGCTACTACTCCCTCATTCCCATCTACCAATTCTCTAGCCTCTACCTCCTCTTCTACTCTAACTTTATCACCATCTTCATCACCCCCTAATTCCCCCTCTTCCGACTCCCCTCTATTCTCATTAAAACCTATACCCACTTCTACTATAAAGAAACTCCTTCTGAAATTGAAGCCATGTACCAACGCTCCTGATAACATCCCTTCTTACTTTCTTAGTATAGCGGCTGAAGCAATTGCCTACCCCATTAGCATTTTAATCAACCGCTCCATCCAAGAATGTATAGTACCTCAAATCTGGAAATAGGCCTTTATCATACCTTTACATAAAGGTGGCAACAATAATAATGTTACTAATTTCCGTCCCATAGCTATCCTGTCTCCCATTTCTAAACTCCTAGAAAAGTGTGTCCAACTTCAACTCCTACCACATCTCTTAGATAATTACCTTATAACTCCCACACAACATGGATTCAGACCAAATCATAGCACTATGACAGCCCTCCTCTCCTTCCTTGAAACTGTAAATAAAGCCCGTGACTGTGGCCTAGTTGTTTCTACCCTACTACTTGACCTCTCTAAGGCCTTTGACACTATCTCACACAGCCTGCTTTTAACTAAACTCTCAGAACTTAACCTATCTCCCTCCTCTTTGAATTGATTCTCCAGCTACTTATCCAATAGAAATCAAGCAGTAAAATGGAAAAAGGCCACCTCCTCATTTCTTAGTACCCCTACCGGAGTTCCCCAAGGCTCCATACTGGGTCCTCTTCTCTTCAATATATTTATAAATGATTTCCACAAATCTATCCCATTCTCAAACATCATCCAATATGCAGATGACTCAACTATTATCTGTTCTGCCACATCTATCCCCACACTCCTAAAACTTACACAAGATGCCTTTTCTATCACAGAGCAATGGATGAAAAGAAATCATCTAGCACTCAATGCCTCCAAAACCAAATTAATGATATTCACCCCCTCTAAAGTCACTCCTTTCAATACAAACACATTCTCGATTACTAGTCAAAATAACTCACATCTAGAACTGGTGTCAGAGACCAAGTTACTTGGGGTCCAAATTGACAGCCAGCTCAAATTCAACTCCCACCTACAACTAAATATCAAAAAAAACCATCAAAAACTAGGTATGCTTTACAGACAAAATCACTACCTTACACCTGCCACTAAAATCACTCTCTCTACTTCCTTCCTTATCCCCTCCCTTCTCTATGGAGCCCCACTCCTAACTAATCTTCAGTCTTCTTTAAAAAAGCAACTTTCCTCTTGCTATAACAAAATCGCCAAATTCACTACCAGCCATAAGTCCTCCATCCACCACTGCTCCTCTCTCCAAAAACTAAACTGGCTAGAACTACCCAATCATCCCACTTACACTCAACTAACTCTTGCCCTCAACTAACTCTTGCCCATAAGCTCATTCTCAACCCCTCCCTCTGTCCCTCCCTTTCTTCTGCCTTTAAAATGCACCTACCTGATAGAGTATTAAGGTCAAATAATCAAAATCTATTAGAAGTGTACAAACCTACTCATCCCCCACGCAAAAAACTTCTATCCTATGGCCTAGCTCGCCTCTGGAACTCCCTACCACCATCCGTTCACACCACCTCTAACCATATTACTTTCAAAAGATCTCTTTGCTCTTGCTCCCACCCTACATAACTAACACTGGCTATTTTCATTCTCCTTCTCTTTACTCCAGCAAATTTCCTTATTATTTTCCCCTAGCACACACATTATTATTCCTATGGTATTTGCAAAGAATGTACTAGACTGGGCCTTTTAAGTCTATGCTTCCTAATATGCAATGACTTTCAGTATTACTTTGTATTATTCCTTCTGTTAGTCTGTATCATCAGTATGTTTCATCACAAGTCTGTATTATTTCTAATGTTTGCTGTACTATTTGAAATTATTTGCTTTAATCTTTTACATCTGTATAATTATCATTAATAACCTGCTGTACCTAGATTGTTGATAGATAGATAACCTAGATAGATTGATTCTGTATCTACATTTTTGGAGCTTTTCTCCCCAGGACTCCAATGAAAACGGGTTCATTTTGGCCCAATGGACTATCCTGGTAAACCAACTGCAATAAATAAATACATAAATAAAATAAAATAAATAAATAAGACCAATAGTGGATACCAGATACTCTATTACTCATTCTATAGCTAAGTTCCTGGACACAAAGTTAAAAAGGTTAATTCAAAAAGTGGAGTATGTGTGTAAAGACTCATGGGACTTCTTGGACAAGTGTAATAAATTGGTGTATGATGACAATTGTGTTTTAATAACTATTGCTGTCAAAGATTTGTTCACATAATTCCACAAACCATTGGGCTTGAATGGTTTACTGATTTCTTACAGAAGGATACAGTGACCTGATGGAGTTAATATTAAAAAAAAAAAGAAGTTATGTACTTACCATAACGTTCCATGTGAGTTGTTCATCTCGCCTTCATTCTTACTGATGGGTTCGGAGCTGATCCCCCTATTACAAAGCTCGAGGTCTTCAAATAGCTCGAGGCCAAGTCCCTATCCCATGATGCACCTAGAGTTACCTCAGATCTTGTTTGCTGCGTATGACAATACCATATGTCATTTTATCACTCCCTAAAGAGAAAGTATAGAAGGGTTGAGCAACCAGGAAGGATCCAGCATCTCGGTCTTCTAAAAGCCCAGGAGGGGGTAGGAGGGAGGGACAGGAGAATGAAGGCGAGATGAACAACTCACATGGAACATTATGGTAAGTACATAACTTCTTTATGTGAAGTTGTTCTATCTCGACGTTCATTCTTACTGATGGGTAGTATCCCAAGCACCATCTATCTCGGGTGGCTCACAGGAGTATATTTTTCAGGACAGTGGATCCAAAGAAGGCCCTGTCCCTGGAGGCCCTGTCAACTTTTTAATGAGCGATAAAGGTATAAGTTCTTGACCAAGTGGCTGCTGCACAAATGTTATCAATAGGAAGTCTGGCAGAAAAGGCAGAGAATGTAGAAACTGCTCTGGTTGAGTGAGCTTCAATTTTATGCTGTAAGGGCATATTAGCAACTGAATAAGCAAAAGTGATACAATCAGATAACCATTTAGACAGAGTTGTTTTAGCCACTGGCATACCTTTCCTAGAGTCTGAAAAGGAAACAAAAAGCTGTTCCGATTTCCTAAAATCTTTTGTTCTATCCAAGTAAAATCTGAGCTGTCTGTGAACATCAAGTTTGTGCAGCATGTATTCTAGATTGTTGGAGTGATTGTGGAAGAAAACTGGCAAATCAATAATCTGGTTATGATTAATTTCAGTGCAAACTTTAGGCAAAAAGGAAAGGTTTGCTCGACGAGAGACTCTGCCAGAATGGAAAAATCAAGTAAGGAGGTTTAATGGACAAGGCTTGAAGCTCTGACACTCTGCGGGCAGACGTAATAGCTACTAAAAAGATAGTCTTCCATGACAAAAATTTGAGGTCACATGAGGAAGCTGGTTCAAATGGAGGAAGAATAATGCAGGAAAGCATAAAATTTAGATTCCATGGAGAATAGGGAGATTTCACAGCTGGTCTGAGATGAAAGGTCCTTTTGAGAAAGACTTTGGATAATTTCTGTGACATAATATTCAATCCTTCGAATCCAAGATGAAAATTAGAAGTGGCAGCAAGTTGAACCCGAACAGTTGCTGCTGCAGCTCCATTGTTGAAAATCATGATCAAGAACTGTAAAATGGAGGCCATAAGGGCTTGGTAAAGATCAATATTGTTTTTAGAGGCCCATATAGAAAATGTTTTCCATTTGCTAAGGTATATCTTCCTCAAAGAGGATTTATGAGAGGATAAGGGAATTTGCTTAGTCTCATTGGAAAGATTATGTAACCTGGCTATGATGGGAAATGGAGAAGCCAAGCTGTCAGCTTCAGGGACTGCAGAGAGGGATGAAGTTCCCCTGACGAGTGCATCAGAAGGTCCGAAACTGGGTCCAGAATCAAAGGGTCCTCCAAAAGATGAAGTCGAGGGAAGGGGAACCAAATCTGACGAGGCCAATGAGGGGCTGTTAGAATGATGGTCCTTCTCAGAGTTTTTGCTTTCTGTATAACATTGGGTATTAACGGGATTGGTGGAAATGCATAGAGGAGACCGGTGTGTCCCTTGGGGCTTCACCCGGAGGGGGAATCTGGGCAAAGTAGCTTCTGCATTTCGTATTCATTTGACTGGCAAAAATGTTGCAGCAAGGCTGGCCCTACCTGTGGAATATCCTGTCCGCTATTTCTTTCCTGAGGGACCACTGGTGGGGCAACAGAATTGCTCTACTCAGCTTGTCTGCTATCACGTTGGATTTCCCCGGGATGTGTGTTACTAACAGAAAGCGCTGGGTGGATATAGCCCACTGCCATACTCTTAGGACCTCACGACAAAGGGGATACAACCTGGTTCCTCCTTGCTTGTTCAAGTACCAGACCACTGACATGTTGTCTGTCTGAATCACAATCGTACCCAGAGGAAGAGAGTCTTGGAAGTACTGCAACGCCAAAAGTACTGCTCTCATCTCTAAGACATGGATATGCAGATGTGTCTCTTGATCAGTCCATGTGCCTTGGGCTGTCCTTCCCTGAAAATGCCCCCCCACCCTATCAGGGAAGCGTCCGTGGTCACTAAGGCCGCTGGTGGGAGTAAAACAAAGGGACGTCCTATCGTGACATGAAGTGAGGTCAACCACCACTGAAGATCCTTTTTGCAGGAGTTTGTGATCATTATCGGTCGAGGCCCAGGTTAACAATGACCGCCATCAGTACTGCTGGCCAACAGGGTGCTGGCGGAAATTGGGCTACCGTTGGCTGAAGGAGGAGGAGAAGAGGGGGAAGGCATGCCCGAAGGCAAGTAAAGGCTAGGACTGTGGTAGTGAGGGTCGAAACTTTGAATGTTGGCAGTATGACTGGTATAGAAGAGAGCTAGCTGAATTGATGGACAGAAGGAAGGCTGGTATATTGTGTGTGCAAGAGACCAGATGGAAGGGGAGCAAGGCTAGGTGTATCGGAGGCGGGTTCAAATTGTTTTATCATGGTGTGGATGAGAAGAGAAATGGTGTAGAGGTTATCCTGAAGGAATAGTATGCTAAGAGTGTTTTGGAGTTGAAAAGAGTGTCGGATAGAGTGATGTTTATGAAGTTGGAAATTGATGGTGAAATGATGAATGTTGTTAGTGCATAAGCTCCACAAGTTGGGTGTGCAATGGATGAGAAAGACATTTTTGGAATCAGTTGGATGAAGTGGTTATGACTGTACCCAAGGGTGAGAGAGTGGTGATTGGAGCAGATTTCAATGGGAATGTTGGTGAAGGGAACAGAGGGGATGAGGAAGTGATGGGTAGGTATGGTGTTAAGCAAAGGAATGCAGAAGGTCAGATGGTGGTGGATTTTGCGAAAAGGATAGACATGGCTGTGGTGAATATGTAACTTAACAAGAGGGAGGAGCATAGGGTGACATACAAGAGTGGAGGAAGATGCACACAGGTGGATTATATCTTATGTAGAAGGGCCAGTCTGAAGGAAATTTGAGAGTGTAAAGTGGTGGCTGGGGAAACTGTAGTTAGGCAGCATAGGATGGTGGTTTGTAGGATGACATTGGTGATCCAGAAGAGGAGGAGGAGTGTGAGGGCAGCACCAAGGATCAAATGGTGAAAATAGAAAAAGGGTAATTATGAGGTGGAGTTCAGGGATGAGTTAAGACAGGCACTGGGTGGCAGTGAAGAGTTACCGAATAGCTGGGTAACTACAGCAGAGCTAGTAAAGGAGATGGCTAAAAAGGTGCTTGGTATGACATCTGGAAAGAGGAAGGAGGACAAGGAGACCTGGTGGTGGAATGAGGAAGTACAGGAGTGTATACAGAGAAAGAAGTTGGCGAAGAAGAAGTGGGATTGTCAGAGAGATAAAGAAAGTAGACAGGAGTATAAGGAGATGAGATGCATGGGAAAGACAGAGGTGGCAAAGGCTAAGGATAAGGCATATGAAGAGTTGTATGAAAGGCTGGACACCAAGGAAGGAGAAAAAGGACTTATACCGATTGGCTAGACAGAGGGACCGAGCTAGTAAAGATGTGCAGCAGGTAAGGTTGATAAAGGATAATGAGAGAAATGTACTCACAAGCAAGACGAGTGTGTTGAGCAGATGGAAAGAGTACTTTGAGGGGCTGATGAATGAAGAGAATGAGAGCGAGAGAAGGTTGGATGATGTGGTGACAGTGAATAAGGAAGTGCAATGGATTAGCAAGCAGGATGTAAGGACAGCTATGAAGAGGATGAAGAATGGAAATTCTGTTGGTCTAGATGACATACCTGTGGAAGCATGGATGTGTTTAGGTGAAATGGCAGTGGAGTTTTTAACTAGATTGTTTAATGAAATCTTCCAAAGTGAGAGGATGCCTGAGGAATGGAGAAAAAGTGTTTTGGTACCGATTTTTAAGAATAAGGGTGATGTGCAGAGCTGTAGTAACTACAGAGAGATTAAACTGATCAGCAACAGAATGAAGTTATGGAAAAGAGTAGCAGAAGCTAGGTTAAGAAGGGAGGTGATGATTAGTGATCAGCAGTATGGTTTCATGCCAGGAAAGAGCACTGCAGATGCAATGTTTTCTCTGAGAGTGTTGATGGAGAAGTACAGTGAAGGTCAGAAGGAGTTGCATTGTGTCTTTGTGGACTTAGAGAAAGCATATGACAGGGTGCCTAGAGAGGAGTTGTGGTATTGTATGAAGAAGTCGGGAGTGTCAGAGAAGTATGTAAGAGTGGTACAAGATATGTACAAGGGTAGTGTGACAGCGGTGAGGTCTGTGGTGGGAGTGACAGATGCGTTTAAGGTGGAGGTGGGATTACATCAAGGATCAGCTCTGAGCCCTTTCTTATTTGTAATGGTGATGGACAGGTTGACAGACGAGATCAGACAGGAATCCCCGATGACATTGTGATCTGTAGTGAGAGTAGGGAACAGGTGGAGGAGACCCTGGAAAGGTGGAGATATGTTCTAGAGAGAAGAGGAATGAAGGTCAGCAGGAATAAGACAGAATATATGTGTGTGAATGAGAAGGAGGATAGAGGAATGGTGAGGATGCAGGGAGTAGAGGTGGTAAAGGTGGATGAGTTTAAATACTTGGGATCAACAGTTCAGAGTAATGGTGATTGTGGAAGAGAGGTGGAGAAGAGAGTACAGGCAGGATGGAGTGGTTGGAGAAGAGTGTCAGGAGTGATTTTGACAGACGAGTACCAGTAAGAGTGAAAGGGAATGTCTACAAGAGGGTAGTGAAACCAGCAATGTTATATGGGTTGGAGACAGTGGCACTGACAAAAAGGCAGGAGTCACAGCTGGATGTGGCAGAGTTAAAGATGTTAAGATTTGCACTGGGTGTGATGAGGGTGGACAGGATTAGGAATAAGTATATTAGAGGATTAGCCCAGGTTGGAAGGTTTGGAGACAAAGCCAGAGAGACAAGATTATGTTCGTTTGGACATGTGCTGAAGAGGGATGCAGAGTATATTTGGAAAAAGATGCCAAGGATGAAGCTGCCAGGTAACATGAAAAGAGGAAGGCCTAAGATAAGATTTACAGATGTGGTGAGAGAGAACATGCAGGTGGTTGGTGTGACAGAGCAAGATGCAGAGGAGAGGGAAAAATGGAAACAGATGATCCGCTGTGGCAACCCCTAACGGGAGCAGCAGAAAGAAGAAGAAGATTAGGCGAGACATGGGAAGCTCTGAGACCACTGAGTGAACAACAGCCATTGTAGTATCCGCATGTGCATATGACCCAGTGATATGGCCAGAATTGCTCCTGCCATCATACCTAACAACTTTAGAACTTCTGATGCTGGAGCCTTGTTTTTGGATATCAGAATGTGGACCTGCTGACGGAGTAGTAAGACTCTTTCTACTGGAAGTATTAGCGTGATGGTGGTGGTGTCCAGTTATGCTCCAATAAAGACAATATGTTGCGATGGCAACAAGGCAGATTTTTCTGAGTTTATTATAACGCCCAGCTGGCTGCAGAATGACAGAGTGGATTCTCTTGTATGTCATTCGCTTGAATGAGTTGATGCCTGGTGGCGGCGGTGATGAGCCCATCATCTAGGTACGGAAACACCTGGAATCCTAACATCTAAACATCTCAGGTGAGCCGTGACCACTGCCATACATTTGGTGAAAACTCTGGAGGCTGTAGTGAGACCAAAGGGCAGGGCTTGAAACTGTAAATGATTGGCTCCCAGCCGGAAGCACAGATGATCCCTGGATGGTCTGGCCATTTTAATGTGGTAGTACACATCCTGGAGATCTATCGAGCATATCCAATTGCCTTTCTTTAAGAAGGGAAGTATCAAATGAAGTGTGACCATCCAAAACTTCTCTTTTTTGACAGATTTGTTTAGCCTGCTGAGGTCCAATATAGGTCTCCATTCCCCTGTCTTTTTTGCAACTAAAAATAATCTTGAGTAAGTTCTGGATCCTGTCTGGTCTGCTGGGACTGGTTGGATGACTTTTTTTCTTAGCAACGTTTGGACCTCTACTGTTGCTTGTTCCCTGTAACTGGGTGGAATGTCCGTGATTTTCCTTGTCGGTGGACGGGGTGTGGCGAAAGGAATGAAGTATCCTCTGGAAATTATACTTTGTACCCAGTTGTTGTTTGTTATTTTGAGCCAGGCGTCTGGGTACAAAGATAAGTGACCCCCGATTGCCGCCAGAGTAGGACAGTCAGGCCTCTTTTCAGGAGTGCTGGTAGGGCTTCCCAAAGAAGTGATCTCCTGTTGCCCTGGTTTTGTGGACCCCCCTCTGCCGCGAGGGTGGCGTCTTCCATTATTGCCCCCTCCTCTGCCCCTGGAGGAGGGTTCACCATGTGTGTCCTGAAAGGCTCCTTGGGATTTTCGGAACCACATTTTCCCTCCCCTTTGACCCTCGGAGTAGGGTCTGGTAGGGGTGGAAAAAAGGACTCCGACGGCAGACAGAGTCTTTCCTTCCTGCTCACACCTGGTCAACGTTCCCTTGACTTTGGGCCCAAAAAGAGATGAGCCCTCAAAAGGGGTATTCACAAAGGATGACTTGAAGGGCTCCATGAAGGAACACAAGCTAAGAAAATTCCTGTATCCGCTGCCTTACTCGTTCCATCAGCTGCATAAGAAATGAGGTACATGGACGAGTTAACAATGACGTTGAGGGTATCATGCTGGGAGGCAACTTTGTCTGAAGCTCCTGCAGCTACTGTACCCTGAAGAGTATCTCCCAGCTCTTTAAGGAGATCTCTTTGCAGTCTCGTGAAATGGGTTAAGTAGTTGAGCGAATGGACTGCAAAAGTAACTGAACTAAAAGTGCGCTTCCCATATCTATCCATGATCCTGGAGTCTCTATTAGGAGGATGGATAGAAGAGGAAGTTTCTGAAATTTCCTTTTTGGTGGCTGCCGTCACCACCATGGCATCAACTGGCACACCTTTGGTCAAAAAAGATTTCATAGGTTAGTACTAGTTCATAGTTCATAGGTTAGTTCATAGGTTAGTACTAGGCTAACTGCCCTTGCGAGTCATTTTAAGCCTATCAAATTATCTCCTGTGAGATTCAAACCCTGTACCTTGTGTTTGTAAGGCAAACACCTTAACAATTAGGCCACCCTCCCAACCAAATTTGTCTTTGGGAGCAGAGATAAACTTATTAGGCCTCCTAGGGATAGGCTCCATGTTGTCCGGAGACGCCCACGCCCTTCGTGAGATCAGCTGCATCAGCTCATTGAAGGGCGGCGACACCCAAGAGGTGGAGGGTTGAGACCCGAAACCTTTCAGGAGAACCGACTCATCTTCAGTAAGGTTTCTGGACTGCCAGTCACCCCTCTGCCTAAGGATTTCTAGTATCTCAGCAAATAAGATATCCTCAGAGGGGGACCGTGGGGACCCTTCTGATTCATCCAAGTCATTATCAGATGTCAGGGACTCCTGTGGGGAGTCCAGATGTTTCCTCTTACAAACTCTTTTCCTGGGAACCTCATCAGTGGGAGCTTCTGGAGAGGTCTCGGAAGCGCATGGGCCATCCAATGGGGCTTCCTGAGGCTCTGGGTCTCTACACTTGGCCAGGATCTGTGAAGCAGAAGCAGTCACAGGCGCTTTAGGGGAGGAAGAAGCCGGACCTGAGGTTGAGGATATCTTAGGAGACATAACTCTCCTCATGGCTTCAAAGGCACCCCTGCTCTGATGCGAAGGGACTGACGGATCCAAGGAAACTGTCGATACCCCCGGCACAGTGGGCTCTGAGCCTGAGGTAGGAGCCAAGCTCATCCAAGCCAAAGCCCCGAGAGGCAGAGTCAGAACCGACATGTTGGTCCGACTATCCTCCCCAGACCCAACCAGTGTCGGCTCCTACAGTCCACGGTCGGCACCGAGGATGACAGAGTAAACCGAGCCGAGGACAGTGGAGCAGGTGTCAGCTCTGAAGGCTCGCCAGTCAACAAGTCCGACTCCTCCAGCTGCGAAGGACCAGTATGGCTCGGAGGAGGAAGACTTGTAGTTGGCATAAGGGTCTTTGGCTCCGAAGTCACTTGGGTTGGAGCAGATAAAATTTTTGCAAAGGCCGGTGCCTGTAACAGCTTCTGCACCACACGATCCACATCCAGACCAGAAAGGCTAATAGAAGACTGAGATGAATAGATCGAAGGTGGTACCGACTATAATAGAGGAGACTTAGGTATTTCAGATACCATTCCAGGACTGGGGACCGGCTCTGAAAAGATAAGACGGTCGGCTCCGATGTCTGTGGAGCCGACATCGAAGATTTTTTGGATTTTTTTGTCTCAGAAGTCTTAGAAGACTTTGAGGACTTGCTGGATCCATCTTGGCCGCTCAAAGCTTCTTGGAAATAGGGTTTCAGCAAACCTCTCTCCTGGAGAACCCTGGAAGAGAAAGAATGGCATATGGAGCAGCTATCCTGTAAATGTAATGCTCTTAAACAATACACACAATTGGCATGACTGTCAGTGACAGACATGTTTTGGCCACATTTGGGGCATTTTTTAAATCCTGACTTCAGATGTTTATCTTGGTCAGTCATATTGCACCAAACACAGAATAAACAAGATTACTGTCAAACTAACACTATGAAAATTGAACGGTGACCAATAGTCAAAAAGCCTTTAGAAAAAAAAATCAGGCTAAAGTCACATACACACAACAAGTATTTGTCTAGAGACAGATAAAATATTAATTGTGACAGAAACTCTGTCTAAAAGCACACAATATTAAATGCTAAGCAGACTATACTATAGTGAAAAAGATAGTTGCAATTTCACACAAACTAAAGCTTATCTAAATATTCTAAACTAAGTACACTCTAAATAAAATAAACCTTATCTAAATTTTTTATAAACTGTGACAAAAGGTCACTAACTAAGCACACACTAAGTATAAGAACAAGATAAAACACTCTTTAAACTAGGCCTAGAAAAAAAGAGGCCAACTAGAAATCTATAAGAAAGTACACCAGGAAAAGGGAAATACACTATTAATCTATAAGAGCTTATAAAAGTATCTAAAAGTACTATTTAGTCAAAGTTATCAATATTAATAAGCAATATTTGTAAAAGTAAGGTTTTACTGCCCCGAGCTAGTGAGAACCTCCGATCTGTTGCAGCGGCAAACTAGATCTGAGGTAACTCTACGTGCATCATGGGATAGGGACTTGGCCTCGAGCTATTTGAAGACCTCGAGCTTTGTAGTAGGCCGACTCGGAGCCCATCAGTAAGAATGAACAGTGAGATAGAACAACTTCACATCAATTTTTTTTTTTTTGAGGGACAATATTTTTTGCTGGTAAAAGGACTTGCTATGGGGTCAGCTTGTGGGCCCCTTTCAGAAACCTTGTTATGACTGAATGGGAAAGAAATTTTGTCTTTACCATTAATTTTGTGGGGTGCTGGTGCCTTTATACGAGGCACCTGGACAATATATTTATTGTTTGAAATGACAATGTGGATAAAAACGCCCAAATCATTGAATTTTTAAACAAGATCAATGAGTTTTTGGAATTGTCATATGAGACAGGTAGAGACAGTATTTCCTATTTGGATGTAATGCTGGATAAAAGATAAGATGAATCAGAGATTAACATCCAAAATATTAAGAAAGCCGATATATTCTAGCTCATTCCTGCATTACCCAAGTGCACATCCTGCTGCCCAGAAAAAAGCTGTAGTGAAAGGACAATTTGTCCGTTCAGCCTGAATTGTTTTGGACTTTGAAGAATTTAGGGAAGAATGGTCCTTTATGAAGAGCATGTTTGTAAAAAAGAGGCTATCCCCTAAATTTTACAGACAGTTGTATGTTAGAGGTTATTAACAAAAGACAAAATTAAGACCACCGCCATACATTTGGTGAACACTCTGGGGGCTGCAATGAGGCCAAAGGGCAGTGTTCGAAACTGAAAATGACTGGCTCCTAGCCGGAAGTGTAAATGTCTTCTGGAGCGCCTGTCCATTTTGATATGGTAGCACGCGTCCTGAAGATCTATGGAGCACATCCAATTGTCTTTTCCGATAAACGGAAAAATTGACTGCAGAGTGATCATACGGAACTTCGATTTTTTTACAGACTTGTTTAGTTTGCTGAGATCTAGAATTGATCTCCAGTCTCCGGTCTTTTTTGGAACTAAAAAGAATCGTGAATAAGTTCCGGATCCTATTTGCTCTGTGGGGACTTCTTGGATGACTCTTTTTTGAAGCAACAAGATGACCTCTGATGTTGCACGGTCTATCTGATTGGGTGGTACATCTGGTAAAGACTAATTTGTAGGGGGGTTGGAAATAAAAGGAATCAGGTAACTTTTGGAAATTATATTTTGAACCCAACAATCTTGGGAAATTTGTAGCCAGACACATGGGTACAGTGAGAGACGAACCCCAACTGCCTCCAGAGACGGACAGTCTGGCAACCCCTCAGGGGCGATGCGGACCCCCTCTGCCGTGAGTGTGGCATCTTCCATTATAACCTCTCCCTCTGCCTCTAGGGGAGGGCTGACCTTGTGCTTGAGGGAAACCTTTTTGGGATTTATGGAACCACATTTTCCCTCCTGTATGACCCTTGGGATAGAGTCTAGAAGGAAGGGAGAAATGGACCGACAGCAGATAAGGTTTTCCCTTCCTGCTCACACCTGGCCAAAGTCTCTTTTGCCTGAGGTCCAAAAAGAGTTGAACCATCAAAGGGGACATTGGTAAAGGAAGACTTGAAGGATTTCGTAAAATTGCATAGCAGCATCCAGGAATGTCTCCTAAGAGATATCCCTCCTGCGGCTGCCCTGCTTGCTCCGTCAACTGCATAGGAAATCAGCCTCATGGAGGAGTTAGCAATAGAGGTAAGGGTGGAGAGCTGCGCAGATACCGTTTCAGCAGATCCCGAAGCTACTGAATCCTGAAGAGTATCTCCCAACTCCTTTAGGAGATCCCTTTGAAGCCTACTAAAATGGGACAGGTAATTCAGCAATTGTAAGGTAAATGCCGCTGAAGAAAAGGTATGCTTTCCATACCTATCCATCGTCCTAGACTCTTTATTAGGAGGATGGATATTTGAGGATGTCTCTGATAACTCCTTCTTCGTGGCCACTGCTACCACCATAGCATCCACAGGTACTCCCTTGGTTAGAAAAGATTTGTCTTCTGGAGCAGTCATAAATTTTTTGGCCTCCTCGGAACAGGCTCCACTGTGTTCGGAAAGGTCCAAGCTTTCTGAGATATGACCCCTAAAAGTTGGTCATATGGTGGTGTCACCCAGGAGGTGGAAGGTCAGGAACCAAAAGCCTCAAGGTACACTGATTCGTCCTCAGTAGGGTTAGAGATCTTCCAATCACCCCATTTCAAGAATGTCTGCAAAGGAGACATCCTCAGAGGGGGATCTTGGGGACCCTTCTGACTCATGCAAATCAGTGTCCGAAGAGACAGACTCGGGTGATTCAATGTGCTTCCTCTTACAAAGTCTCTTCCGATGGACCTCTCCAGTGGGATAATCTGGGGAGGTCTCTGAAGAGGGGACACCTCCAATGGGGACTCCTTGGGGCTCTCGTTCCCTACGCTTAGGGGCAGGCGGGGAGAAGAGGTTGTTAATGGCTGATGGAGTGATATCAGGTCCAATGGCAAGGGTTTAGCACTAGACAAAGCTTTCTCTATTGCCTCGAACGCCTTACCACCCCGCTCCGAAGAAGACCGCTGCTCCAAGGAAACAGAAGGTCGACTCTGAGCAGGAGGGGCAGATTCCGAAACGGATGTGGGAGCCGACCTCACACAAGCCGAAGCACTGAGAGGGAGGGTCGGTTCCAAAGGAAAACCGGTGTGACTATCCCTCTCGGATTTGATCCGAGAGCGTCGGCTCCCAGACTCCTCAGCTCCAGACTGAGCCGATGAGGATACAGTTATCGGTTCTGAGGAAGCAGGAAGAATTCTCGGAACCGAAGGTTCCAGCAGTAAAGGACCTGTAGCATTAGACTCCAAGAGCGAAGCAGTCGGAGGAGGAGCAAAAGACTGAAGATGGGACGGCTCCAAAGCCTTTGGGTTGGGAGGAGCTAAAATGTTTGCCAGCGCTGGGTCACAGAGCAGCCTCTTCACCACCCGCTCGACATCCTCATCAGAAAGTGTCCTGGAGAAACGGGTAGACATAGATGGAGATCTCCTTCTTTCCAAAATCGAAGATCTTAAGGTTGGTGAAACCGGTTCCAAAATAGGTGATTGTCTCGACAGAGAAGATTGTCTCGGCATCGATGAAACAGACGGCAACAAGACTGAAGAAGCAAAATTGGAGCCAGAACTCTTTGGCTATGTCGCTTTTGATTTCTTTGATGGTTCCTAAGCTGGAACCAATGGGGATTTCCTTTTATGAATTTTAGGAACTGTCTGACCTTGTTCCAGCTGTTCTTGGAAGGAAGTAGTCATAAGGCCCCTATCTATAAGTTTCCTTTTCCTTTCATTAAGAACCCTGGTGCTGAAAGCATGACAGAAAGTACAGGGTTCTTGTAAATGAGCCTCTCCAAGACAGTACATACAACTGGTGTGACTGTCAGTCAGTGACCTTTTTTGAGAACATTTGTCGCATTTTTTAAAGCCAGAAGGGTGGTGTTCTTTATGTTCTCCGTCTTTATCCTTAGACATATTTATATTGAGAAGAAATAACAATACAATAACAAAAACCAATAGTACAACTATAAAGAGAAGAAATATATATATATATATATATATATATGTATATATACGTATATATATATATATATATATATATATATATATATATATATATATGTATATTTCTTTTTTATATACAGAAGGAGAAGGACTAGCACACAGAGAAGACAGGTCCTCTAATTTAAACGGGCAACTACGGCCCTCTAACTAAAATGGGCCGTACAATCCTTAAGAAAGGGGGACAGGGGAAGCAAACATTCATGACAATCACTCAGATAGTAAGGAAAAACTAGTTAAATAGAAAAAAGTGATGAGATATAGTAAAAAAAAAAAAAAAAAATCGAAAAATTTCACTTAGCCAATGAGCCAGTAAGAAGACAAACGAGATCTGGGGAATTGCTGTGGTGCACTATGGGATAGGGGATAGCCTTGAGCCAGTAAAAGCTCTTGAGCTTTAGTATCGGCGGAGTCCCGAACCCATCCAGCAAGAATTACGGTGAGATAGTACTACATAACATCAATATTTTACTCCCATTTTGAAAAGTATTACTCACACCAGTGTTACACTGAATCTGGAAAGGTTAGGTGTCAATACATTTAATGCTAGGTTTACTTATATTACCATCTAGTCATTGGACAGTGATGTGATTAGGTGGATTATTCAAAAGAAATGGTGTATATTGGATGATAAGGAGCTAAAACAAAAAGTGGGGGAGAAGCTGGTTATGGTTTACAAGAAAGGGAGAAGCCAAAAAATTATATTTGAGTCAGGAAGTAACACAACTACTAAAAATAATTTTGGAATGAACACCAATAGTAAGTTGAATACTGTATTTTCTTTTCAAATGTTTTTGTACTACTTTGTGAAAATCCTGATAATCTGTCTGTATCAGTGTTATTGCTACCTTAAATGTAATTACATGTGTCTGCGGCCTGCAGCTGTATCACTCTAAGCAATATATCTCGTTACTGTGTATTTAAACAAGCTGCTCATTTTTATGACGATTGATATATGCAGTCCTCTTGCTCAGGCTGCTTACGGAAGTAATGATGTTAAACTTGTATAACTTGGCATGTATTAATTAAGATTTTATTCATAAGCATACTGCATACAGTATAATTACATAGTACAGCTGACTTTGTCCAGAGCTTAAAGAACTACAGCTTACTAAAACATATTCTACTGTACTGAATTTGAGATTTTATGTTGTCGTTCCTTAATATGTTACCTAGCATTTTATACTGCTCTCTCACTATAATATGTGCATGAAGCTTACCTACCTTTGCAAACTGCAATTCTGTAACAATTGCAACACTATATTAAATGTGCTTTTTTAATGTTCATGTGTTTGCTGCAACCTAATAATTCTGTTGATATAGATGCAGAGTTAGTTCAAAAAAATGAAGTTATGTACTCACCATAATGTTCCATCTGAGTAGTTGTACTTCATTTGTCTTCAACCTTTGAGTATTCAGATCTGGATTGGATCCGAGATGGCCATTTCACCAGCTACTGATCCAAGCTCCAAGCTCCTCCCCTTACTCATAATACCCCCTCCATCTCCTTCCTTCCCTCAGATCGAGTTTGCTGCACCCTAACACAAGCCCGACCCAATAAGACCTTACCACAACAGGTTATTCACCAACCTAACAAGCATGAACAGGAGAACCACAGAGGTGGATTCTCCTACATACCAGAGTAACAAAAATAGAGATAAGGCCAGGGGGAAGGAGGGAGGGACAGTTAGAGACAAATGAAGTACAACTACTCAGTTGGAATGTTATGGTGAGTACATAACTTCTCTATCTGAAGTAGTTGACTTCATTTGGTCATCAAACTGTGGGACAGAGTCCCCAGCTACCAAACACCTGGGTGGCCCTCATGGAAGGATATTCTGGAGCACCGCAGAGCCAAAGGATGCTCTACCTCTAGATACCATGTCTAGTTTGTAATGTGAAATAAAGGTGTGAGATGAGGACCAAGTAGCCACAGAACAAATATCATCCAGAGACACCCTGGACCAAAAAGCTGCAGAAGTAGCCATGGACCTGGTGGAATGTGCTTTCACTTGACCTAGAGGAGAAATGCCTTTGTCTGAGTACACCTTAAGGATACACTGAGAAATCCATTGAGCAATAGTCACTTTGGAGATTGGTTTGCCTAGAAAGGGTAACTGATCAGACTTGCGAAAAGCCTTAGTTCTGTGAAGGTAGAACCTCAATTGTCTGTGTACATCCAAAAATGTAACTTATATTCACCCCTGTTATGAAAATTTGGAAAGAAAACAGGAAGGTTAATCATCTGGTTAATATTGTTTTCAGAAGCAACTTCTGGAAGAAAGGAAGGATTAGTACGCAATGACACCCTATCCTTATGGAAGATCATATACGGAGCTTTGACAGATAACACTTGAAGTTCTGATACCCTCCTAGCCAAGGTGAAAGCCACTAGGAAGGCTGTTTTCCATGATAAAAATTGAACGTCCACAGACACTGTGGGCTCGAAAGGTGAAGAAACCAGAGCCAGTAAGACAAAAGTGAGGTCGCAAGGAGGAGTAGGATCCTTCACTGGGGATCTTAAAAGAAAGGACCCTTAATAAAGGATTTGCACAGTCTAGAAGAGGCTAACGGCACCATATTTCCCCCAATATGAAAGTTGGAAATGGCAGCCAGTTGAACTTTTACAGTAGAAGAGCTAGCTCCCTGATGAAATACTTGCCAAAAACTCCAATAATGCTGGGACCGGAGCTGTGAAAGGATCCAAGTCCCTTTGAGAGGCCCAAATAGAGAAACGTCTCCATTTGCTATGGTAAAGCCTCCTGGTAGACGATTTGTGATCTGCCACCAGAATAGTCTTGGCTGGTGAGAATAAACCGGGAGTCCTAGCTATCAATGGAACTGGAACAGCCAAGCAATGAGCTTCAGACTGGCCAGGTTTGGATGGAAAACCTTCAAGGGTTGAGAGATAAGATCCAGTATTGGATCCAAGATCCATGGCGGAGCTAGAAGATGAGACCACAGGAAAGGAAACCAGACTTGTCGAGGCCAGAATGGGGCAATGAGGATCACTGTGCTCCCCAACCTGTGGGCCTTCTGTAGAAATTTCGGTATGAGAGGTAACGGAGGGTAAGCATAGAAAAGACCAGGAGGCCAAACATGGACTACAGCATCCCTGGGGGTTTCCCCCTGTGGGGGATCAGAGCGAAGAACTTGCTGCACTTCGCGTTGGAAGGAGATGCAAAGAGATTGCAGCAAGGCCAACCCCACTCTAGGAAAATCTGCTCTGCTACAGAAGAATTCAGAGACCACTCTTAAGGCATCAGAAGAGTCCTGTTCAACTTGTCTGCCAGTATGTTGGACCATCCCAGAATGTGTGTTGCTACCAGAAAGTGGTTGGTGGAAATTGCCCATTCCCACACTTTCATGGCCTCCGACAAAGGGGGTAAGATCTGGTTCTTCCCTGTTTGTTGATGTACCAGACTACTGACATGTTCACTGACTGTATTGCAATAGTTCCTAGAGGGAGAAAGGCATGAAGGGCCTGCAATGCTAAAAGGACCGCCCTCATCTCTAGGACGATGATATACAACTTGGTCTCATTCGGAGACCACGTGCCTTGGACTGTCCTTCCCGAGCAATGCCCCCCCCCCATAGCTGGGAGACGTCTGGGGTCATCGTGGCTTGGAGAGGGGTTGCAATAAAGGGGCGTCCCTCGACCATGTCAGAGGAGTGCATCTACCAGAGGAGAGGTTCCCTGCAAGCCCTGCTTATATGTATCGGATGAGCTAACGGTAGGTCTAAGAAGGACCACTGGACTGCTAATGTCCACTGAAGTACCCGCATGCGAAGATGTGCACAGGGGAGAATCGTGATGGTGGCTGCCATAAAAGCAAGAGCTCGCAATACCGCCTCCGCAGAGGGAAGATGAGGCTGAATAATAAGAGACATGTGGAGACATAAGCTCTGAACTCTCTCCAGGGTGAAGAAGACCTTCATCTGGATGGTGTCCAATCTTGCTCTGATTAATTCTACAATTTGAACCGGGTTCAGAGATGATTTGTTTGTGTTGACTGTGATCCCAAAGTGACTGATCAGTCTCAGGAAACAGTCTCTGGCTTGAAAAAGCAGGCACTTGATGGGGACAGCAAGGAGCCAATCACCTAGGTATGGGAAGACCTGTACACCCTGAAGTCAAACAGTGAGTTACTACAACTGCCATGACTTTGGTGAACACCCTGGGGGCTGTGGTGAGACCAAAGAAGAGGGCTCGGAACTGATAATGATTAGCTCCTAGCCAGAAGTGGAGAAACCTCCTGGAATACCTGAGCATCTTTATATGATAATATGTATCCTGGAGGTCTATCAAGCACACCCAATCTTTCTCCTGCAGATAGGGCAGGATGGATTGCAGAGTGACCATCTGGAACTTTTCTTTGGCAACATTCAGATGCAAGCTGGAAAGATCCAGGATAGGTCTTAAGTCCCCCGTCTTTTTGGCACTAAAAATAACCTGGAATAAATGCCTGATCCGGATTGATCTGGAGGGATGGGTTGGATGACTCGCTTCTTTAGAAGCTTTTCTATTTCGAGTGTTGCAATCTCCCTTTGCGCGGGTGGAACATCTGGGAGGTGTTTTGGGGGAATAGACGGTAGTATGAAGGGAATGGAATATCCTCTGGATATGATATGTAGCACCCTATGGTCTGTTGACACAGATTCCCACGCCATTAGGTGCAACGAAAGATGACCGCCGACTGCCTCTAGAGATGAGCAGTTGGGCAACCGCTCAAAGCTGCTGTGTGGGCCTGTCCGAGAAAGGTTCTTGAGACCTAAAATTCCACGGACCCCCTCTGCCTCTGGGCCAGCATCTATCGTAACCCCCTCTGCCTCTGGGGGAAGATGAGTCCTGAGTGTCCTGGGAGTACTGAGACTTTTGGAACCGCATCTTCTTTTCTTTTGCCCTCGCTGATTCCTCGAGAAGGATCTTTGA
This sequence comes from Protopterus annectens, assembly GCF_019279795.1. Classification (NCBI taxonomy): domain Eukaryota; kingdom Metazoa; phylum Chordata; order Ceratodontiformes; family Protopteridae; genus Protopterus; species Protopterus annectens. The sequence continues at coordinate 362,353,879 of NC_056738.1, forward strand.
GGGGTAGAGAAGCGGATCCCAACAACAGACAGGGTCTTCCCGCCCTTCTCACTCTGGACCAGTGTATCACGTACAGTCTTCCCAAATAGAAGAGAACCATCATAAGGGGCATTAGAAAACGACACCTTGAAGGGTTCCGTAAACTGACATAGCTGGAGTCAAGCGTGACGCCTCATGGCAATGCCGGAATCAGCGGCCCTTGCAGCTCCTTCAGTGGCATGCAAAAGGAGGTGGCATGGATGTGTTCGAAACTGCTTTGAGAGCGGCCATCTGCACAGAGAATGCTTGCTTATCGACCGGTGACATGGACTCCATGGGCGACTCAGCCACCTCTTTGACCAGCCAGGTCACGCTGCAGTCGGACACCATGGGCCAAATAATTCAGCGCCCTTATAGAAAAGGTAGCTGAAGAGTAAACCCGCTTCCCCAGATGGTCCATCGTCCTGGACTCTTGGTCCGAAGGATGAACCGTAGAACTCTCCTGAGCCAGTTCTTTCTTAGTGGCAGCTGCCACCACAATAGCATCTACCAGGGATCCCTTACTCCAGCTGGTCTTATTGGAGGGGGGGGTCTCAAAATTTTATCAGGACTCTTTGCATTAGGCTCCACAGTATCCGGTTCCTTCGATGCCAGTGTAGTAATAAGGTCCATTAAAGGATCCGCAGGAGGGGACACCCAGGAAGTAGATGGGGCCGTGCCGAAAGCCTCCAGGAACACTGACTCATCAGAGGAAGGCTTTGGGGCGGACTACACTCCCTTTGGCGAAGGAGTTCCATGATGTCTCCAAAGGAGATAATATCGGGAGGTGATCTGGGGGAGCCTTCCCCTTCCTCCAAATCGGTGTCCTCGGTGACGGAATCTGGGGAGGAGTCCAGGTGCCTTCTTTAGCATGTCCGTTTGCGAGGGATGTCTTCGGTGGGACTCTCAGGAGCAGACTCGCAAACAGAGGGTTGCCCTCCGATGGGCGCTGTCTGGGGCAAATCGATCACGGGCAGTCCTGCGAGGACAGGATGGTCGGAGCCATACCCAGAACCAAGGGAGTCGGGACAGAATCCAAAGATGAAATGGTCAGAGGCCTCGACCCCATCAAGAAGACCATCTCCACCACATCGAAGGCCGAGGGAGAGCGGGCATCTGCAGAAACAAACAAAGGAGCTGTGCTTCTTGGGTCTGAAAGGTGAGTCAGAGCCAAGCCCACCAGCGAAGAGATGCCGAGGGGAAGGCTGCACTTCGACAGACTCGAAGCCGACAGCACCCCGTCGGATCCAATGCTGAGGCTATGGCTCCGAGAGTTCAGATCAGACGGATCCAACACTCTAAAGGCCATGGCCAGAGTAGAGGTCCTAGGTACCATCAGCGCCGACCCTCCAACCCTAATGGCTCTTGGATCCAAGGACTCCAAAACCAAGGGTCGGATTGGAGAAGAAGCGATGGGGGCAAAGAAGGGCTGAAACCCCCCCTGCTCCAGAGGTATAGGGGGCTGGCAAACCCCCCATCTGGATCTGGTTGCAGATAAACTTCCGCATCATCCTGTCCCTGTCTGACTCTGAAAGACTGAGGGTGGACCGAGCGAAGAAGCCACCGACACTGGCCGGGAGTGACAGTGAGGGGAGGCTCTCGAAGGAGCCCAAGACACCGTTGGCTCCGGTGAAAACCTCGGAAAATGGAGCCGAGGGGTGCTGGGCCTTGGAGGAGTTCTAGACTTGGTTGGAGGCCCCAACTGTTCCGATCGGTCAGGAGACTACTTTTTGGGCCTATCCTTCTGCCTTTTATCTGAATTCAAAGGCCTGGAAATGGGGGGTATGAGTCCCAGAGGCCTGGGAGGGTGAAGAGACGGTAGCAGCTGCTAATGCTGAAGATGAGGCAGGGACAGCCATCCCTGAAGCTGGCAAGAGACCTTTCATTATCAATTTAGCCCTCCCGTCTTTGAGGACTCTGGGATTAAATCCCGAGCAAATAGTGGAAGCCGTAGACAGGTGAGGCACACCCAAGCAAACCACACACAGAGTGTGGCCATCGGCCGGTGACAGCTTATGGCCACACTCTGCACATTTCCTGAAGACAGGCTTAGAAACATCAGCCATTTCTAAGGAAGGCCTGAGAAGACATGCACACACTAGCAAACTGAAAGGAATAAGAAGGGGGCACAACAGAGTAACAAAATATATATATTTTTTTTGACCGACGACGTAGACGCAGGTGTAAGGGAGGAAAAATAACAATATTAGCTGAAGCTAACTAGACAAACGCTGATCACTTACCCAAAAAAAACACTAAATCACTTGGAGCTCGAGACCACACTGCTGGCTTGGAAAGCGGCAAATGAGATCTGAGGGAAGGAAGGAGATGGAGGGGTATTATGGGTAAGATGAGGAGCTTGAAGGTCAGATCAGAAGCTGGTGAAGTGGCCATCTCGGATCCGATCTGGATCCAAATACCCACAGGTTGATGACTAAATGAAGTCAACTACTTCAGCTCTCACATTTTTTACATACATTTTGATAACATTACACAGAGCTAAGTTATTGGTTTGCTTTTTTGCTAATACTGTGTCTACTAAGACAGATGAACTTTGTGAGTCCCAAGCCAGTACAAGTGCTTCATTGGAATAGCAATGGCATCAGTGGTCTGTTTATTATTTAAACTGTGTATTGCTACCATAAGTTTTGCTTGTGTAACCAATATTAATGCTTACTAAATTGTACTGCTAGGGTGCAATCTGAATCTATATATATATATATATATATATATATATATATATATATATATATATATATATATATATATATATATATCTATATCTATATAGATATACCTTAAAACACAACTTCATTTTCTTAAGTAGTTTTTCTGCTTGAAAACCAATTCATTATGCTGTGTATCTGTCTTATGTATTCTCTGTACCTCTTATTGTATTACCTCTTCCCTACTCATAACCTTACTGTTTTTTTTTTTTTTTGCCTTTTCTAGGGCATTTTCACCTTGAAACCTCCCCGTTCCAGGACATAAACAAAAATAGATTTCGTGAACTTGCTTGTTGTGGGACAGGTCTCGCACTAAAAGAAAATGAACAAGGCTATCATTTAAAGCTTTTCACATAGGTGAATACGGTTGTTGTATACATAATCAGAGATTAGAGCATTTTTTTTCTCTAATTGTATGGTGTGGACGACAGTCAGGGCTCCCAAAAGTGACACCAACCTAAGCTCCGGTCAATATCTGGTTACAGTAAATTCCTCATAGTCACCACTACATGGCGCTACCTGCCTATATTTCAGCCTACTAATATTTTACAGTAACTTATTTATCCCAGTTAAAAAATTGCTACAAACTTATTAAAATACCTACCCAACCCTATTAATTAGGTTTAGTGCACAGTCACACCATAAGTGCATCGTTGATAACCCCAATCAATAAAGTTAAATGCTTGATTCCACATACCTTTCTTTAGTCCTCCACTGATAGTTTTTTCACTCTCAGCCCTGCAGGGACAAGCCCGCTCCATTCGCTTCGCTCACTCAGCTTCCCTACCCTATCCCCAATTCCCTCCCACCCCCACTATCTCTAGCTTTATACATCACAGGCCACTCCTTCCAACCTCCTCATAGGCTCTAAGCCCCAATGAGTTCATCACATCCCACACCCAAAACAACTAAAACCCTCCTACATCTCACATCATGCACACTCTAACTCTACCATTAGTAACATCCCTATCTTTCTTTAACTTACTCTCTACCACCTAACTTCTCACAACACCACACTACATCAACTAACTCCAACAAAATCTACAACATACATACACCACAACTCATCCCAAAATAGTTACTCTGATGTTTCACCATCACTCTTCAATCACAGCGACACCGCCACTTTCAAGACCAAACTGCATTTTAATATACCTAAAATCAAGCAATTATACATGTCATATGCATACTCCATACTTAACTACATTTCATCCACAATCCAAACCACTATCTTCACATTATTATGCCAAAGTGGAGATATTCATCCAAACCCTGGACCCTCTCCTACCCAAGATATTAACAACTCTACATCACTCTCAGTTAAAACACCAAAAGACCTTTGCATCGTGACGTTAAACATCCATAGTGTCTGTAACAAAGTATCTGACTTCCATGCATGGCTTACACAGTATACACCTGATACCGTTGCTCTAATAGAAACCTGGCTCAAACCCCAGATATCAGACTCAGAAATACCTCCCCTGGATATCAAATATTATGAAAAGATAGACTTCATAAGAAAGAGGGAGGCCTAACATTAATATACCGTAACCACTTAAACATAATACCCCACCCAAAAATAGTTCCCACCTTCAATAATATGGAAATCCTATTAGCATCACTATTTTTCAACAACCATAAACAAATATCTATATTGCCACCATCTATATTCCTCCAGGTCCCAATTTCCCAACACTGGAAGACTTCCTATCATGGTCTATCCACTACATTTCAAATGAAACCATCATCCTCGGTGACACCAATATAAATTAGTTTAAACTAACACCAAACAACTCCACAAACTCCATCAATCTGTTCAAATTTACACAACGTATATAAACCCCAACACACACAACAATCACCCTGTATCCACCCTAGACTGGATATTAGTATCCCACCCACAATACTACTCCAATCCCAACACGTTTCCCAACACCCTAAGTGAACACTTACCAGCCCTGATACACAGACTATCAAACTCCACCCCAAGCATTCATTCATACAAATATACCAGAAATCTAGCCACTTTTAGCCAGTCTCACTTTTGCAACCTATTACAAACACTAAACTGGAACCCACTGAAATATCTTCCTTTAGATGAAGCAGTACATTATTTCAATACTGTCTTCCTAGATACCCTTAACTCCATAGCCCCCATAAGAAAAAAAGAGAGTTAAACATAACCATGCTCCTTGGCTATCTATGTCAATCAAACAACTACTGATTAATAGAGACCAAGCATGGCACAAATGGAGAAAAGATAAGACCCCACCAAATGAAACCGTCTTCAAAATACTTAGAAACAAAGCAAAGCAGGCCATTAATCAGGACAAAAAGACTTACTTCTTTCAACAAATAAACACACATGGTAATAATCCCAAACTTTTCTGGAAGTCTGTCAAATCATTACTAAATCCTGGCAGCAAACAAAACCCATTTCCATTTCCAGACAAAAGCCCAGCTAAAATCACTGAAATACTTAATAAAAACGTTATTAATCTTATCCTTACATTAGTAAACGCAGGCAATACCCCATCTCCCATTAACCCATCCATCATACTTCAAGGCAATATCAGCTCCATACCATCCTTTAACTTCCAACATGTAGCAACCTCTCACATATAAACATTACTTGGCAAATTGAAAGCAGGCTCCTTATTCTGCTGATAATCTCCCCCCAGAATACCTCAACATTAGTGCTAAGGCAATAGGTTTCCCAGTAAGTACTCTTATAAACCAATCACTTGCAGAACACACAGCCTCCCAGCTATGGAAAAAAATCAATAATCACCCCACTTCATAAAGGTGGAAACCCTCATGACCTATCTAATTTTAGACCCATTTCCATACCCCTCTGTCTAAAATAATGGAAAAATGCATCCACAAACAACTGGTTGAATATCTAGCCACCAACAACCTACTATCCCCTTCACAACATGGTTTTTGACCATCCCACAGTACCATTACTGCTCTAGTCTCCTTCAAAAATTTCATCTATAACGCCCCAGATAGTAACCTAATTACATCAGTCCTGTTACTGGATCTTTCAAAAGCATTCGACACAGTCTCCCACATCAAACTTATCCAGCAACTGCAATCACTAGGATGCTCTGATGCCACCCTAACCTGGTTCACTAGTTACCTGGAAAACAGACAGCAATCCGTAAAATGGCAGAATAACCTCTCTAGTGTTCTCCCAAATAACATAGGAGTGCCCCAGGGGGTCAATCTTAGGACCCCTACTATTCAAATTTTTTATAAATGACCTACATAAAGTTCCCTCTGACTGTACTAACATACAATATGCAGATAATTCAACCATAATCTGTACCTCCAATAACTGCTCTGACCTCCAAAAGTTAACACAAAAGGCCTTTACATCCATAAAACTCTAGCTAAACCAATCACAGCTATTACTTAACCCTAAAAAATCTAAACTACTCATCTTTGCATCTAAACCTGTTCCCACAGACTTTACTATATTATCCATAAACAAAACCCAAATACAGTTAATAAATCAAGCCAAACTGCTAGGAATTACTATTGACAGCAAACTTACCTTTGACTTGCATATTAATAATGCAATAAAAAATACTCACTTCAAATTAGACAAACTTTACATAAACAAACAATACTTAGACAAATCCATCCAAATAAAACTTTCAAAAAGTCTTCTCCTTCCAAGCTTACTATATGGGTTTCCTATCTTCACCAATCTCCACAACTCTTTGCAACACAAACTGCAGTCCTGTTATTATAAGACTGCAAAATTCACATCAGCCCAACTGAATTGCACCCACCATTGCCAGGCCACTAGAGAGCTAAACTGGCTAGAATTTGCACATTACCTACATTACACACAACTTACCTTTGCCCATAAATTAATTTAGAAACCTGAGTGTTGCCCTTCCCTGAAAAATATCATTGAACCTTACATGCCATCCAAAAATATATGCTCTAACAACAAACACCTACTTAAAGTATCAAAACCTAGTAAAAGAGCAGGTAGCTGCCTCTATTCCCATTCCATAACTAAGCTGTGGAATGTCCTCCCATCATCAGTTACAGAATTATACAACATAATCTCCTTTAAAAGAAAACTAAAACAACATCTCACTGATAACTCTAGCCGCACATGCAACACATATCCACCGTCTCCTTAATATAGCAAAACTGTTTCACATAGCAAATATACTTTTATATATGTCATACTGTTACACCATATAAGTTATCCCTAATGTTTAGTATCCTAGTCCACACATCAATACAACTATCTTAACACATTTTCTCTTCTCTGTCACTTTCTGCTTTTAATACTACCATTAAATATATGTCACCTATAATCTACATATTCCCGCCACCTAGCTATAAGATTCTAACTATTATCTATCTTACCTTTTACTCTTTAATTCTGCCTTCCCACTACATTTACCTTTTCCTTTTCCTACACCCCCCCAAAAAATTGAGCTGTATTGTTAAATATTTCTAACTTGTATAATTTTCCTACATGCTAATGCTCCATTATTACTGTATTGTGCCTTTTTACAACATTTGTGCTGTTTAGATAGTTTTCTGTATTATTTTACTTGCTTTATAAGTAATTGTTTCCTTACAAATTCATGTAATGATTTTCATGTAACTTGGAGCTTTCTCACCGGTCCTCTACTGAAAATGGGTTTCAAGCCCAGTGGACTTTTCCAGTCAACAAATGTCAATAAATAAATAATATAACAGATATGGTTGCTGTAATTAATGTAAACATATCTATAATAGTGACATTTGTAATTAGGAATACGAGGTTCAGAGTCAAGGGTACATATAGGGGAGTGGTCTATGTGGCCCTATGTCAGCAGTGGTCCAAGTTCTACATTAGTAAGACAGAGAGAAAATTAAAGAAATAATTTATGAACATTTGTATGAAATTAGAAAAAAACAAGCTAACTAATGCATTATGGAAACATAAATAGCTATCTGGATCACTATTTTAAATTTTCAGTTTTGGAAAAGGTGGATTTTTCACTCCAGAGGACCATGGGATTTAATTTTGGAGAAAAAGAATTGTACTGGCAGGTCGACTTGAATGCGGGCTGTGAGCCAGGTTTAAATGAAGGGTCTTCAATAGCTTGCTTTTTAAAACTTGGAGCATACATGAGATCGCATTTTTTTAAGTAGGAAGGTATATATTTGATTTAATTTTGTCTACACTGAATTATTCATAATTTATATTTGTTTTGGTAACAGTCATTTTATATCATTTGATGAATTGTAGGAATTGTTTTGTGGCTGGAGTATTTCTTTAAAAGACAAATGGGTCAACTGGGTCATGTGACTACTTGCACTTAAAAGTATGTGTTTTTCACTTGATTTTATCTGATGAAGTCTTTTCATTGCATTTAGATGAAAGCGCTTATCCTTTGTGTAATAAAACGGTGGCTCAGTGACTGTTACATTCACATTTTCATTTGTAGTTTGTGGTCTGATTTCCTGGTTTTTGATTGTCATTCCTTCCTCAACTTTTGGGACAGAGTCCCCACTTACCTAAACCCCAGGAGGACTCTAAGGAAGGATATTCCTGAGTCCCACTGAACCAAAAATTGCTTTGCCACTAGAGACCATATCTAATTTGTAATGAGCAATAAAAGTATTTGGATTAGCCCAGGATGTGGCTGCACAAATATCATCTAGAGAAGCTCTCGACAAAAAGGCTGAGGAAGCAGCCATAGATTTTGTGGAGTGTGCTTTTGGTGGTTTGGCTAAGGCTATGCCCAATTTATTATAACCAAAAGGTAGTACAATCAGTAAACCATTTAGCTAATGTTACTTTAGAGAGTGATTTTCCCAATTTTGAATCCAAAAAGAGATAAAAACAGTTGTCCTTAAGGATACTCTATCTTTATGAAAAATCATGCAAGGCAGCTTAGAAGACAAGGCCTGCAATTTAAAAACCCTTCCGGCAGAGGTAGTTGCTATTAAAAAGAGAAGTTATGTACTCACCATAACGTTCTATCTGTGTTGCCCATTTTCATTCTTCCTAAACCTGTGGGTTCAGATCTGATCCTCGGATTTGACTTGGTCGCTTTCTATAGCCTTAGGATCCGATTCTCGAGCCCCTCCTTTACCCATAATGTCGCAGTTTCCCAGATTACCTCAGATCAAGTTTGCCCCTAACATATTCACAGTATATCTATCTCTATATACAGATTTAGAAAAAGATAGGTTAAAGTTCAAGGGGTCAAACAGGAAATGAGTTCCTATAGACATATTTGTCAGGTCTTTCGCAGTTATGGACAAGGGGAAGGAGTGGGGGAAGGTTGAGGAAGAACGAAAATGGAAAACACAGATGGAACATTATGGTGAGTATGTAACTTCTTTATCTAATGTTGTCATTTTTATTCATTCCTCAACCTGTGGGACAGACTCCCCAGCTACAATAACCTTGGGTGGCCCTCATGGAAGGATATTTTGGAGCACTGAGGAACCAAAGGCAGCTCTATTACTAGGAACAATATCCAGTTTGTAATGTGCAACAAAGTTATGGGAGTTCGACCAAGTAGCAGCCGTATAAATGTCTTCAATCGAAATTGTGGACCAGAAGGCTTGAGATGTAAACATAAATCTAGTAGAATGAGCTTTGACATGTTTAGGTAGTGGAATACCTTTGGAAGAATATACATAAGATACGTAATCTGTAATCCATTTAGTTAAACTGACTTTCGAAACTGGTGCACCCATTCTAACATTTGAGAAGGAGACAAACAGCTGGTCAGTTTTTCAGTAAGATTTTGTTCTATCTAGGTAAAAACATAGTTGTCTATGAACACCTAGAAGATGAAGAGTATATTAACCTTTGTTTTGGAAACTGGGGAAGAAAACTTGTAGATTGATAACCTGATTGCTATTGTTTTCAGAGGCAACTTTGGGCAAAAAGGAAGGATTAGTAGGCAAGGTCACTTTCTCTTTGTGAAAAATCAAATATGGGGTTCTGTATGACAGAGCTTGCAATTCAGATATTCTTCCAGCTGAACTAATGGCTACCAAAAATGCAGTCTTCCAGGAAAGATATTTTAAATCTGTCTTGGCTGACGGTTCAAATGGGTGTTGAAACAAGAGCTTGTAAAACCATGGTTAGGTCCCAAGGAGGATTGGGGTCCTTTATAGGCGGTCAAAGTAAAAAGGCATCTCTGAGAAAAGTCTTACACAACTTAGATGAGGCAAGAGAAGATGAATGTTCTCCAATGTGGTAATCTGAAATGACTGCCAGCTGCACCTTAATAGTAGAAAAATTTGGCCTGACTTGGAAAATTGAAGCAAGAAAATCTAGAAATGCAGGGATAAGAGATGTAAAAGGCTCCAAATATTTTTGGTGAGCCCATATTGAGAACTTCTTCCATTTACTTTTATAGATTTTTCTGGTAGAAGCTTTATATAAGGGATATTAAATCCTTTCAACAGGGGAAGAAAGCTTGGTGTTTCTACCATCATCAGAACTGGAGAAACCATGCGGCTAGTTTTAGTCCTTGAAGATCTGGGTGAATTTGCCCTGATGGATGAGACAGAAAATCTGAATATGGTTCCAGCATCCATGAAGGGCATATTAAATGAGATCAAAGGAAAGGGAACCAGACCTGTTGAGGCCAAAAGGAAGCAATGAGGATCACCTTGGTGTTCAACCTCTGTGTTTTATGAAGAAGTTTAGGTATGAGGGGTAGGGAAGGGTAAGCATAAAGAAGACTAGATGGCCAAACATGGACTAGAGCATCTCTCGGTGACTGTCCATGAGGAGGAATCAGGCCAAAAGGCCTGCTGCACTTGTGTTTGAAGGGGGATACAAACAGGCTGCAGCAGGGTTGAACCCATTTGTGGAAAATCATGTTTGCCACTGACTGATTTAAAAACCACTTATGATGATTCAGGATAACACTGCTTAGCCTGTCCGCTAGAATGTTGGACTTCGTCAGTATGTGCGTTGCGCTTAGGAAGTGGTTGGAAAAAATCGTCATTGCCAAACCCTCATTGCTTCCTGACGCAGGGAGGAAGATCTGATTCCTCTCTACTTGTTCATGTACCATATCACAGACATGTCCGCTTGTACTGCAATAGTCCTTAGAGGGAAAACGGCCTGAAGGGCTTGCAATGCTAGAAGCACTGCTCTCATCTCTAGAACACTGATATGTAAATTGGTTTCCTGTGTCAACCATGTGCCTTGGACCGTCTGATCTAGGTAATGTCCCCCCACCCTAACTGGGAAGTGTCCGTGGTCAACGTGGTGTTGGAGGGAGGAAGAACAAAGGATCATCCTTGTTCAACTTCTTTCAAGTGGAGCCACCACAGAAGCGAGTCTTTGCAAACTCGGGACAACTTGATAGGATGATTCAGTGGGCATAAGTGTAAGGACCATTGGATCACCAGGATCCATTGAAGGATTCTCATGTGTAAGCGTGCTGCTGGAATCAAAGTTATCGTGGCAGCAATTGAACCCAATGCTCTGAAAACCAGACCTGCTGAGGGTGTTGGGATAGCCAGAATTTGTTTTATATGTGATCTTAAAGTGGAAATCCTGTCCAGAAGCAAGTAGGCTAGACAACTGTCTGTGTCCAGACATGTTCCTATAAATTCCATCAATGGTATGGGCTGTAGAAGAGACTTTTGCATGTTAATAGTAATGCCCAAGGTAGGAGCTAAGTGCAGTAGATAGTCTCTGGCCTGTAACAGTAGATGCCTGGTTGATGCAGTTATGAACCAGTCATCTAGATAAGGAAACATGCTGAATCAATACAGTCTCAAGTGAGCTGCTATTACTGCCATGCATTTTGTGAGCACTCTGGGGACTGTGGTAAGACCAAAGGGGAGTACTCTGAATTGATAATGACTGGTCCCCAGCCAGAAATGGAGAAACCTTCTGAAGTGCCTGTTCACTCTGATATGATAGTACATGTCCTGAAGGTCAACTGAGCACATTCAATCGTCCTTCTGTAGTAGTGATAAGAATGGACTGGACTGTGGCCATTTGGAACTTCAAATTGTCTACTGATTTTTCTTTTAGGCACTAAAAAGAACTTGAGTAGATTCCAGATCCAATTTGGTCTGGTGGGACCATCTAGATGACTCTTTTTTCTGGTGGCTTTGTAATTTGTAATGCTGATACCTCCCTCTGATTGGGTTGAACTCCCAGGAGATTTTTTTCCTTGGTTTTGGTATTTGTAAAAATGGAATGAAATATCCTCTGGATATAATCCTTTGCACCCAATGATCAATTATGATGGCCAACCAGGCATCAGGGTGCAATGACAAGCACCCCCCTGACTGCCTCCAGAGAGGGACAGTTGGGCAACTTCTCAGGTGTGCTGAAAGGATCTGTCCAAGAACAAATCTTGTGATCCTTGATTGTGCAGACCTCCTCTGACGCATGGGTGGCATCTACCACTATAGTTGTTTCCCTCTCTGCCTCTGGGGAAAAAGTCTCCTTGTGATTCCTGAAAAGGACCCTGAGACTTTTTTGAACTTTATTTTCTACTACCACACTGATTCCTGGAGACCGGTCTTTGTGGGGTAGAAAAACAGATTCCAATGGCAGACAAAGTCTTTCCATCTTTCTCACTATGGAAGAGAGTTTCTTTAATAGTGGGGCCAAATAATGACGATCCATCAAAAGGAGCACTGAAGAAGGATGCTTTGAAAGGTTCAGCAAAGTCACAAAGCTGCATCCAGGCATGATGCTTTATAGCAATACCTGAACCGGCAGCACTTGAGGTACCTTCTGCTGCATGCGAGATTAGCCTCATGGACGAGTTAGAGATAAGACTGTGGGATGCCAGTCTGGAATAATGGGCTGTCTGTTCCTCTGCAGACATGGGGCCTGGGCCAGAGCTACAGAGATCCTTAATTAAGTCCCTTTAGCCTGGTGAAGTGTGCCAGGTAGTTCAATGATCTCAATGTGAAGGTGGCTGAACTGTTGATCCACTTCCCAAATCTGTCCAAAGCCCTAGACTCTCTGTTAGGGGATGGACAGTGGAAATTTGCTCTGCTAGCTCCTCCTTGGTGGCTGCCACAATAACCATGGCAAAGGAAGGTTGGCATAAGGGTTAACATACTTTCCTTACAGACACAAGGTGCAGGGTTTGATTCTCACATGGGTTAATTGGCTGTCATTTTAAGGGGATCCAGTGTCAGCCTGGGATGACATGGTAAATAGACCATGTTGCTTTGTCAGAGATAGTCTTCATCTGTTACCTCTGGGACTTCAGTTACTGGTTAAGGCTCTTGCCTCCCCCATAATGCCTTTTTTAGGCAATGTCACAACAACAAAATTCCCAAAGTAAAAATATCTTCCAAAAGCAATCTCAAGGTTATGTTGCTAAATGCTAGGAGTCTAAACCCAAAACTGCACTCACTAAAAGCAACCCTAACCTTAGAAGATGCTGACATTTGTGCCCTCATAGAGAGTTGGTTTAAGGCCACATAAAGCACCCTGGCCATACCAGGTTATAATGCCTTCCAAACACTCAGACCACAAACTGAAAGTGAGAGAACTAAAGATGGTGGAGAATCAATATTCATCAAAGATAAATACACCTCTAAATTGGTTAAATAAAATGATTCCCTTGAATTAATCCAGGTCCATCTGACTGTAGGTAAGACCCCTCTCCAAATTATTGCCAGTTATAGGACTCCCCTCCATGAACCAGGATACCCCCACTGCATACTTGGATCTACTTGAATCGCTCAAGATACAACCAAACACCCTGGTTTTAGGTAACTTTAACTACCCATCCTTAGATTGGGTAAATTAAATGTGTACTAACCCACTTGCCGAAAGATTCTTGGACTTCATCAGCTCCAATGCCCTGGACCAGTTGGCTGACCTCCACACATTCTGGATCTGGTGCTCACTAACATGGGTGATTGTTGCACTACTCCATTTGTGCAGCCCCCCCCCCCCCCACCAAGTGAGGTCTGACCATAAATCAGTCTCTCATTAGAAATTTAAATTGACTTGTTAAGAAACAAGTCAATAAAGACAAAAAGGCCTACTATAGCTCAGCACAACTCAACAGCAAATCCAACTCTTGCAAGTTTTGGTCTACTCTTAAGAAAATTCTTTCTCCAGGCTGTCCCGCCTACCCCTCTCCTTATCCTAATAAATCTCCTCAGGAAACTGCAACCCTCCTAAATAAACACTTTATCGAAGCAATCCAAAAACTCACACCATCCAGTTCTAACACAACTTCCCCTACCCTTCCCAACCCACTCACCAATAACCTTTTCTCCTTCCATCCTGTTCCCACTTCCTACATTAAATCTCTTCTTCTGAAGCTTAAACCCTGCTCTCCCTCCACTGATAATCTACCTCCTACCTTCCTCAAACTTGCTGCAGAATCTATAGCCTATCCCATATCTTTTAGTTATGTACTCACCATAACTTCAGATGTTTGGGATCCATCTCGCCTACATTCTGAACTGATGGGTTCGGAGCCGATCCCTCGGCTCCGACTCGGCACGCTTATGCTATAGAGCGAGGCCTCTAATTGGCTGAGCTATCTTTATCCCAGGATGCACCACCACTAATCCCCTAGATCTTGTTTGTCCGCATTCATGCACACATGCACAACTTGATTATATATCATTGTTAGATGTTTCAAGATGAAACAACAGGATTCGGACCTTCTGATATCCTCTGATCTCCAAGGAAGGGGGAAGGAGGGTGGGTTATTAGGAATGTAGGCGAGATGGATTACCAAACATCTGAAGTTATGGTGAGTACATAACTAAAAGATGTTATGTGATCCTATCTCGCCTACATTCTGAACTGATGGGACAGCGTCCCTAGCACCTAAATCCCGGGTGGCTCATTGGAAAACACTCCTGAGCACTGTGGAACCAAATGAAGCTCGTCCTCTAGATGCCACATCTAATTTGTAGTGGGAAATGAAGGTGTGCGGGGAAGACCATGTAGCCGCAGCACAAATGTCACTAATAGCAAGCTATGAAATGCTACCGAAGTAGCCATAGCCCTTGTAGAATGAGCCTTGACAGAGGTGGTAAGCTCTTTGTTAGAATAAATATAAGCTTGAGTAATACAGTCCCTGATCCATTTGGCAATAGTGACCTTTGTGACAGCGTTGCCCAATTTGTTATCTGCAAAGGATACAAACAACTGATCCGTTTTCCTTGTTTGTTTGGTCCTGTCTAAATAAAAACGTAACTGTCTGTGGACATCTAGTGTGTGGAATATGAACTCCGCTTTGTTAGAGTATTTTGGGAAAAAAACTGGAAGCTCTAACGATTGTTGAAAGCAGAAAGTAAAACAAACTTTAGGGACAAAGGAAGGATTTGGTCTGAGGGATACTCTGTCTTTATGAAAAACCAAGTACGGGGGTTTCACTGACAAAGCTTGAAGCTCTGAAACTCTTCTGGCAGAAGTAATTGCCACCAGAAAAGCTGTCTTCCATTATAGAAACTTTAGATCACATGTAGCTGCCGGTTCAAAGGGGAAAGAAGTCAAGGCGCATAACACTATATCGAGATCCCATGGAGGTGCAGGTTGAGAAATCGGAGGTCTTAATAGAGCAGCACCTTTCAAGAAGGTCTTACACAATCTGTTGCTCATTAAAGGTGGGTCTATGGATTCGTGAAAATTAGAAATTGCTGCCAATTGTACCTTGATGGTAGAAACTGAAGAGCCTTGATTGAAAAGAGAGGTCAGAAATTTTAGTACTTCTGCCACGGGAATAGAAATGGGGTCCAGGCCCCAGAGTTGAGCCCAAATAGCAAATCTTTTCCATTTGCTAGAATACAGTTTCTTTGTAGCAGACTTATGGGCCGAAGATAATATGTGCACAACATCTGGATCCAATGTATGACTCCTGACTATCGTCAGAAGAGGAGGAGCCAAGCCGTCAATTTTAAGGTGTGTAGGGACTGGTGGAATAGTCCTGACTGATTAACCAGTAGGTCGGGGACCTGATCCAAGAATCATGGACCTTCCAGAGCATGTTTCCGAAGATAGGGGAACCACACTTGACGAGGCCAGTAAGGAGCAATTAAGATCATTTTGCTCCCCAAGAGAGATGCCTTTTGAATCACCCTGGGAAGGAGAGGAACTGGAGGGAAGGCATAAAGCAAGCCGGTGGGCCAAGGATGGACTAATGCGTCCATGGGGCTCTTCCCCCGAGCCGGGGTTAGGGAGAAGAATTCTTTGCACTTCGCATTCAGAGGAGTCGCGAAGAGGTCGCAACACGGAACTCCCCATTCGCTGAAAATCTGACTTGCAACTGTCATATTCAGAGACCATTCGTGAGGAGAGAGGATGGTTCTGCTCAATCTGTCGGCTATGACATTGGACTTGTCCAGTATGTGAGTAGCCACTAGGAAGCGTTTGGTCGAGACTGCCCACTCCCAAACTCTCATGGCTTCTCTGCAAAGAGGATAGGATCTGGTCCCTCCCTGTTTGTTCAGGTACCAGACAACTGACATGTTGTCTGAGTGAACAGCAATTACGCCCTGAGGGAGATAATCGTGAAGAGCTTGAAGGGACAGGAGTACTGCCCTCATTACTAGGATGTTGATATGAAGAAGAGTCTCTTCCGGGTGCCATTTGCCTTGGACTGACCTGCCCAGGGAATGCCCCCCCCCCCCATCTGGGAGGCGTCCGTGGTCAAAGTGGCCGCCGGAGGAGGTAGAACAAAGGGTCGTCCCTGATCCAAATTGGAGGGCACTAGCCACCAGCGAAGGTCCCGCTTGCAAGATTCCGTGATCCATATGAGGTGACTGAGAGGGAGTTCCTGAAAGGACCACTGAGCTGAAAGAAGCCACTGGAGGATTCTCATGTGCAACCTTGCCAAGGGGACTAGAAGAACCGTGGCAGACATGGATCCCAATAGCTGCAGGACCATTCTGGCTGGGGCTTTGGACCTGGGAAGTAAGGCTCGAACTTGACTCTGTATGGTTTGAATTCTGTCTGTAGGTAGATAGACCGGCATTTGGTTTGAGTCTATCTCTACCCCTATGAATCTTATTCGTTGAGATGGCAGCAACACAGACTTTGGCCAATTGAAGGTGATTCCAAGGGAATTGCCCAGTGATATAGTGGTTTGTAGGCTCCGCAGAAGTAGATGCTTGGAGGTGGCAGTTAGGAGCCAGTCGTCTAGATACGGAAATAGTTGGAATCCTAGACTTCTCAGGTGAGCAGTCACGACTGCCAAGCACTTGGTGAACACCCTGGGGGCTGTGGTGAGACCAAAGGGCAGCGCACGGAACTGAAAATGACTGCCTCCTAGGCTGAAGCGCAGATGTCTCCTGGACGCTTGATGTACCATGATATGATAATAAGCGTCCTTGAGATCTATGGAGCACATCCAAACACCTTTCTCCAGCAATGGGAGAATGGTTTGTAGAGTGACCATTCGGAACTTGGACTTTCTGACTGAACGGTTTAGGATGCTGAGGTCCAAAATGGGCCTCAAGTCCCCGGTCTTTTGGCACCAAAAGAATCTTGAGTAAGTCCCTAATCCGATCTGGTCTGCGGGGACCGGTTGGATGACTCCTTTTTGCAGCAGCTTTGAAACTTCTGAGGCTGCGGTATCCCGTTGACTGGGTGGCGGGTCCGGGATTTTTTTGGACTGGGGGGGGTGAGAGAATGGGATGGAGTAACCTCCGTCGATAATCCGAAGCACCCATCGGTCCTGAGTGATCCCTTCCCAGGCCTTTAGGTGCTTTGAGAAATGTCCCCCGACTGGCTCCGGGGCAGCACAGCCGGGCAATCCCTCAGGGACTATGAAAGGCTGAAGAGCCACGAAAGGACTCGCGGTCTCCAGTGTTGCGAGGGCCTCTGCCGCCTCTGGGACGGCGTCTTCCGGATGAATTTCCCCCTCCTCTGCCTCTGGAAGGGGAACCCTCCTGCTGAGAGGGGTAAGGCTTCTGAGATCTACGGAACCACATTTTCCCTCCTCTTTTAGCCTTGGGATAAGGCCGAAAGGGAGTGGAAAACCGTGCCCCTACGGCAGTCAGAGTCTTACCCTCCTGTCCACAGCGGGTTAGTGTGTCCTTTACCTTGGGTCCAAACAGGGAGGACCCATCAAAGGGGGCGTCGGCAAATGAAGACTTAAAGGCCTCCGCGAAATGACACAGACGGAGCCAGACTTGTCTCCGTAGAGCAATGCCTGTACCAGTCGCTCTACTAGCCCCTTCGGCCGCATACGAAATGAGCCTCATGGACGAGTTCGAAATGGACGACATTGTAGCCAGCTGAGAGCCAACCGTCTGGGCCAGCTCCTCAGGCAGGTTACCCAAGAGGGTATCGGATAGCTCCTTAATCAGATCCCTCTGAAATCTGGAAAAGTGCGTAAGGTAGTTCAAGGACCTCAGTGTAAAGGCCGCTGAACTGAGGGTGAGCTTTCCGTACCGATCCATGCTCCTAGACTCCTTATTAGGAGGATGGTCGGACGTAGAAGCCTCTGCTACATCTTGCTGGGTAGCAGATGCCACCAGCAAAGCATCTACAGCCACACCTTTAGTAAGGAACTCTCTATCAGGGGGCGCCGAGAGAAATCTGTTCGGACGAGCAGGCACCGGTTCCACAGAGTCTGGGTGTTCCCACGCCCTTCAACAGATCAAATCCAAGAGCTCGTCGAAGGGCGGAGACACCCAGGAGGCGGAGGGCTGAGCCCCGAAGGCCTTCAGGAACACCGACTCATCAGCAGAGGGAGGTTTGGACTGCCAGCCGCCTCGTTGTTTTAGGGCTTCCAGGATGTCTGCAAAGGAGACATCATCCGAGGACGACTTAGGGGACCCCTCTGCATCATCGAGATCAGTGTCGGATGTCAGAGACTCGTCAGGGGAGTCAACGTGCTTCCTCTTGCACGATCTTTTCCTGGGGGGTTCTTCCGAAGAGGCTTCAGAAGGACCTCCAGGAGGGGGAGAAACCCCAGCGGGGGTAACCTGAGGCCCGGGGGCTCCGCTGTCTAAAGACAGGGGGACTGCCAACGACCCAGTCTCCGTATGCAGGGAAGTAGCTGGGGAAACCGTGGAGGTAGCCAAGGAAGATTTGGCTAAAGCACTCCTCATAGCCCTGAAGGCGGGACCACCAGAATCCTGGGAGGGTCCCACCTCCGTGGCCACGACAGTGGACGGCACTCCCGCCGCCGACGCACCAAGAGGGAGACTTGGGACCGAAAGCATCAATCCCGAAGCCTCCCCCCCAGGGCCGAAGGAAGAAGTCCGTGTACTGAACTCCGACCCAAGAGCCGGAGTTGGAGCAAGGGTCGGGCCCGGCCCTAACACCTCCACAGGTTCCACCAGCACCGGCTCCAACGGTGCCGAAGCTGTTGGAGGAGGAACCACAGTAGGGGAGTGGACCATCGGCCCGGCCAAATGGGCTGGAGCCAAACTAGCTTTGGAACACCGGAGACTGGAAAAGTCGGCGAGCACCCTGTCGATGTCCGAATCAGACATCTTGGATGACCTAGAGGATACCGATCGGGCCTGAACCGATTTCTCCATCGGCTCCGAAGGGCTCGGGGACTGGCTCCGAATGGACTCAACAATTATCGGCTCCGAGGAAGGTTTCAAGGAAATTTCCCTCGGTGCCGATAAGGACTTCGGCTCCGAGGGGGAAGAGTCTGAGCCGGTAACCTTATCGGCTCCAATATCAGTGGAGCCGATGAGGGTGACCCGCCTCTCGATGCTCCAGACCTCGGCTCCGAAACCAGAGGGGTCGAGGCTGGAGGCATCGAGGCAGACCGTTCCGACCTCGGCTCCGAAGTCCGTGGAGCCGATGGAGAAGTCTGCTTAGATTTTTTAGCGATCGGTTCCGACTGACTGGTCGGAGCCGACGCCTTTTTCTTTTTAGAAGGAGACGGAGAGGAAGATAAAGCCTCCTCGAAGGAAGGCTTGATTAATCCCTTGAGGATTAATTTGTTTTTCCTCTCCTGGAGGACTCTAGAAGAGAACGCGTGGCACACACTACACGACTCTTTTAGGTGCTTAGCCCCTAAGCAATAGACGCACGAGGAGTGGTCGTCCGTTATGGACATTTTAAAACCACACCTCGTGCATTTCTTAAACCCGGAGGGTTTGTGTTCTTTAGACATAACTGCTGCCACAGAACCTATCTTAGTGAAAAACACTAAACTTTAGATAAAGGTAAAGCTAAATCCAGTAACTTTAACAAATATTTATTTATTTATTTATTTTTTACAGTAAACAGTTAACAGACTCAAAAAAAAAGAGAAAGAGAGAAAGAGAGTCAAGACCCTCTAACTTAAACGGGTACTTGACCCAAGAAAGATACACAAGCAGCAAAGTAACAGGGAAAGGCCCCTCTAACTAAAACAGGAAACCTTCCCTGACTAAAAAAATCACGAATTTACCAACAGAAATTCACCAAACACACTTATATAACAACAATAGCTGTTAAAACAGCTTTTGGGTTCAAAGTAAGGAAATTTGTGACAGGAAAAGCCTAAATAAATAGTACTTAGCCCAGCCAATGTTGAGACCACGTCTAAGCTTGTTAGCGGCAAACGAGATCTGGGGGATTAGTGGTGGTGCATCCTGGGATAAAGATATCTCAGCCAATTAGAGGCCTCGCTCTATAGCATAAGCGTGCCGAGTCGGAGCCAAGGGATCGGCTCCGAACCCATCAGTTCAGAATGTAGGCGAGATAGGATCACATAACATCTATTGTTATCCACAGAACAATTACTGAAGCTACTATCCCTCTCCTATGGAAATCTTTCTTCACTATCCCCCTGCATAAAGGTGGCAACTCAACTGACCCATCTAACTACCGACCCATCGCCATGTTATCCCCCCTATCTAAGATACACCAAAAATGCATTCACTCACAGCTTCTCGACTATCTCCTCCAGCAAAACCTTTTCATGTCCACTCAACACGGGTTCCAACCTAATCACAGCACAATTACTGCCTTACTATCCTTCACCCATACTATCGCCGAAGCCCGTGACAACAATCTAGTCATATCCTGTCTCTTCCTTGACCTTTCAAAGGCCTTCGACACAGTCTCTCACCCCATACTGCTATCTAAACTTGCTAACCTCAACCTATCAGCTACCTCCCTCACCTGGTTCTCCAGCTACCTCTCCAGTATACAGCAATCTGTCAGATGTCTCTCTTCCTACTGCCCCTTCATACCAGTCCCAACCGGAGTACCACAGGGGTCCATCTTGGGTCCCCTGCTATTCAACATCTTCACCAATGAACTTTATAAATCTATCAAACAATTCTCCCTCATCCAATACGCAGATGACTCAACTCTCATCTCCATCTCCAGCAATATCTCTGAACTCTACACCTAAACTCAACACACCTTTCTATCGACCGAAAAACAGTTGTCTGACAATCTATTCATCTTCAACCCTAAAAAGACCAAACTCTTACTCTTTCTCCCTCGTTCTCTTTGTCACCATAAATCCACTTTTACCATTACATCCTCCAAAAATACAATCATTAATCCTGAAACCCACACAAAGAGCCTAGGTGTCATCATTGATGATGAACTCAAATTCAACCTGCACATACTTTGTTGTGTTGTGTCTTTCGGCTTTTCCCGGTTAGGGGTCGCCACAGCAGATCTCCGGTCCGCTAATGATTGGTAGCTGATTTTTACGTGCCGAGTTACCAGCCCTGACGCACAACCTTCAACAAAGGTACGCCCATTCGCATATGTCTTCACGCAGAAGACGCTCTAGCTGAGAATTGAACCGGACAGCGTCTTACTGTGAGGCGACAATGCTACCGCAGCACCACCACCGCAGTATTCAACCTGCACATACCACAATGCAAAAAAAGAACACATCAGAAACTAGGTTTGCTATACCGCAACAAAAAGTTTTTAACTTCTACTGCTAGACTCTCCCTAGCACAAGCACTGCTCTTCCCCTCCCCCACTTATGCTGCCCCTGTTCTAACCAATATTCAGGCAAGACCTTGAACAAACTTCAATAAACATACCATAAAATAGCTAAGTTTATTACAAACTCTTCATACAACTCACACCACTGCCTGGCCTTAAACTCTCTCCAATGGCTTCAACTCCCCCAACAACTCCTTCTGTCACAGTTTCTAATGTTACACTCTATTATAAACAAACCTTTCTCCTGCCCAGCTCTCTCATCCATAGTCTCCACTTATACCCCAACTCGGACCCTTCGCACCTCTAACCAGCAACTGCTCGATATCTACCAACCAAAGAAAGATGTAGGTAAACTTCTATATAAATGCTCTGTAGCCCAAGCTTGGAACAAACTGCCCCTGCACATACGTTCCATCACCCACCCATCACACTTTAAAAAAGAACTCAAACTTTATCTACTTAATACCAAAACTTGCCCCTGTCATGACCCAACCTAATCCACCCTAACCCTGTGTATGTATCTAATATAATCTACCTTCAATTCACCTAATCACTCACAAGGTGTCTACCTGCTATTCAAAATCAACAATACTGAAAGAATTAACATTTTAACTAAATCTATATTTATCTTGTAAATAATTGTAAGTGTATATTACTATGTGCATGCTTTCTACCTTGTATCTTAGACTTTTTGTATTTTCAGATTTATATAATCCTTTGATTGTGAAATTTTTATTTTTTATGCACTGTAAATTATCTGTAACTGGAGCTTTTCTCCTCAGGTCTCCACTGAAAACGGGCCACAAGCCCAGTTGGACCAACCCAGTTAACAAATATCAATAAAAAATAAATAAAATAAATAACAGTAACATCTGATCCCCTGTTGGCAACAACTATACTAAAAAAAACTTCTCCAAAGCCAATTATAACCTAATACGTGACAGCATTAATAGCTTCATAGCCCCTGCCCTCACTGATGTCATGGACACCTGTACTGGGATTTACACCAACGTCTTGTATAAACATCTATACAAATGTATTGACTCAGCTGTATCTGATAGGAGCAAAACAAGATCCTCAAGAAAGAACAAGCCTGCCTGGTGGATATCCACCATTAACAGGTTATACAATAAGAGAAAGAAATTATTGCCCGAGACCAGGAAGGAACGGTCTCTGAAATGGAATCATTCCCTCCTCAGCTTAAACAAGCGAATAAGATACCTCATAAGGCATTCTAAAGCTAACTATGAATCCAAATTAGCCTCCTTCACTAAGGATAACTATAAGGTCTTCTTTACCCATGTCAGAAACCTTAAAAGAAAAATCCAGATCTGCACAGAACTCGTTGTTAATGGCACCACATATAAGGAACCCACAAAAATAGCCAACCTGCTAGCTGACAGGTTCAGTGAAAACTTCTCTCCCCTGTCCCCACCACATATTCCCCAAAGCATCTCCACGTCCTGCCCTCTACCTAGTGTCTCCAAGAAGCAGGTCGGAAACTGTCTTTCCGAAGCCAACAACACAGCCTCTATGGGACCTGATAATATCCCAGGCTGCATTCTAAATGAATTAAAACAGGAACTAGCTGCACCGCTGGGTACCCTTTTTAACCACAGTCTAAGCATTGGCTTTGTAAATGCTGAATGGAAAACAGCAACCGTCATCTGTTATATAAAGGATGCACCACCATAGACCCTGGGAATTATAGACCCATAAGCCTGACCAGCCTAATCTGCAAGGCTATGGAAAGAATAATCATGGACTTTATCAACAAAGTTATAGGAGACCTCTAAACACTTGACCCAACCCAGTTTGGCTTCATTAAACGGAGATCTTGCCTCTTGAACTTGATGGACTTCTTTGAGACCGTCACCAAAGCCCTGGATGAAGGCAAATCTGTGCATACAGCCTACCTGGGCCTGGCCAAAGCCTTTGACACTATTCCCCAATCAGGCATCAATGATAAACTCACCCAGTTGGAGATCAAGTACATTGTCAGGTGGGTTGAAAACTAGCTCACTGACAGAATGCACACACTCAAAATAGGTGACTCTACCTCCACCAGCAGATGCGTAACCAATGCTGTTTCACAGGGATCTGTGCTGGGGTCCCAATTATTTGGAATCTACTACTTGGATGTACAGGCTAAAACAAAACATCTAAGGCTGACAAACTTTGCTGAAGATTGCAAACTGGGTGCAGTCATCGAGTCCCCAAACAATATCAACATCCTACAAGAGGGGTTTAGACAGACGAATGACTGCTGCCAAAGTCATGGGTTAAAACTCAATGCAAAAAATGCATTATCATCCCTTTTGACAAGGGCAACATCTCTACAGATTACCACATTAATAACACCCTAAGCATGCAATCAGTGGTGAGAGTTTTGGACATACAGGTTGGCAGCAAACTTTCCTTTGACCATCATATCTCCAATGTGGTAAAAAAGGCTTTCTATGTCACCCACCTCATAAGTAAGGGCACTACATCCAGAACAAAAGAAGTTATAACCCCCTGTACTCCTCACTCACCAGGCCAATAATAGAGTACAATGCTACATTTGGTATGTACCTTACCAGTCACCTGCAGCAACTGGAAAGACCACCAAGGTTTCTTACAAAGAAATTTCAGGGTCTTCAGCATATGTCATACATTGACAGACTCAAATCACTGTCACTATACTCTGTGTCTTACAGAGTACTCAGAGGTGATTTCTGCTTTCCATATAAATCAATTTTAGATCCTGCTATAATGGAAATGCTGCACATCCGTAAACCAAATGGTATAAGATGCACTCGCTCTTGGTAACTCAGCCTAGTATGTGACATCAACAGGACTTGCTGAAGAGACAAATATGTCTCACAGAGGTTATCTCTTCTCTTGAACAAACTTCCCATTCAGGTAAAGTAGAGCCCCTCGTTGGCCCTGTCTAAGTGGAATTTGGATGACTGGATGGGAAACTGCAAATTCACACCGGGAGTTTCACCTGTGTCCCTCTTAGACAGGGATAGTAGTTGTTGGCTTAGTTCCACTTAATACCTTGATATTCTTGGGAATAAGGGTTGTACTTGGATAGGCTTTTAAGGGCCCTAGGGCCATTAGCCTAGTAACCTCCTATGATTCAGTGATCTACAAGGATACCCCTTTGTCCAATGTCTTTTGGTGGGAGCATTGAGGATCTTGTTGGGTCATTTGGGAATAGGTCCCATAGTGTCTGGTTCCTTCCACACCCTATGGTAAACAAAGTCAATAAGGTCATCTGCAGTTGGGGATACACAAGATGTGGATGGACCAGACCGGAAGGCTTCCAAAAACACCATTTCTTCCTGGGTAGGGTTTTGGGCAAACCATCCACCTTTTTGACAAAGGATTTCAAAAATGTCTCCAAATGAGATGTCTTCAGGTGGAGATCTTGGGGACCCTTCCCCCTCATCGAAGTCAGTGTCCTCTGTGATGGATTCCTGTGGGGAATCCAGGTGCCTCCTTTTGCACTGTTATGAGGGACCTCCTTGGTAGGATGCTCCGGGGAGGTATAAGGAGAAACAGGGGGCTCCAAAACTGGACCTGATTGGAAGCTCTTCTGGGTTGCCTGTCCCAGTGGTGGTAGAAGGGAAGACTCAGGGACAGGATCCAAAGCAGGGGTGGGACACAGATATGAGGACATGAGAGTCGAGGCTCTTCTAGGTACAGAGAGAACCCTCTCTGCCACCTCAAAGGCATAAAGACCAGGTGAGGTCAAAGGCAGTCCCTCCAAAGCCAAAATTCTTGGAGCAGACAACCCCCAAGGCCCACAGATCTCCTGCTCCAGGGAGGGGGTTGGTACCGAGCTGCTGAATGCCGAAGCTCCGAGGGAAAATGATGGCTCCAAAAACGTAGGAGTCAAAAGTCAAACCCTCAAATCTGATATCAAGGCTTTGACTTCGAAAGCCATTGTTCTCTGACACAGTCAGGGCCAAGTGGGTCAGGGAAATGGTCTCAGCAGAAGTGATAGGCACTGTTGGAAGTGACATCTCAAATCTCGGGGCCTTCGGATATCAGGGTTCTGAAGCAGGTGGTCGGATCAGAAAAGGAGCCACTGAAATAAAGGCAGACTGACAGCTCACAGATCAGGAGGTGGATGGAGCTGGCAAAACCCCCATCTGGATTTGTGTCCTGAGAAATTTCCTCATCATTCTATCAAGTTCCACTTCTGAAAGACTGCGGGAAGACCTGACAGGCAAGGAGGTGAAAGGAGGCTTGGAAGACCTTTTAGGTGACTGATGGAGCTCAGTAGATCCAAGAGTCAGAGGGACCGGCTCTGGGGAGGTCCTAAGAGTAAGAATGGTCGGAAGAGACAGTCACAGCTGGTGTTGGATCCGAAATCTTCAGATCTGAGGTCTTCTGAACCTTTTTTAGCTGTTCAGCCACAGGTCGTGTAGAAGACTTATCTGGAGAATGCTTACGTGTTCCCGGGATTCTTTTGATTTCATGGGAGTTTAATCCCCTGAAGTAGAAGTGTGAAGGGAAGAAGTAGAAGAAGGCAGAAGGCCTTTAAGTATCAATTTATTCCTCCTGTCACTATGGAACACTGGTTAAAGCCCATGCAAATAGAGCAAAAGGACTACAAATGCTTAGAGCCTAAGCAGTAAACACACTCCCTGTGGGCATCAGATTGAGGAATCTTGTGCCCACAGGAAGTGCATTTTTTAAAACCAATTGGTTTATCAGACATGGTGTACACGCTCTAAAAAGAAAGAGAAAAAATGGAAGGCACAAAATGGAAGAGAAGTTAGACAGAGATGACCAGCGAAGAAGAACACACGAACGAAGAGATTTAGCTAAGAATACAATAAGTAAAGAAAGTTTTTTTGTTTTATATCAGGGTAAGGATGGTTAGAAAAGAAGAAAAATAAGGAAGTAGATAACTAAATAAACCACAACAAACTCACTAACCCACTAGGAGCTCATGGGAGTCACAATCCCAGTTTGTCTTGATGAGTACCAACCGAGATCTGAGGTAATCTGGGGGAATGAGGCATTATGTTTAAGGAAGGAGTTCGTGAATCGTATCCTAGGACTATAGAAAACTACAGAGTCAGATCCGAGAATTGGATCCGAACCCACAGACTGAGGAATGAATGAAAATGACAACATCAGATATATGATTTTCCAAGTTAAATACTTTAGTTCTGACTCAGCTAATGGTTCAAATTGAGACTGGGTTAAAGCCTGCAATACCATATTTAAATCCCGGGGGGAGAAGGTTCTTTAATAGGAGGTCTTAAGAAAAGTGGTCCTCTTAGAAAGACTCAACAAATCTTGGAAGATGCTAGAAGAATTAACTAATCCAGCATGAAAGCAGGAGATGGCAGCTAATTGCACTTTAACAGTAGAAGTGCTAGCTCCTTCATTGAAGACTGATGATGGAAATTCCAGAACTTTAGAGAGAGGTGCAGAAAAGGGATCTAGTGCAACCATTTATAAAATTAATTTCAATGCTTAAGAGCCCTGGCTTTAAGAAAGGGTTTAAGCTATACTTTATTATTAAGGCTTGGTGGCCTATCAGCTTGAAATTTCAGTATCCATTCCTGTTCTGAGGCTTCAGTATTATTGCTCAGATTATCCCCCTCTTATTAATAGAGACCACCTCAAGCACTAAAAACTTAAACCTATGAGTAGGTCCCTCTTTCTGTACATGTACAGCTAACACATTGTTCTCTTTCACATTCTTAATGTCAAGCATGTGCACTAGAATCCTGTCTTTTAAATGTCGGTTAGTCTTACCTATATAAAAGGCAAAACATTGTACACAATAGCTAAAATGAACCACATTCTTGGTATAACAATCAGCATAAAAATAGCTTCTATTGTAAACCCCTTCTCTGGGTGTATAAATTGTCTCCCAACATGTATATTAGAGCATGCTGTGCATCACCTACATGTATAGGTGCCAAGTCTGACCGACTGAATATATTTATGGGTGCTTACAGCTTTATAACAAAGTTGTCTTTTAAGAGATCTATTATTCTTGAAAGTAAAAGATGGTTGCTCTCCCATTACTCCATTTAGTTCCTTCACACTAGAAAGAATATCCCAATTATTCTTAACAATGTCACACACCACATGTATATTGCTTGCATAGGTCAGCGGCAGTCATAGTACTTCACTATCTAACTCACCCCTCTCCATAGTACCATTAGCCCTAGCACTACGAGATCCTATCCCTTCACTACCTTCCTTGTTATAGTACGGTTTACACCTACCATCCCTTTCTCTCCAGGCTGCATCAATCTGTCTATCTATCTCATTCTCGCTATATCCTCTTTCCATAAACTCATGTTTAAGGGACAATAGTGCTCCATGTAGTGTGTAATCATCATTATGTAAACACATACAGCAAAATATTTGACCTTTCAAAACATTTAATTTAGTATGCCTTGGATGCATACTGCCGTTGTGTACGACATTATTTTTCCGAACAGTTTTTCTAAAAAGTGTAGTCTAAACCCGACTGGGGGCATCTCTAGTAATCTCCACATCAAGAAATTCAATCACTCTATCAGAGTATTTGTAAGTATTTATTTATTTATTTTACATTT
The DNA here is from genome assembly GCF_019279795.1 of Protopterus annectens. Classification (NCBI taxonomy): domain Eukaryota; kingdom Metazoa; phylum Chordata; order Ceratodontiformes; family Protopteridae; genus Protopterus; species Protopterus annectens. The sequence continues at coordinate 362,382,078 of NC_056738.1, forward strand.
GTTGACCGGGGTAGTCTAACTGGATATATGTCCATTTTCAGTAGAGGCACGAGGAGAAAAGTTCAGAGAAAAAATGTATTATACATAGAGTCTACACAAAATAGTGGCAAAAACACAATACAATTACATAAGTATGAAACTGATTAGTAATATGTTTTAGCAATCATTTTTTAAAGTTACAAATAGTAAAAAACATATTGGTTTTATCAAGTTGTATAAAAAAAGTAAACAAAAAACATTTAATGTACATGAGTTTATGCAGCACAGTAAAAAGGGAAAAAGAAAAAAATTAATTGAATCAAAAGAAAAAAAATGTAGAGGATAGAGAAGTACCAGAAAAAAATGTTTTTAGTGGATACGTATTTAGAGAAAGGGAGAAATAGTATCAGTCAGGATTGGTGTAGGGGTAGGTCCATTTGATTTTAATGAAGATTTTCTGTTGTTTTTTGAAAAGGTTGGTGGAAGTAAGGGATGTAATTCCTCTTGGAAGTTTGTTCCAAGTATTTCCAACAGCATTGAAGAACAGGCAGTCCCCAGATTTGTTGTTGGATTTTATGGTGGCTACTTGTAAGTTTTTTAGCGGATCTTAAGGTTGGAAGATTTTTATAAGAGTTAAAAAGGTTACAGAGTATGGGAGCATTTGTAGGATGATGTAAAACCTTGTGGATAAAACTAAGTTGCTGGAAGAGAAGTTGATTTTGTACTTCTAGCCATCCTATACGTTTAAGATTATGGCAATGGTGGTTACGGAAAGGGGCACCGGTGGCAAATCTGGCTATGTTGTTGTAGGAGGTTTCTAGTTTATTCAGATTGCTTTTGGATAGGTTAGTGTAGATAGGGGAGGCATAGAGAAGGGTGGAAATAAGGTGGGTTTGGGCAATATAAATCTTAGCTGAGGGTGTGAGAAAGGTTTTCTGTTAACTGATTTAATAGTTGAGTTAATGCGTGTGTCAAAGTTGAGATTGCTATCTATTGTTACACCCAGGAGTTTAGTGGAGGTGTTGGGAGCAATTTCTGTGCCATTATTTGATATAAGTATGAAATATATGGGGGGGGGGGGAATTCTGTGTGGGTGTAAACAGTAATAATTTAGTTTTATTTGGGTTAAGGAGGAGACATCTTTGATGGAACCAGTTTTCCACTAAGGTAAAGGTTGTCTGTGTACTGGTTTGTAGTTGAGCTGGGGAGGATGCTGTACATATCAAGGTCGAATCATCAGCATATTTGGGGAATGGAGGTTTTCAGATCGTTAATGAAAATAGTGAAGAGGAGTGGTCCAAGAATTGATCCTTGTGGGACTCCAAGGGTGATTGGAAGCTGAGAGGATAAGTTATTGTCCCACAGGACTGCTTGTTTTCTGTTATCTAGGAAGGACTGGAACCACTGTACTAATTGAGAATCAAGAGAAAGTGATTTAAGTACACCTATCAATGCTTGGTGGTTAACCATATCAAAGGCCTTTCAGAGGTCTATGAAAAGTGCAGAAGATAGCAGGTTAGAATTCCTATTTTTATTAATGCAGTCTGTAAAGGATAGAAGAGCAGTTGTGGTACTATGGTGTGGTCTGAAACCATGTTGGCAGTCCACTAATAGTTTATTTTGGAGGAGATAATGCAGTAGTTGCCAGTGGATACATCTCTCCATAATTTTTGCTAGGGGAGAGAGAAGGGCTATAGGGCGGAAGTTTGCTAATTCATTTGAAGTACCTCCCTTATGCAAAGGGATGAGAAAGACTTTCCAGGAGGATGGGACATAGGATTCAGAAATGGTTCTGTTTATTAAGATAGAAATAGGGTAGGCAAGTACATCTGCTGCAATTTGCAGGTATTCGTCTGGGAGGAGGTCAGCTGATGGTGTACATGGTTTAAGTTTTAGAAGCAAGGAGTGTATGAGAGATGTTGGAACAGGCTGGAGGTTGAGTGTTTGGGCCAAGGTGTTTGGTGAGGGTAATTTGGTGGTGATCGCAGGTGGCAAGGTATTTGCTAGTGATTGGACTGTTTCAGAGAAAAATACATTAAAGGTGTCAGCAATTTGTTTGGGAGAAGTTTGTGTTAAGTTAGAGGGGGTAGGTGTTTTGAACTGTCCTGGGTGGAGTAGTTTATTGATTCCTGACCAAAACTTTTGTGGGTTTTGCTGTTGGGTTTGTTGGAGTTTTAGGCAGTAGTTTTTTTGTTAGGGTATATAGATTTTTTGTGGTATTATGAAGTTCTCTAAAATTTTAGGTGGTCAGTTGGGTTTTTAGCTTTTCTCCATTTGGACCAGAGTTTATTTCTTAGCCGGATGTTTAGCCTGGTATCCATAGAGAGCCAGGGAGTTGGTTTGTTTTTGATTCTAACAGTGCAAGTGGGAGCATGGTGATCTAGGATTTGCAAAACTGTTTTGTTAAAGAACGACACGGCTTCATCAAAAGGTAGGTATTTTAGGGGAAAACAATTACAAACTTTAAGCTCAGCTTGGAATTTAGCTGGGCTGAGATTTTTCTTGTTTCTGGTAGTTCTAAAAGCTATTTGATTGTGAATATGGGTCCTTTGCCTAGAAGTGAAAGTAAGAGAATGGTCGCTTATATCATCTGGGAGTATATCTGTTTTATAGGCAAGGGGGTTGCTATTTACTAGTATCTAATCTAAGGTGGTTTGTTTCTTGCTAGGTTTATGGGTTCTGGTAGGGAAGGTAATGGTTTGATGGAAGCCAAAGAGATTTATATGAGTAGTAGGGTTGGCAGAGGTACAGACATTCCAGTCAATATTAAAGTCTCCAAGGAGTATGGTTTCTTGAGGTAGGGACCTGGAAAGCTAGCTAAGGGTATTTTCAAGAGAGCTAATGTTATTTCCTGGTGGGATATATGAGCAAAGAATGTATAAAGCTTTATTTGGATTAATTTGGAATTTCGAGGCAAGAATTTCACCATAATTAGGTGATGGTGGATGTATATCTAGTGATGTGACCTTCAGTTCAGATTTGAACAGTACTGCAACCCCACCACCCTTTTTATTGAGACAGTCAAGTCTGAGAATGTTATAACCTGGGGGGATAATGTCATTGTCTTTAGTTGAGGGTTTAAGCCAAGTTTTAGTAAGGCATAAGATGTCAAAGGAATAAGTGGCTAATAGGGCGTGTAGCTGGGTAATTTTATTGTTTACACTACATATGTTGAGGTGACCTATTAGTAGAGAGTTTGGGCTTTTTGGGAGGGTGAGAGGAGTGTTAGTATTGGCTGATGAAGTTGTTGGGAGGTAAGGTTAGGACCAGGGTTTGGGTGGATATCACCATGTAACAGTAGAGAATTAAGAGGATTAAATGACAGTTTTAAAAGTTTACTGAGAGAAGAGTCTGTTTTCTCATTTGGAGATATTTAATATGGGTTAGCCTATGAGACTGTGGAAGAAGGTAGGATGAAGAGGATGTTATGTTGCTATGTGTTACAGAGGTTATTCGAGAGAGAGGGTTTGCTTGTCTACGGGGGTGTTGAAATTTAGTAAATGTTAGGGATTCATAGTGAGTTAGATTATGAGATATCGGTAGAGAGGTAATCCCAATAGATAAGAGAAGAAAGTTCAGGTGTGTTGGTCAGGCCAAGTAAAGTTCAAAAACGTAGTGATGTTATTAATGCATACCAGAAACTCATTAAGACAGATTGTGAAGGAACTAAATGGAGTAGTGGGAGAGCAACCATCTTTTACTTTCAAGAATAACAGCTCTCTTAAAAGACAACTTTGTTATAAAGCTGTAAGCACCCATAAATATATTCAGTCGGACAGACTTGGCACCTATACATGTAGGAGATGCACAGCATGCTCTAGTACACATGTTGGGAGACAATTTATACACCCACAGAAGGGGTTTACAATACAAGCTAATTTTTATGCTATTGTGTACAGTGTTTTGCCTTTTATATAGGTAAGACTAGCCGACATTTAAAAGACAGGATTCTAGAGCACATGCGTGACATTAAGAATGTGAAAGAGAGCAATGTGTTAGCTGTACATGTACAGAAAGAGGGACTTACTCATAGGTTTAAGTTTTTAGTGCTTGAGGTGGTCCCTATTAATAAGTCCCTATTAATAAGGGAGCAATAATACTGAAGCCTCAGAACAGGAATGGATACTGAAATTTCAAGCTGATAGGCCACCAGGCCTTAATAATAAAGTATCCCTTAAACCCTTTCTTAAAGCCAGGGCTCTTAAGCATTGAAATTCATTTTATAAATGGTTGTACTATGATTTAATTGATTTATTTTACATTAATATGTTATATAAATTGTTAGATTTATGCTATTGTTTTTATTTATAAAGTATCTTGCATATAATGTATTTAAATGTTATATATGTTCACCTACTTGATATGAATGTAGTTATTTTCTATTTTATATTAGATATTGCAACTATGGCTTTTTTAGTGTTACTAGGGCTCTAATTACTAGCATAACTGCTGATTGGTTAATTTGATAAAGCGGAAGGATTCCGGGAAAGCACTTACTATTTTTGGATGAAGGTTGTCTGCTGTGTGTGACCAACGTGTCATTTTGCTTTTCTTTAATCAAATCCCTCTGGAGTCTTGTGAAATGTACCAGGTAGTTCAGCAATCGAAGGGCAAAGGCTGCTGAAGCATAAGCATGCTTCGCAAGTCTGTTCAATGCTCTAGACACCCTGTTAGGTGGGTGGACAGAGGAATTCTTTTCTGCTAGTTCCTTCTTGGCGGCTGGTGTTATGACCATGGCATCAACCAGTACTCTTTGCTCCAATGGATTCTGTCCTTAGGTGGTACCAGGATCTTGTCTGGTCTCTTGGGTATTGGATCAACAGAATCAAGCTCCTTCCATGCCCGCCGAGAGACCAAATTAATGTTCATCAGTGGGCGGAGTTACCGAGGAGGTAGACGGGCCAGCACCAAAAGCCTCCATGAATACTGACTCCTCTTGGGAAGGGTTGACTGGAGACCAACCATCTCTTTGCTTTAGGAGTTCCAGAATGTCTCCAAATGAGACATCATTGGGTGGTGATCTTGGGTACTCTTCCCCTTCATCAAAGTCAGTATCCTCAGTGACTAACTCTTGAGAATAGTCTAAGTGCCTCCTTTTGCACTTTCTCTTCCTGGGAACTTCTTTGGCGGGATGTTCCAGAGAAGTGTCAGAAGAAATCAGTATAGTATACCCTCATGGATATCCTAACAGCTAACTTGGGCTGTCTGTCTCTGTGATAGGAATGAACGAGGTTGTGCTTACTAAGGTCTCCGGACCCGATGGAGTCGGAGCCGGGAGAACCCCCATTTGCATCTGCATTGAGAGGAACTTCCTCATCATCCTGTCCACATCAGCTTCAGTCAAATTTTTTGAAGAACAAGTCAAAGATGCTGTGGATGAGGGCCTTGAATGGTGGCATCTAGGAGAATGCTCCAAAAAGGGAGATGACAGCTTACAGGTGATTGGACCCGAACCCAAGAGTGGAGATTGGATCTGAGGTGAATTTTCTCTTTCGGATCTTTGGATCAGAAGATTTAGTAATCTTTGCTGGAGGATCTGAATTTGTAAGGTAGGCTCTTAAGAGCATTTTCTGGAATCTCTTTTCTGATTTTTTTAGGGGATGAGCCCCAGAAGATGCTGGTGAGTCAAAAAATTTAAAGGGCAGCAAGCCTCTGAGTATTAATTTGTTTTTACAATATATGATAGGTCTAGGGTTAAAACCCTTAGAAATGTCACAGTTCGCATTTAAATGTCACACACCCAAACAATACATACATTATGAATGCTCATCTGACAGTGGAATTTTGTGGCCACAGTCCGTCCATTTTTTTGGAACCTGCTGGTTTCTCTGACATTATGGCTTCAGGAAAAGAAATGGAGACTACACCAAAAGTAAGTCAAAGGCCAAGAATAGAAAAAAGATAAAATAAAGATTTTTTTAACAAGAAAATTAAAGGTAATAAAAATATACCAACAATGGTAAAGAAAAAAAAATAGAAGTCTCTAAAGGTACTAAAATAAACTACCAGCAATGGTAGATCAAATAGAAGTACACCAGTACTTGAAAGGGAAAAAGGAGGAAACACTATTAGACACTGTAAGATATAAGAAAAAAACTTACAAGACAACAAAAATAAAATATTAAAGATGACACTAGTTTTAAGTTATGTACTTACCATAATTTGGTATCTGTGTTGTCCATCCTCGTTCTTATTAACGTATGGATCTCGGATCTGATCTTCAGATCTGACTCCACTACCTTCTACAGACTTCAACTTCCAGGCTCGAGCTCCTCCCTTTACCCACAATTCTCTGTACTAAGAACAGCTTCCTCAGCTTGAGTTTGCTGTCTATTAGTAATAAAGAAAATAAGGAGAAGAAACAAACCAAGAGGCTCACTCACGAACAAAGGTTCCTAATAATGCCTCATAGATCCTCCAGAAAAAGTTATGTACTCACCATAACGTTCCATGTGTGTTGTCCCTCTCACCTTCATTCTGTACTGGTTGGGTTCAGAACCGATCCTCGGTTCCAACTCGGCCATTTACAAAACCTCAAGGTTTTCAAGTAGCTTGTGGCTTACACCCTATCCCATGATGCACTACGGAATTCCCCAGATCTTGTTTGTTGATAAACTAGTATATACATATACAATTTTACAAGTCTACAAGCCAAGAAGAGGGTCCGAGACAGAATTAAACACCAAATAAATCATCTCGGTCCTCCAGGAGCCAGAGGGTGGGATGTAAGAATGAAGGCAAGAGGGACAACACACATGGAACATTATGGTGAGTACATAACTTCTTTACGTGATGTTGTCCTATCTTGCCTTCATTCTGTATTGGTTGGGGCAGCGTCCCTAGCACCATCTGTCTTGGGTGGCTCAAGGGAGAATATTCTTCAAAACAGTGGATCCAAAGGAGGCCCTGTCCCTGGAGATCAAATCAACTTTCTACTGAGTGATAAAGATATCAGGTCTTGCCTATGTTGCTGCAGTACAAATGGCATAGATTGGCAGTTTAGCCCGAAAGGCCAAAGAAGTAGACACAGCTCTGGTAAAATGACTTCTTACTTTGTCGGGAAGTTGTTTCTTTTGGGATTTGGAGGTAAATGTAATACAGTCTGACAACCATCTGGAAAGAATAGTCTTACCAACTGGGGCACCTTTCTTTTGGTCTGAGAAAGAGACAAATAATTGGTCAGTCTTCCTATTCAGACCCCCTCCTTCTCCAAAATGGAAATTACAGATTGCTGCTAGTTGAACTCGAATAGTAGCTGCAGCTGCCCCCTCCGGAAAAAGCTTTGCTAAAAATTCAGGTATGGAGAGTATAGTTGCAGAGAAAGGGTCAAGATGATTTTCCAAAGCCCAGGAGGAATTCTTTTCCATTTGCTGACATAATTTCCTCATAGAAGCTTTAGGAGAAGAAATCAGGATATGCTGCACTGAGGGTGAAAGGTTAGGTAGCCTGGCTATGTTTGGAATTGATGCAGCCATGCTGTAAACTTGAGGGTTTGAACAGAAGAATGGAGCAGTCCACATGGATGGGTCAGGAGATCCAGAACTGGGTCCAGAATCCAAGGCTCCTCATGAAGATGAGGCCACAGGAAGGGGAACCAGATTTGGCAAGGCCAGTATGGGGCGATAAGTATTAATGTCCTTCACAATACACTGGCTTTCTGAATAACTTTGGGTATCAACGGGAGGGGAGAGAAGGCGTAGAGGAGACCCAAGGGCCAATCGTGTATAAGTGCATCCCTTGCTGACTCCCCTGGAGGGGGATTAGGGCAAAATAGCTGCTGCATTTGGCATTCATGGACGTGGCAAAAAGGTTGCAGCAAGGCTGGGCCCATTTTCGGAAAATCCTTTCCGCTATCTCTTGCTTTAGGGACCACTCATGAGGCATCAGAATAGCCCTGCTGAATTTGTCTGCTATCACGTTGGATTTCCCCAGGATATGCGTCGCTATCAGAAAGCACTGGGAGGAGGTCACCCATTGCCATACTCTCAGGGCCTGTTGACAAAGGGGGTAAGATCTGGTTTCTCCTTGCTTTTTTATGTACCATACAACTGACATGTTGTCTGTATGAATTGCAATAGTTCCCGACAGAAGAGAGTCCTGGAATGTTTACAACACTAAGAGCACTGCTCTCATCTCTAGGACATTGATATGCAAATGGGCCTTGTGATCTCACCGAGTGCCCTGGACTGTCTTTCCCAGATAATGCCCCCCCCCCCCCATCTGGGAAGTGTCTGCGGTCACTGTGGCTAAAGGTTGTGGGAGAAGAAATGGTCGACCTACGTCACATGAGTCAAGTGAAGCCACCAATGAGGATCTTTCCTGCAAGATTCGGTTATTAAGATATGGCGGAACATGGGTAGTTCTTGCATGGACCACTGAGTGAACAGTAGCCACTGTAGAATTCTCATGTGCAGCCATGCCAATGGGATCAAGTTTATTGCTGCTGCCATGGTCCCTAATACTTTTAGAACTGTTCTTGCTTGAACTTTCCTTTTGAACAGTACACTGATGATTTGATGCCGAAGGGTTTGTACTCCTTCCGGGAGAAGCTTTACTATCATTCTTGAAGTGTCTAAATCTGCTCCTATAAAGGTGATACGTTGAGATGGCAATAAGGCAGATTTTTCGTAATTTATTGTGATTCCTAAATGAGAACAGAGTCTCAATGTGGTGTTTCTTGTCTTTATTAGTAGATGCTCAGTGGTGGCAGTTAGGATCCAGTCCTCTAGGTATGGAAACACTCAAAATCCTAGGTGTCTCAAGTGAGCCATGACTACTGCCATGCATTTGGTGAACACTCTCGGGGCTGTAGTGAGACCAAAGGGCAGAGCTCGAAACTGGTAGTGACTGGCTCCCAGCCAAAAGCGTAAATGACTCCTGGATCGCCTGTCCATTTGTATGTGGTAGTACAAATCCTGGAGTTCTACAGAGCACATCCAATCGTTTTTTTTCCACAAAAGGGAGTATCAACTGCAGTGTCACTATCTGAAACTTTGTCTTTCTTAGCGATTTGTTTAGTCTGCTAAGATCCAGGATGGGTCTCCAGTCTCCTGTTTTTTTTAGAACTAAAAAGAACCTTGAGTAAGTTGCAGATCCTACTTGGTCTGTGGGGACTGCCGGATGACTCTTTTTTTTGTAGCAACTTTTGTATTTCTGTGGTTGCCTGTTTCCTTTGACTGGGTGGAACTTCCTGGATTTTTTGTGATTGGGACAGGAAGTGAAAAGGGTATGGAATAATCTCTGGATACTATGCTTTGTACCTATTTGTCTTTCGTTATATTTTGCCAGGCTTCTAGGTACAAAGATAAGCGACCCCCGACTGCCTCCAGAGGTTGGCAGGTGGGCCTCCTTTCAGGAGCACTGGTAGGGCTTGCCAAGGAAGGATTCCCTGTCGCCCTGGTTCTGCGGATCCCGTCTGCCATGTGGTCAGCATCTTCCATTACTGCGTCACCCTCTGCCCCTGGGAGAAGAATCCCCATGTGTGTCTTAAAAAACTCTCTGGGATTTCGGGAACCACATTTTTTCCCCCTTTTGACCTTTTGGATACTGTCTAGACGGTAGGAGAATTGAACCCCTATGGCAGAGAGAGTCTTTCCTTCTTGCTCACACCTGATTAATGCATCTTTCACTTTAGGCCCGAATAATGAGGAGCCATCGCAGGGGGCATTTACAAAGGTAGACTTGAAGAGCTCTGCAAAGTTACACAAGTGCATCCAGGAGTGCCTCCTCAGAGCAATACTTGAACTCTCTGCCCTACCTGCTCCATCAGCTGCATAGGAAATGAGCCTCATGGAGGAGTTTACAACTGAAAAAGAAGTTATGTACTCACCATAACGTTCCATCTGAGTAGCTGTACTTCATTTGTCTTCAACCTGTGGGATACGGATGCATATCGGATACGAGCCGGCAAAAATTACTAGCATCAGCTCTGAGCTCCAGACTCCTCCCCTTACCCATAATACACCTCCACTGCATTCCATCCCCAGATCGAGTTTGCTGAACTTATACTTAGAACCTGACCTGATTACATACTTGTGACCTATACAGCAGCCTGTAGGCTGAACATGCGCCAAGGTCCGGGGGAAGGAGGGAGGGAAGGTTAAAGACAAATGAAGTACAACTACTCAGATGGAATGTTATGGTGAGTACATAACTTCTTTATCTGAAGTAGTTTACTTCATTTGGTGTTCAACCTGTGGGACAGAGTCCCCAGCTACTAAACTCCTGGGAGGCCCTCATGGAAAGATATTCCGGAGCACCGCGGAGCCAAAGGATGCTCTCCTTCTAAATGTCAGATCTAATTTGTAATGAGAAATAAATGTATGAGATGAGGACCAGGTAGCTGCAGAGCAAATGTCATCCAAAGACACCGTAGACCAGAAAGCTGCAGACGTAGCCATGCACCTAGTGGAATGAGCTTTAACCTGACCTGGAGGAGACATGCCTTTGTCCTTATAGACCTGCAGGATGCATGAAGAAATCCATCTAGCTATAGTGACCTTGGAAATAGGTTTGCCCAAAAAGGGTCTATAAAACAAAACAAACAATTGATCAGACTTATGAAATATTTTTGTCCTGTGTAAATAGAATCGTAACGGTCTATGAACATCCAACGTGTAGTTTGTATTCCATCCTGTTGGTAAAATTGGGAAAGAACACAGGCAGATTTATAGTCTGATTGATATTGACTGGTGACGCCACCTTAGGAAGAAAAGATGGGTTGGTTCGAAGGGAAACTCTATCTTTATTAAAAATCATGTATGTGAATTTTATGGACAAGGCCTGTAATTCCAAAACCCTTCTAGCAGAGGTAATAGCAACCAGAAAAGCTGTTTTCCACCATAGAAAATTTAGATCTGCAGTTGCGGCTGGCTGGAAAAGTGGGGCAACCAGAGCTTGGAGAACCATAGTAAGGTCCCACAGGGGGACAGGATCTTTGACCAGGGGGTGTAGCAAAAAAGTGCCTTTAATAAAGGCTTTACACAGTCTAGAAAATGCCAAGGATGCAGAATTTGCACCCACATGAAAATGAGAAATGGCATCCAACTAAACTTTAACAATAGAAGAACTAGCACCATGTTTGAAAATATCAGCTAGAAAAAAGTGCGGAAATAGGAGCCGTGAAAGGATCTAAACTCAGAGGCCCAGAAAGAAAAAACATTTCCACTTGCTGCGATAAACCTTTCTGGTTGAAGACTTATGAGGAGCCACCAAAACAGACTTAACTGAGAAGGAAAGTCTGGGAGTCCTAGCAATCACTGGAACTGGAGAAGCCAAGCAGTGAGCTTCAGGCTGTCCAGACTTGGATGAGGTACCTCCAATGGGTGCAAGATCAGATCCTAAATCGGATCTAGGATCCAAGGTGGAGCCAGAAGGTAAGACCAAAGGAATGGAAACCAAACCTGGCAAGGCCAGAATGGGGCACTGAGGATCACCTTGCTCCCCAGTCGACAAGCTTTCTGCAGAAACCTCGGGATGAGAGGAAATGGAGGGAAGAAGACCGGGAGGCCAAGCATGAACTAGAGCGTCTCTGAGGGTCTCCCCCGGCGGGGGGTTCAGAGCGAAAAACCTGTTGCACTTTGCGTTGGAAGGAGATGCAAAGAGATCGCAGCAAGGTTGACCCCACTCACTGAAGATCTGTTCCGCTACTGATAGATTCAGAGACCACTCGTAAGGCATCAGAATGGTCCGACTTAGCCTGTCCGCTAGAATGTTGAACTGTCCCGGAATGTGCGTTGCAGTGAGAAAGCGACCAGTGTAGAGCGCCCATTCCCACACTCTCATGGCCGCTCGACAAAGGGGATAAGATCTGGTCCCTCCCTGCTTGTTGATATACCAGACTACTGACATGTTGTCTGATTGAATAGCAACCGTCCCCAGAGGAAGAAAGGCATGAAGGGCCTGCATCGCTAGAAGGACCACCCTCATCTCTAGAACACTGATATGCAAGCTGGTCTCTATGGGGGACCACAGGCCTTGGACGGTCCTGCCTGAGCAATGCCCCCCCACCCGAGTTGGGAGGCATCCGTGGTCACTGTGGTTTGGGCCGGGGCTGGAACAAAGGGTCATCCCTCCAAAATGTCCGGAGAGCTCTTCCACCATGTGAGGGACGACCGATACACTTGACTTAGGTGGATAGGATAGGTTAATGGTAAATCAAACAGGGACCACTGAACCGTCAGAGTCCACCGAAGAATTTGCATGTGTTGACGAGCACATGGATGAAGAGTTATGGTTGCCACCATCGAGCCTTGGGCCCTCAACAATGATTCCGCTGTCAGGAGGTGAGAACGATAAATGAGGGAGACATGCATCCTGAGGTTCTGAACTCTCCCCGAAGTCAGGAACACTTTGCACTGGAGTGTGTCTATCCTGGCACTAATGTAGTCTATCACCTGTACAGGCTCTAGTAGAGATTTGGATGTGTTTATTGTGATACCCAAACTCCAGGCAAGTGTCAGAAAGCAATCCCTGGTTTGGGAAAGTAGACGCCTGGTGGGAGCAGTGAGGAGCCAATCGTCCGGGTATGGGTAGACATGAATCACCTGAAGCCTCAGGTGAGCTGCTACAACCACCATCACTTTGGTAAACACCCTGGGGACTGTGGTGAGACCAAAGGGTATGGCTCGAAATTGATAATGACTGGCCCCTAGCCGGAAGCGGAGGAACCTCCTGGAGCTTCTGTGCATTTTTATGTGATAATAAGCATCCTGGAGCGCTAACGAGCACATCCAGTCACTCTCTTGCAGGTATGGCATGATGGACTGTAGTGTGACCATCTTGAACTTTTCTTTCGCAACTGACAGGTTCAGGGTAGAGAGGTCCAGAATGGGCCTTAAGTCCCTCGTTTTCTTTGGCACCAAAAAGAACCTGGAGTAGAAGCCCAATCCGGACTGATCTGGGGGGATGGTTTTGATGGCTCATTTTCCTAGCAGCTTGCAAATTTCCTGTGCTGCTGCCTTCCTTTGCATGGCTGGAACATCCGGGAGGTGTTTGGGAGATATGGGGGAACCCATGAAGGGGATAGTATATCCTCTGTATATGATTTGAAGCACCCAGCGGTCCATTGTTATGGACTCCCATGCTGCTGGGTGCAAGGACAATCGTCCCCCGACTGCCTCCAGAGTAGAGCAGCCGGGTAACTCCTCAGGGTTGTTGCCCGGGTCTGTCCAAGAATGGTTCTCAAGACCAGAAGTTCTGCAGACCCCCTCAGCCTCTGGGCCAGCATCCATTCTGTCCCCCTCTGCCTTTAGGGGAAGAAGAGCCCTGAGTGTCCCGGGAATACTGAGACCTCTGGAACCACATCTTCTTTTGTCCTCTCTGGTTCCAGGAAAAGGACCTTTGAGGGTTAGAGAAGCGGATCCCGACGGCAGACAATGTCTTCTCGTCTTTCTCACTCTGGACTAGTTTCTCCTTGACGATCTTACCGAAAAGTCAAGCCGTCATAAGGGGCATTGGCAAAGTAAGCCTTAAAGGGTTGGGTAAATTGGCACAACCTGAGCCAGGCGTTACACCTGATGGACACGCTGAACCCAGATGCCCTAGCTGCTCCTTCCATAGCATGTGAGAGGAGTCACATGGACGTATTTGATTTTGCTCTGAGAGTAGCCATTTTCGCGGAGAACAAAGCCTTGTCCTCCTGCGACATAGACTTGGGTGGAGACTCCTCCAGCTCCTTCACTAGGTTGCGCTGGAGTCTCGTGACATGGGCCAAGTAGTTCAGCACCCTTATTGAAAAGTTTGCTGAAGCATACACCCGCTTCCCTAGGCGGTCCATCATCCATGACTCTCGGTCAGGAGGGTGGACCAAGGAACTTTCCTGAGATAGTTCCTTCTTCATGGCTGCTACTACCACCATGGCGTCCACTGGGGAGCCCATGTTCCAAGAAGGTCTGTCAATAGGGGGACTTAAAACCTTATCGGGGAGCTTGGGGATCGGTTTCACGGTATCTGGTTCCTTCCACGCCCGCGAGGTGATCAAATCCACTAAAGGATCCATGGGAGGGGACACCCAAGATGTAGACGGGCCCATGCTGAAAGCCTCCAGAAACACAGACTCATCAGAGGAGGGCTTGGGGGCAGACCAACCTCCCTACTGGCACAGAATATCTATGATGACTCCAAAGGAGACATTGTCGGGAGGTGATCTTGGGGAACCCTGCCCATCATCTAAATCTATGTCCACAGTTAGGGACTCGGGAGTCCAAGTGCCTCCTCTTGCACGTATGCTTGTGAAGCACATCTCCTGTGGGGCTCTCAGGGGAGCACTCGCAAGCCATCTGATCCTCTGGGAAAACCATCTGGGGTTCTTCGGGCAAAAACTGTCCCTCTGGTAAGACAATGGGGACCATAGACAGAGGCGAGGGGGTCTGGACGGAGTCTGAGGGGGAGGTCAGGGGCCTCGATCCGATGGAGAGGACCCATTCTACCACACTGAATGCCAAAGAAGAGTGGACCTCCTGGGAAGCTAATAAAAAGGCCGGTCTCCCCGGGTCCGATGCGAGAATTGGACTGGACCCGAAGTGGACGGTGCTCCAAGGGAGGGAACCTGGCCTGACAACGTCAGAGCTGATGGAAAAGTTCCACTCCCTTGGATCTGACACTCAGGCTCCGGCTCAGAAAGTGGCACAGATCCAAACTGGTTGGATCTGAAATGTTCCAGGCAGCTGTCGGCGTCGAGGATGCAAGGACTGTCAGCGCCGACCCCCTGACCAAAGCCAACCTCGGATCCAAGAACGCTGAAGCCGAAGATCGGATCGGGGAAGGAGAAATGGGTTGAAAAAAGGGAAGCGAGCTCCCCCCTCCTGATGGGGGGGCTTGCAAGACCCCCATCTGGATCTGTGTACAGATAAAGCGCCTCATCATCTAATCCAGATCCATGTCCAATAAAGAACTGGTCGACCGTGACAAGGCCATGGACTCCGACCTAGCCGGTCGGGGAACCGAGGCCCCGGAGACTGAACATGCCTCCTCCAGCTCCAGGTAGAAACACGGAGACCGGAGCCAAGGGGAGTCACGGATTCATGCAGATTTGCTCGGAGACGAGAGGTCTGGGGACCTCTTCTTCTTTTCCTTTGTCTTCAACTCTCTCTCTCCCATTCTCTACCTCTCCTCTGCTCTGCTACCACAGGCTTAAATGCAGGAGTTTGAGTCCCAGCCTGGGAGGGAGGGGAGGCCAGAGGAAGAGAAGCGGGAGAGGCCGTCACAGCGCCGAAGACGAGGAAGGAGGTTCAGTGGCAGTCAGAAGACCTTTGAGGGCCAACTTGGCCTTTCTATCCTTCAAAGCTTGGGGATTGAACCCTGCACAAATGGAGCACTCCACACTAAGGTGGGCCACACCTAAGCACAACACGCACAGAGTGTGGCCATCCCCTGGGGAGAGCTTATGGCTACACTCTGTGCAGTGCTTAAAGATAAACTTTTCAGCCATACTACAAAGAAAGCAACCTTAAAAAAAGGAGCAGGCAAAACTTTCTTTCTTTAAACTAACAACACACACCCACTCACCACACTAGACTGACTAAGGGGGGAGGGGCACCACAGACAAACTACTCTAAATAACTACAACTACAAACCTACACTCGACGCCAAAGCGATGGGAGGGGAGAAAGGGTACCTACACTAACCTGAAACGGCTAAAAGTAACAGAAATTTGACAAAAACTTACAGTCAGAATCACCCTACTAGCTAGAGCTCTAGAGACATAATGTTTTAAAAATCGAGGCAAACGAGAACTGGGGATGGAAGGCAGTGGAGGTGTATTATGGGTAAGGGGAGGAGTCTGAAGCTCGGAGCTGATGCTAGTAATTTTTGCCAGCTCAGATCCGATACGGATCCATATCTCACAGGTTGAAGACCAAATGAAGCAAACTACTTCAGATTTTAAGGGGGAGAGCTGGGAGGTAACCTTATCCATTACTCACGCAGCTACAGAACCTTGGAGAGTATCTTCTAGCTCCTTTAGGAGATCTCTCTATGTTGTTGTTGTTGTCGTGTCTTTCGGCTTTTCCCGGTTAGGGGTCACCACAGCGAAACTCCGATCCGCTAATGATTAGCAGTAGATTTTTACGTACTGGCTTGCCGGGCCTAACACACAACCTTCAACAAAGGAATGCCCATTCACGCATGTCGCCACACAGAAGATACTCTGAGAATCGAACGGGCAACGTCTAACTGTGAGGCGACAATGCTACCGCAGCACCACCACTACAGTCTTTAGGAGATCTCTCTATAATCTGGTAAAATGAGTGAGATAATTCAGGGACGTGAGTGTAAAGGCCGCTGAAGAGAAGGTGTGCTTTCCATATCTGTCCATCGTCTGAGAGTCTCTGACAGTTCCTTTTTTGTGGTCGTCGCCACCACCATAGCATCTACTGGGACACCTTTTGTAAGAAAGTTTTTATCCTTGGGTGATGTGATAAATTAATTTTTTCTCTGAGGGACGGGCTCCACTGAATCTGGAGTTTCCCACTCCTTTCGACAAACTAAGTCCATAAGTTTGTCGAAAGGCAGAGGCACCCAAGTGGCTGAAGGGCAAGACCCAAAGGTCTTCAGGTAAACAAACTCCTCTTCAGAAGGGTTGATGGGCTTCCAGCCACCTCTCTGCTTAATTATTTCTAGGATGTCTGCAAAGGAGACATCCCCAGAGGGTGACCATGGGGACCCTTCTGAGTCATCGAGGTCTGTGTCTGACATGACTGTCTCCTCTGGGGAGTCCAAATGCTTCGTCTTGCATAATCTCTTCCAAGGGACCTTCTCAGAAGGGTATTCTGGGAAGGTTTTGGAGGAGAGGGGCTCACCTGTTGGGGCATCCTGAGGCCGTGGGTCTCCATGTCTGTGCAGTGTTGCCAATAAATCTAGCGGGTTTTTATGCACTTCATAGCTTGAACATTAGTTCCCTAGTGCCTAGCATGAAATCTATTTTTTCGTTCTACTGGGCTGACGATGCACAGGCTACGCACACGCAATGCAATGTAGCTCTGTAGTTCTGGCATGACGGCATCACTCAGAGACAGACAATTACAGAGGTTACAGAGATTAAGTATAATAATATGTCTGTGTGCCGTAAGCAACGGCAACTGAATTGGGTTACTGTTTAAGTTTTAACTTACTTGACTATCCGCAATTCTGCAGGAGACACTACAGGAGTTAGTAAGCAGTCACATGGTCACAACATAGCTGTTAATTCCCTCCCGGTGGGTGATTTTTCCAATTTCAGCCTCAGGCACAAGAAGGCTTTGTCTTATCTTGGCACTGGAAGGTGGAGCGGCCGAATATTCGCAGGGCATGGAATTGAATCCCAAAAAACCCTTGATTACTATACGTTTCTACCTTTGTGTTGGCTGTACAACTTACACAGACACAAAAAAGGTAGGCAACTCTCTATGGCACACTGATTAATGTAGCTACATTTATGGATGCCTTGTTTTGTTACAGCTGGCTTAAAATGGGATGCCCTGTTTTGTTACAGCTGGTTTAAAATGGTTGTGGATTGAAATGTGTTGTCACTGTGTGCAGGTGGGCAACTTGGCACTGTAACGCAGGTGAAGTGGCGCCACTGTCCTGCTATTATTTACCTCAAGATGATGTAGGCAACTGTCTGTTTTCTTGTTACAGAAACAAGAAATTATTGACTGTCATATCTCGGGATATCATTAATGTTGATTTGGTATGGTAATCTTTCTTCAGTTATGAATAAATTAGGACTGCATTTGGTTCAGTATTGAGTGAAAAAATTACAACACAGTTTGTAATGTGAGATGCCCATTGGAAGAGACAGTATTTTCAAAAGTAGATTAGGGAAAGTATGTCAAAAAGATATGTTTTCAGTTGGATTTATATGATGAGTCATTTGGTGGATGGTGATGTATGTTTTGTGTGACTGCAATCTGTCAGTGTCACAGACAGTGTGTGATTTCATCATTTCCGTTTTGTGCAGATGCATGCCATGTGCTGCAGACTGTTTGTTAAAATTGTTAAATAATTGAGTTAAACTTTGCAATAATGTCTAAAAAGAAAGTTTACACTCAATCCAGAAATGAATGGGAGGCAGAGCCCCAATTCAAAGGTTGGTTGCGAGTCGAAGGGGATTCGACCAAAACCATTTGTGTGTATTGTACAACTGAAATTATGGCTAAATACAGTGACATTAAAAGGCATGGTGAAATGGCAAAGCACAGAGTACAGGCCAATCCATTCTGTGACACCAAGTAACAAAGAATTGGTTTTCAGACTTATTCGGAAATTGCAGCTAATCCAGCCCGTTCTGCTGAAGTTATGCTGGCCATGACAATTGCTGAACATTGTTCTATCTTGACCATCGATCATCTAGGAGAAGTAGTTAAGATGGTTTGCACTGATTTAAAGGCAACTTCTGACTTTAAGTTACATCGAACAAAGTGTACTGAAGTGATAAAGTGTTGGGTCCACATTTTTTGAAAGTCCTTGTTGATGACCTCGGTTGCAGCAAATACAGTTTACTTTTAAATGAATCTACTGATATAAGCATGTCTAAATATCTCGGTGTTGTCATTTGAGACTTTAGTGCTTGAACTGGATCTATTGTATCAACTTTTCTTGGTCTAGTTTATCTGGAGAAAGCTGATGTCAATACCATGGCCAATGCTCTCAATGATTTGTTGCGGGCCTGTGGAATTAAGATAAGTAACTTAGTTGGTGTTGGAACAGACAATGCATCTGTAATGACTGGTGTTAACAGTGGACTTTACCAAATTCTAAAAACAACATATGATTTACTGCACTTGGTTTTGGTCCGTTGTGTTTGTCACTCATTGCAACTGGCAGTGTCACATGCCTCAAAAGAATCGCTTCCAAGGAACATAGTTTGTGATCTGAGAAACCTACAACTGGTTTTCCATATCACCAAATCGCAGAGATGCCTACCGAAAAATTTATGAAGTTATAAATTGTGATGAAAGTCCACTGGCCATAACTAAGATGTGTGATACACGCTGGTTTTCAATTGAACCGGCTGTTTCAAAAATTCTTAGCCAGTGGTGTGAACTGACACTTCACTTTGAACTTGTAAGAACAACTGAGAAATGTTACACAGCAGAAATGTTGTACAATATGTTCAAAGATGATAAAAATTGTTTATACTTAACGTATCTAAAGTCAATCTTGACTGAAGTTCAAGTGGCTGTGAAGGCTTTTGAAGGCAAACGGACTGATCCAGCTAAGCTTCTGAACAGCTTATTGTTTTTGCTGCAGTCGTTAAGTAGAAGAGTGGCATTGCCCAATGCTCACATCAACATTTTCAACAGGTCAGTTGCTGAGTACATTAATAATTCAGCATATCTTGCTTATAATTTTGAAAATGGCATTAAAGAAGCAAAACTCCCAGCAGAGGAAGAAATGAATTTGCACCAGCGTAGTATCGACTTTACTGTGGCCCTAACTTAAGAACTACAGGAAAAAATGCCTGTTAATATCACAACACTTCAACATATGTCGAAGAAACATTGAAACACAACAAGAGTCATGATATTAACCAAGTTGCGGAGTTGTTGGGATGTTGTGCTGACAAAATTGATTAGGATACTGTCACAATGGAACATGATAAATCTTCAGAAATGGATTAACACTTCTGACACAGTCCAGTTTTGGTCTGAGGTTAATAAGTACAGAAAAGCTTCAGGTGAAAACCCTTTCACCGATCTTTGTGACTTGGCAATACTTGTACTCTGCTTGCCGCGCTCGAATGTGGAGATCGAGAGGGTTTTCAGTCAAATGAACATTGCAAAATCAAAACTGAGGAATCGTATGAATTTGGATACACTTAACGCAATCCTGCGGATCAAATACGGTTTGAAAGTTGTTGGCCACACGCGTCAGACGTACTCAATACCGGACACAGTAATTCATTCCGTCGGTACAATGTCAACATACTGGCAGAGATCATCAGCAAATCCTGACACTAATTCGACATTGTCAACATCACACTCGCAAACTGAAAATGCCTTTGATGAAGACTGGTTATGGGCCAGTGATCACTGATCAAAATTTCCAGTTATTGTGTGTTAGAAACGTTACTGAATTCTTTATACTTTTGGTAGTTTACTATTTTACTTAACTTTTATTTCAGAGGTTACAGTCTGTAGATCGCAAGCACATTTACATAATAATTAAAATCTAAAACTTAAGAAATGGAGTGATTGTCTTTGTACTGAATGTAAGTACTTGAAATGTATAACAGGTTATGTGTAGCCTCACAAAAAATACGTCCTTTTTTAAAATGATGTAGACTATAATGATGTTGCTG
This sequence comes from Protopterus annectens, assembly GCF_019279795.1. Classification (NCBI taxonomy): domain Eukaryota; kingdom Metazoa; phylum Chordata; order Ceratodontiformes; family Protopteridae; genus Protopterus; species Protopterus annectens. Next base: position 362,402,338 of record NC_056738.1, read on the forward strand.
CTGGGGATGGATAACAGCAGCTGCAGGAGCTCAAGTTTTCATTTACATTTGTGTTAGTTTTACTAAATTACAACCAAGTGCTGAATGCAACAGCCATGCGCTTTTTGCTGTACGTTTGCTGTCCTACTCTGTTTATTTACTTTCACTGGGGTGTGGATATTGTGCATATTTTGTGAATAGACTGTTGCAGCTGTTTTTTGGGGGGGCGGGGTCACATAAATCTAGCGCATTCTTGTCTCTGACAGTTGGCAACACTGCGTCTGTGTGGATGCAGTTGTGTTGAGATAGACACTGGTGCCTTAGGGGGAGGAATGAATGGATCCAAGAGTGGAGGTACCCGTGAGGACAGCACTCTCGTCACCTCAAAGGCCCCCTGCCCATGATCTGAAGAAGCTCCTGGCTCTGAAGAACCAGAAGACATCCCTGGCACCACAGGGGTTGGCTCCAAAGCCAATGTAGGAGCTAAGCTCACCTGCGTCGAAGCCCTGAGAGGCAAGTTCAGATCCGACAAACATCCAATCCAACTGTCCTCCCCAGATCCTACCGAAGAGCATCAGCTCCTAGACTCCTCGAGTTCGGACAGCACCGAGGAAGTTGGAGCAGTAGTCAGGGCTGAAGATCCTGGAACAGGTCTCAGTTCTAACGGTTCCACTACTGTCGGTTCCACTCATTCCAGCTCCGAAAGCCCATGTCGGGTCGCAGAAGGAATTGGCAGTGACAAGGCAGGTGGAGTCCATTCCGAAACCCTATGGGTCGGCTCCAATAACAACTTGGATAGCGCAGGAGTCCTCAAAAGTCTCCGCACCACATGATTCACATCGTCATCAGAAAGGCCCTGGAGGATCGAGAGGAGAGAGCAGGGGATCTTGCAGCTTGCAAGATTGGAGATCTAAGGGTTGGAGAAACCAGTTCCAAAACGGGGACTGGCTCCAAACCTGAAATACCAACGGTTTCGACCTAGGAGGAGCTGAGGTAGATGGTCTCTCGGACCTGATACATGTCGGTTCCGAATCAGAAATTTTTGACAACGTCTTATCTGAGGGTAGAGATTTGGCTCCAGTTTTATCAAAGCCATCTCTTCCCCTCGGCGCCTTGGCACTCCACAGCACGAGTCCTATTCTGATGTTGTCAAGCTTCACTTATTCTTGACAGATGGGACTGAGTCCCCAGCTACCTATAGCCTGGGTGGCCTTATGGAAGGATATTCCTGAGCACCATAGAATCCAACGATACTCTTCCTCTGGAGACCATATCCAATTTGTAATGAGTGATAAAGGTATGAGGTGTTGCCCAATTGGCTGCAGCACATATTTTATCCAGAGAAGCCTTGGAATGAAAAACAGCTGAAGTGGCCATCGATCTGGCTGAGTATGCCCAGGAGCAGGTAATTTATGATTTTTATGACCATAAATAAAAGTGACACAATCTCTTAGCCATTTCGACAGGGTCACCTTAGAGACTGGTTTACCAATTCTTGGTCCTGAAAAGGAAACAAACAGTTGGTCTGAAGCTCTATCATGCTTAGTCCAGTGCAGATAAAATCTCAGTTGTCTGTGAATGTCTAGCATATGTAGAAAATGTTCACCCTTGTTAGAGAAATTTGGAAAGAAAACTGGTAAATTAATAGACTGATTGATGTTTCACTCGGAGACCACCTTAGGAAGAAAGGTAGGATTAGTTCTCAAGGACACTCTGTCCTTATGTTAGATTATATATGGTGGTTTTGCACAAAGTGCCTGTATTTCTGGAACCCTTCTGGCGGAGGTAATAGCAACAAGAAAAAGGGTTTTCCAGGAGAGAAATTTAGGTTGACAACTGGCTGCTGGCTCAAAGGGAGGTAATACCAAATGTTGCAAAACGAAAGTAAGATCCCACAGTGGTGATGGATCCTTGAATGGGGGTTTTATACGAAGGAGTCCTTTAAGAAAAACTTTATATAAGCGATGGGAGATTAGGGAGTGGTCACCATAACCATTGTGAAAATCACAGATAGCTGCTAGAGTAACTGTGACGGTACAGGCAGCTTCTCCTTGATTAAAAAGATCCACCAAAAATGCTAAGGTTTTTTTCAACAGGAGTTGAAAAAGGATCTACATTATTCTTAGAAGCCCACAGAGAAAATCTTTCCCATTTGCTGTCATATAACTTCCTGGTGGATGGTCTATAAGAAGCTAGAAGAATTTTTGAGACAGGGGAGGTAATAGTAGATTGCCTGGCGATTACTAGAATTGCAGAAACCAAGTTATAAGCTTGAGGGATTGAAGGTCCGAGTGTAACACCCCTTGGGGGTGTGAGAGTAGATCCGGAGCTGGGTCCAGAATCCAAGGTCAGTGAATCAAGTGAGGCCATAGGAAGGGAAACCAAGCTTGCCCGGGCCAGAACGGAGCAATGAAGATTACTCTGGATCACAACTTTCTGGCTTTCTTCAGAAAAAGGGGAATGAGGGGAATTGAGGGGAATGCATAAACGAGACCCAGGGGCCAGTCTAGAAGGAGAGCATCCCTGGGGGACTCTCCCTGTGGAGGGAGTATGGCAAAGTACACGCTGCATTTGTTGTTTATCGGTGAGGCAAATAGGTCACAGCAAGGTTCGCTCCATCAGCAAAATATCTGTTTTGCCACTTCGGGATTCAAAGACCCCTCATGAGACAGTAATATTCGTGTGCTCAACTTGTCTGCTATCACATTGGAACTCCCCGGGATATGCATTACCACAAGAAAGCGGTGGGAAGCTACCACCCATTGCTAAACTCTGAGAGCTTCCTGGCAGAGGGGGTAGGATTTGGTTCCCCCTTGCTTGTTGATGTACCAGACTACCGACATGTTGTTCGATTGGATTGCAACCGTTCCCAGAGGAAGAACATTGTGAAGGACTTGCAATGCTAAGAACAATGCTCTCATCTCCAGGACGTTGATGTGTAAGTAGGCCTCTTGGGGAGACCAAGTGCCTTGGACTGCCTTTCCCAGATAATACCCCCCACCCCATCTGGGAGGTGTCCATGGTCACTACGGGCTTTGGCTGGAAGGGAACAAAGGGTCATCCCATTAGGATCTCTTCTGACTCCATCCATCAAGACAGGTCTTTCTTGCAAGTTTGTGTTATTAAACTTGGGTGACTTAATGGGTTAATAAGAATGGACCATTGTGAGGCTACAAGCCATTGAAGTATTCTCATATGAAACCGTGCCTTAGGAACTATGGTGACAGCTGCTGCCGTGGAACCCAGGGTTTGCAGAATAAGGACAGCAGGTACTTTTTGCCTTGGTAATATGGATTGAACTTGACATCTTATTTTCTGAACCTTTGAAGTGGTAGAGAGGCTATGTACCAGACTGTATCAAGTCGTGCCCCGATGTACTCTAAGTCTTGAGCACGGTACAGCTGAGATTTTTTGCAGTTTATTGTTGTGCCGAGCTGTCTGAATAGATGTGTAACAAAGCCCAAGTTTTGAATCAGTAGATGCCTGGTGGGGGCAGTGAGGAGCCAGTCATCTAGATAAGGAAACACCTGGAATCCATGTAATCTCACGTGGGCCGTGATGGCCACTATACCTTTGGAGAACACCCTGGGGGCTGTGGTGAGACCAAATGGTAGCGCTCTGAACTGGTAATGACTGGCTCCAAGCCAAAAGCGGAGAAACCTTCTTGAGCACTTGGAATCCAAAAACGTACCACGGAGCCCTTGTACCAGCAACAACAAGTAGGTAGTCTTAACGAATTTATTTATCACAAACGTTTTCGCCGCACAAAGGTGCAGCTTCCTCAGAGAAAACAAATTAACAATGAGGTAAAAGTGCACGCCCCTTTTATACAAAGCAAAAGGGAAATGACAACAGGATAAGGTGAAACTCATTGTAGTAATTGGTAAACAAGTAGAAGCCTTCACAAGAACAACTTGTTCCTCAAAGAGAAAATGCAAACATTAATTCATGTTAATAATAAGCATTTCAAAGTGTGGAATGTTACCAAAAAAATAAACATAAAATTTAAAATGACATATTTAAAATTCTTAAAATATGTAGAAGAAATCATAACATTAAAGTAAAAATTCAACATAAAAAGTCATTCAAATAGCAACTCATAAAAAAGTAAGTATAATATGCAGTAATGGATTAAATCTTAGTAAAAAAGTAATGGTAATCCATTATAAGTATGAACCATAATGAGCAACTGTGTACCTTAAAGATATTATTGTATAAACAACAGTAATAACTAAAATCTAGGCAATATTTAACATGAGAGGTGCTACAACAAAGGCACGTCACATGAAGTCAGAAACAAAAAAATTTTGTATGTTTTTAAAAAAAGTCTTTATGTATGCATAAGAAAGTAAGGAATATCTACAAAGGGGGGTACTACCTTAAATAGCTCCTCAATTTGAGTACTGCTGAGATGTTACAGTTTTCGTTTAAACATCTCACAATAATATCTTTAAGGTACACAGTTGCTCATTATGGTTCATACTTATAATGGATTACCATTACTTTTTTACTAAGATTTAATCCATTACTGCATATTATACTTACTTTTTTATGAGTTGCTATTTGAATGACTTTTTATGTTGAATTTTTACTTTAATGTTATGATTTCTTCTACATATTTTAAGAATTTTAAATATGTCATTTTAAATTTTATGTTTATTTTTTTGGTAACATTCCACACTTTGAAATGCTTATTATTAACATGAATTAATGTTTGCATTTTCTCTTTGAGGAACAAGTTGTTCTTGTGAAGGCTTCTACTTGTTTACCAATTACTACAATGAGTTTCACCTTATCCTGTTGTCATTTCCCTTTTGCTTTGTATAAAAGGGGCGTGCACTTTTACCTCATTGTTAATTTGTTTTCTCTGAGGAAGCTGCACCTTTGTGCGGCGAAAACGTTTGTGATAAATTCGTTAAGACTACCTACTTGTTGTTGCTGGTACAAGGGCTCCGTGGTACGTTTCTGGATTCCAGTTGTTCTTGTCTTTTGCATTTGCCTTCTTGAGCACTTGTCGATTATTATGTGATAACACGTATCTTGAAGGTCTATACAGCACATCCAATCATCTTTCTCCAGAAAAGGGAGGATAGACTGAACTGTGACCATCCGTAATTTTGTCTTCTGGACAAATTTGTTTAAAAGGCTGAGGTCTTGTATTGGCCTCCAGTCCCCTGTCTTTTCTGGCACTAAAAAGAATCTTAAGTAGAATGCAGATTTTAGCTGGTCTGGTGGGACTTCTTGGATGAGTCTTTTTTGAAGCAGCCTGTGTATCTCTTGGGTGGCTTGATCCCTTTGATGGGATAGAACATCTGGGATTTTCCTTTGAGAGTGGGAATTATATTGTAGGGGATACTTTAGCAATGGCAATGATCTTCTGCATCCATAAATCGGTTGTTATTTGATGCCAAGCTGACAAGCAGAGAAAGTCTTCCCCCCGACTGCTTCCAGAGGTAAGCAATCAGGCCTCCTTTCAGGAACGCTGGTAGGGCTGACCAGAGAAGGAATCTCTGGATCCCCTGGTTTCATGGGCCACCTTTGCCTCTGGGACAGCGTCTTCCATCTGAGATCCTCTCTCTGCCTCGAGGGGAACCGCTGTCACATGTCTCATGGTAAGGTCTCTGAGACTTTTTGAACCACAATTTCCCAATCATCTGACTCCTGGAGAAGGTTTGTTGAGGAGTAGAAAAACAAATGCCCATGGCAGACAGGGTCTTACCATCCTTTTCACATCTGGTGAATGTGTCCTTAACTTTAGGGGCCAAACAGGGATGAACTGTCAAACAGAGTGTTGACGAAGGAAGACTTGAAGAGCTCCACAAAGTCACACAAGAGCATCCAGGCATGTCGCCTAATGGCAACACCAGAACCCACTGCCCTAGTTGTCCCTTCAGCTGTATGGGCAATGAGTCACAAGGACAAGTTCAAAATAGACTCCAGGGTGGATAGCTGCAAGGCAACCTTATCTTGTACCTCCCTGAACACAGCCCCAGCTAGAGTTTCTGGTAATTCCTTAAATCAGGTCTCTCTGGAGTCTTGTAAAATGTGCCATGAAATTCAAGGACCTAAGAGCGAAGGTTGATGAAGTATAGACCCGCTTTCCAAACCTGTCCATCGTCCTGGACTCCCTATTAGGAGGATGAACAGAAGGACTCTCGTCAGCTATTTCCTTTTTAGTGGCTGCCGCCAACACCATGGCATCTACTGACAAACCCTTTGCCCAATATTGGTGGTCTTCCGGTGGTGATAATATTTTGTCCGGTCTCCAGGGGATAGGCTCTATGGCATCAGGAGTCTCCAAGCCTGCTGTGCAATTAGTTTTACCAGGTCATCAGCAGGTGGGGATAACTAGGAGGTAGATGGCCAAGCACCGAAGGATTGCAAGTACACGGTTTCCTCCGAGGATGGGTCTTGGGACTTCCAGTAACCCCTCTGTTTTATAATCTCTAGGATGTCTCCATTGGAGACATCCTCAGGGGGTGACCATGTGGAACCCTCCCCTTCATTGAAATCCATATCTTCTGTGATGGATTTTTCAGGGGAATCCAGATGATTCCTCTTGCAAGTTTTTTTTCAGGGTGGCTCTTCAGTGGGAATCTCTGGAGAGGACTCCGAAGAAGAAGGATGCTGCACATGGGTAACTTGAAGCTTCGGTGCTCGCTATCCTGTCGCAGAGATAGATGCCAACTTTGGACCAGAGGAAAGGGAAACATGGCACTCCAATGCAGGTAGGACCAGTTGGGAGCCTGTAAAGGCTAAGGACCTCTCCATAACCTGAAAGGCAGCACCCCCTGAAGAGGAGTGGGAGCCTGGAACTGAGAAAGACCAACTTGGAACTGAGGTCACACTCTGCTCCAAGGAGCTGCCCTCCAAGGTTGGAGTCAGGGAAGGACCTGTAACTGCCAAGGTTTCTGGAACTGAGATTTACACTGTACCCAAAGTCCATGCTGACCCAGGAACCATGGAACCGACAGAGGGGTCTCAACCCCGAGACTCAGTCAACTTCAAAACAGGAAGCAAAGAGATCAGAGCAACGTCCGGCACCGGGGTGGATACACCTAATGGCACCAAGACAACTGGTACCAGAGGTATCAAACAGCTGGGCTCCAAAACTGCAGTCGTAGTCAAAGGAGGATAATTAGGAGTCCCAGGAGAAAAGATCCCCAATCCAAATGGGAAAGAGCGTTTAGAGGGGTCAGGGATACCTCTGGCCAATAACAGCTGATCTACCAGTCTAACGACATCCATTTCTGAGAGACTCCTGGAGGACCGTACTGAGAGGACAGAAGGGAATTCAGGGCCTTCTAAAAATGGACTTGCCACTTGTCCTACATATGGATCTATCGTAGAAGAATATCTTGTCCTGGGCACTTCTAATGTAGGTTTCGGCACTGAGAGGGTAGATTGAAAGTGCGTTGGTGTTGCTGTAGCAGGTTGCATTGTAATAGGTGAAGTCAATGCCAAGTCAGTAACCACAGACATCGGCACCGACAAGGCAGTTGATGCCACCATAGAGGTTGATGGTGCTGAGGAGTCATAAGTCTTTAATCTAGGAGGCTTGGTCATTGGTTCTGAAGAATGCAGAACCAAGGATTTCTGCTGGGGAGCGTCTGGAACCGAGGGTGAGGTCGGTACAGACAGGCTTTTCTTTTTTGAAGGATCCTTTTTAAGGTCTACTTTGGACAAGACTCCACTGAAGGGGGATTTAAGGAGACCTTTGAGCCAGAGCTTGTTCTGACACCCTGCCAAGGTTCTTTGACCGAACCCCTTACAAATTTCACAATCCAGTTCCAAATGAGGTGCCCCTAACCAGTATACACAAGAAAGACACTCATCAGAATTGGGCATCTTCCTTTCACAGTCTTTACAACAATTTAAACTTGACGTACTCTTAGAGGGTTTGTCAGGAGATTTTTCAGTCATAGCTGGTTTGTCAGACATAGCCAAAAATGAAGGGTGAAAATAAAAATATGCCAGAAAAGAAAAACACACTTGTACACCCACATGCACACAAGAGGAAAGAAGAAGAGGAGAACTCTACCAACGATGGCAGATAAGATTACCAGAGGTAGAAAGGGGCTAGTACCAAGACAGCACAAAGAAAAACCCGAAGGATTAGAAAAAGGGTGGTTAGGGAAGGAAAATACAGTACTCTATAAGTATGATAGAAGAAAAACGATAGAACAGGAAGAGTTTAAGGTGAAAGATTTAACTTTCTCACTAAAAGTAGAAAAATAAGGCAACACTTAGCTGAGAGAAGGCTGATGCATCTTGCTGACAGAGTGGCAAACGAGATCTGAGGTAATGAATACAGGGCCATTGTGGGTAGAGACTTGGCTTGAGTGTTTGGCTGGCGTGAGCTGTATAATGGCCGAGCTGGTTCTGAGGATCGGAACTGATTCCCATCTGTCAAGAACAAATGAAGATTGACAACATCAAATCATACTTTTTGGAGGGGATGGCTGGGTGGGAAGGTGAAGCAGAATGAGAGATGGACAACAGAGATACCAAGTTATGGTAAGTACATAACTAAAAATCTGATGTTGTCCCCCTCATTCTGCTTCACTGATGGGTCAGAGTACCCAGCTACATGATTTCTTGGGTGGCCTCAAGAAAGGAAATGTCGGAGCACCAACGAGCCGAAAGATGTCCTGCTCCTGGAGAGCACGTCCAACTTAAAATGGGTCACAAAGGCATGAGACCTAGACCAGGTTGCTGCAGCACAAATATCAACTGGAACTCTAGATGAAAATGCCACTGACATCTTTTTAAATGGTCTTTTGGAAGACTAGCCAATTTCAAATTATTTTTCTTATAAATAAATGTTATGCATCTGGTTATCCACTTTGCTATTGTCACTTTAGAAACTGCTCTACCCTTACGGTTAGAGGAGAAAGAGGCAAATAGCTGCTCAAATTTTCTGAATTGTTTTGTTCTATGTAGGTAAAAATGTAACTGTCTGTGAAGATCCATGGAATGTACCATATATTATCCTTTGTTAGAATAGTTAGGAAAGAACACTGGTAACAGAATGTACTGATTTATATTAGACTCTGTGACCACTTTTGGCATGAAAGATGGATTAGCACGTAGGGAAACTATCCTTATGAAAAATAATATCTGGAGATTTAGATGAAAGTGCCTGCAATTCAGAAAGTCTTTTTGCTGAGGTAATGGCCACGAGAACAGACTTCCAGGACAAAAATTTCAAGTCACAATCATTAGCCAGTTCAAAGGATTTTTGGGTCAACCTTTGCAGAATGACAGTCAGATACCATGAAGAACTGGGGTCTTTAATTGGAGGCCTGAGAAGAAAGACACCTTTCAAAATACATAACCTAGTTGAAGCTATAGATCCTGAAGATAATCCCAAATGAAAATTGGAAATGGCTGCTAACTGGAGCTTAATAGTGGCAAAACTGGAACCTTCTTTAAATAAGTACTCAAGGAAAGAAAGGATTGAAGAAACAGATGCTGAAAAGGGGTCAATGTGATGATTAGCAGCCCAAACAGAAAATCTTTTCCACTTGCTTTTATATACTTTATGGGTGGATGCTTTCTGGGAAGCTAGAATGATAGCTTTGACAGGCGAGGAAAACCTGGACCCTCTAACATTCAAGGGAACTGGAGAAACCAAGCAGTTAACATGGGGGTGGGGACATCCAGGTGGGGTCCTAGTGTGGGGTGATAGAGGAGGTCCGGTTTGGGTTCCAGTATTCACGGAGGATATCTCAGGTGAAACCAGAGGAAGGGGAACCAAATCTGCTGAGACCAAAAGGGGACAATGAAGATCACAGTACTCTTCAACCATTTGGCTTTCTGAAGAAATTTTGGGATCAGTGGATGAGGAGGGTAAGCATAAAGAATTCCGGGGGGGGGGGGGTAATCACGGACTAGAGCATCCCTTGGGGAACTCACTAAAGGAGGGATCAGGGTGAATAAACTGCTGCACTTGTTCTTGTGAGGGGATGCAAAGAGATCGCATATCTCGTCAGCTACTGATTGATTGATGGACCACTCGTGAGGCTTTAGAATAGACTTGCTGAGCCTATCTGCCAATATGTTGGATTTCCCCGGTACGTGTTGTAAGTAGAAAGCGGTGTGATGAGATCGCCCATTACCAAACCCTCATGGCCGCTATGCACAGTGGGTATGAATGGGTTCCTCCTTGCTTGTTGATATACCAGACGACTAACACATTGTCCATGTGAATCTCAATGGTCCCCAGATTTACAGTGCCCTGAAAGGCTTGCAACAATACCAATCCAGACTAACCTACTTTCATCTTTCAACTATATTTTCAATTATATTTGCATTTTATTTAACACTCCAATCTCTCTCTCAAATCATAAATAACATTATGATTCTACTGTTACTACAAAAAAAAAAAAAAAAAAAAAACATTATTATTTTTATTTTCATGTTTTAATTACATAATTTGTATTACATAGTTAGTATTATCTATTTGTTATTAGAATAGCATCACCTGACCTGAACTAATTTCCTTGTATTATTGCTCTTTGCCTATATCATAAGTGTTTTTTTACATGTATTTCTATAAACATGCTTTAATCTGTGGAGCTTTTCTCCCCGGGCCTCCACTGAAAATGGACAATGATCCAGTTGGACTAGCCCGGTCAACAAATGTAAAATAAATAAAATAAATAAACAATAGGAGGACAGCCCTCATTTCAAGGACATTTATATGCAATCTGTTCTCTAAGGGAGTCCATGTGCCTTAGACCATCTTCCCCTTGAAATGCCCCCCCACCCTAGGTGGGAAGCATCCGTGGTCACTGTGGCTTATGGAAGGGGAGGATGAAGGGTCTACCCACCAACAAATTGGAGCGAATCCACCATTCTAAATGTCTTCTGCAAATATTGGTCAACCTTACAGGAACAGACAGGGACTGATGTAGAAATGACCACTGAACAGCCAGTGACCATTGTAGAATGCACATACAGTATCTGGCTAGGGAAACAAAATTATAGCAGCTGTCATAGACACCAGGGCCCATAGAATCAATCTGGCAGGAGGACATGGATGAGATAGTATAGCTTGGACATGAAGAGTCAAAGTGTTGGTGAGATGTTGGGGCAAGGAAGCTATCTGAGTAACTGTGTTCAGCCGAGCCCAGATGATTTCCAAAGTTTGTACTGGGAATGGTTGTGACTTGTCTGGATTTATGGTGATGGTTAGGATGTGGGCTATCCGGAAGAAATAGTTCCTGGCCTGAGAAAGTTGAGGCTGGGTGGAGGCAGTTAATACCTGAAACCCTTACAGTCGGAGATAAGCTGTGACGACTGCCATGCATTTGGTAAACACCTGGTGGACTGTGGTGAGACCAAAGGGCAGGGCTCTAAACTGGAAGTGATTTGCTCCCATGCAGAAGAGCAGGTGATTCTGGAGCACCTGTCTATTTTTATATGACTGTACGCATCCTTCAAGTCCACAGAGCACATCCAATCATCTTTCCTTAGTAAAGGAAGGATAGACTGAATGGTCACCATCTGGAACTTCTCTTTCTTTAAATATAAACTGAGTTCACTTAGGTCTAGGATAGGTTTCAGGTCCCCTGTTTTCTTTGGCACCAAAAAGAAATGTGAGTAAGTTCCAGATCCTCACTTTTTCGGCTGGATCTCTTGGATGCCTCTCTTTTGAAGTAATCTTTTGATCTCTAGAACTGCCCACTCCCTCTGGCTGGTTGAAATGTCGGGCAGCTTATATTGAACTTTTGGAAGGGGGAGAGAAAAGAAAATGGAGTAGCCTCTGGATAGTATGCTTTGCACCCAAGCATTTGTTGTTATTTGGGCTCAGGCACCTAGGTGCAAGGAAAAACAGCCCCTGACTACCTCTACAATCAGACAGTCGGGCAGCACTTCAGGAGCAATGAAAGGGCCCGTCAGAAAAGGGTTCCTGAAAATCTTGGTTTTGCGGGCCCCCTCTGCCTCTAGGGTGGTGTCTCCCATTAAAGCCTCCTCCTCTGCCTCTGGAGGTGTAGTCTGCTTTGAGCAGGAAGGGAATCTTGTGATTTTTGGAACTAAGTCTTCTTAGCCCCTCTTTGATTCCTTGAATATGTTCATTGAGGGGTGGAAAACTTGATCCCCATGGCGAGCAAGGTATTACCTTCTTGTTTGCTGCAGGTGAGAATGTCCTTAACTGATGGTCCAAACAAGGAAGAACCATCAAAAGGGGCACTGACAAAAGACACCTAAAAGGGCTTGGCGAAATCACAAAGCCTCATCCATACATGTCTGTGTATCGCAATGCCGGTGCCAGCTTCCCTTGAGGATCCTTCCACTGAATCAGAAATGAGCCTCATGGAAGAATTTGCCAGGGAAGTAAGAGTCATCAGCTTCGGAGAAACCTTATCCAGCTCTTCCTTAGACAAGCACTCCACTAAGGACTCAGAGAGTTCCTTAACCAGGTCTCTCTGTATGCGAATAAAATGTGCCAAGTAATTAAGCGCTATAAGCGAAAAAGTTGCTGATGCGAAGGTGCACTTCCCGACCCTGTCTAGCACTCTGGACTCCCTGTTCAGTTGGTGGACAGTCGAGCTCTGTTGTGCGAGCTCTTTCTTTGTAGCAGCTGACACCACCATAGCATCAACGGGGATGTCCTTGCTCCAAAAATTTCAATCCTCGGGGGGGGGGGTTATCTGGGCACTTTGGTACAGGGTCTGTGGTGTCCAGCTCCTTCCATGCCCGACAGGCGACAAGATCTATAACAGTGTCCGCCGGGGGGACTACCCAAGATGTAGACAGGCCTGCCCCAAAGGCCTCCAGGAATATGGACTCCTCTGAGGAAGGATTTTTGGATGACCAGCCGCCTCTTTGCTTTAGAAGTTCTAAGATTTCCTGCAAAGGAGACATTGTTTGGTGGTGATTTGGGAGATCCCTTTCCCCTCATTGTGGTCCATATCCTCAGTGAGGAATTCCACAGGGGAGTCCAAGTGCCTCCTCTTACATGTTCCCTTCCATGGGATCTCCTCCATGGAATATTCAGGTGAGAAGTCGGAACAGGATGGGGCCACCTCAAATGGAAGGCTCTGGAGGCAGGCTGATCCTGGACAGAAATGAAAGGTTCAAGGCCCAGATCTGATGCAGGAACACAGGGAGGAGGAGAAGTCAAAAGATCTGATATGCTATCCACAGAGAAGGCCTTTTCTAAAACTTGGAAGGCCGAAGGACCTGAGTATACCCCCCCCCCCACTCATTTGGAGCCGAAGTCCCCAAGGAAGAAGGAAGGAGCACCCCAGAACCCTAACTCCCAGACAGAACCAGACCCACACTGTTGAGTGCCAAAGTTCCAAGGGGGGAGGGAAAGAGCCAATAAAATCAGAGCTGTACCTCACCCTTCTGATCCAGTTGCGACATCATGGGGACGGAGCTGAAAGTACTCCAATCTGGATCTGAGCCTTGATAATGGATCTAATCATCTTATCCATGTCATCGTATAGGCTCCTGGAAGTTCTGGAAGAAGCCACTGAAGAAGGTCTTGAGTGCCTAGGGGTTTGCAGTATCTTCGTCAGCACTGTGGGAGACAGATATCTAATGGACCTCCTGGTAAATTGAATGCTGGACCCAGATCTGGGGGATTTACAGAGCTGAGAAGCTGTTTAAATGTTTGGATCTGAACTGGTAGGATCTGAAGAAGTAGTCGGACGAGAAGTAGGCTCACTTGGAGCCGTCAAGTCTATCGGATCTGAGGAAGCGGACATAGATCTCAGCGCAGACATTTTTGGATCTGACTCTTTGGTATATTTTGGCAGGAGGCTCTGAGGATGCCCTGGAGTCCTTATGGAGGTGCTTTTTCACCACAAAGCCCTGAGAGTCTTTAGAGGGGTGTTGAGCCCCTGGAGAAGAAAGAGGAGCAGGCAAAAGCCCCTTCAAAATGAACTTATTTTTCCACTCTTGGACTGCCAAGGATTGAACCCCTCAAAAATCTTGCAAGGGGAATCCAAATGGGCCATCTCCAAACAATAAACACATGTATCATGTGTGTCTGAGTATGAGATTTTTTTATCACATTCAGTGCACCTCTTAAATCCAGTTGGTTTATCCATTTCTGAAAAGGACAGTTAAATATCAATACAAAGCTAAAGAGAACTATTATAAAGTTTTTTTTTTTTTTTTTTTAATAGAAAGAAGGGCCGAGGCCTGAAAGGATAGGAAAAGTGGAGGAAGAAGAAGAACCTAATGCCCTTGTACAGTTAAAAGGAAAGGGAAGAAGGACAGGTGAATTATAAAGTTAAGTATATCTTAATACTAAGAAAACACCTATCTGTGCAGAGCACTGGAGAATGTGTCTGTATGCACTGGCAGCTAACGAGATCTGAGGGGGCAGAGGATTATGGGTAAGGGAGGAGCTCGAGCCTGGAAGCTAAAGTCAGTAAAAGGCAGCCAAGTCGGATCCAAAGATCGGATCCATAACCCATCAGTGAAGCAGAATAAGAGGGACAACATCAGATACAAGGGTTGAATCAGAGAAGGAGAGTCTAAGTTGGCTGGAAAGTTTATGGAGCCAAGAGAGGATAGAGCCAACAAGACCCCCATCTGGATCTGAGCCCTGATAATCTTCCTTACCATCCTCTCCATATCATATTCTGAAGGGCTTCTGGAGGATCTGGATGAAGCTACAATCAGAGGAAGGGACTGTCACAGAGGTTGCAAAATTTTTGTCGGCACTGTGGGGGAGACTGACCAGATGGACGACTCCAGTGACCTGCTCCCAGTTTTAAGAGCCAAAGTCCTAGGCTCCAATATTAAAGAAGAGGATACCAGAGAACGGGTCTTCTGATCTGACCTCCTCAAATCCAAGGGACGAGTAGGATCCAAAAGGACTGTGGTAGACATACATCTGGATGGAGCGGGATCTGAAACAACAGTTAAAGTCTTTGGTGTAGGCACACATGGATCTGATAGGGCTTTTGGATCTGCTGAAGCTGAGCCTGGCCTCGGGGCAGTAGAATCCAAAGATTTTAGACATTTAGTGGGAGGTTCTGATGAAGCCCTGGGGTGCTTATGAAGGTGCCTTTTTGAGTCTGGAACAAAGCCTTGTGTAACCTGTTCGAGGATGTGAGCCACTGGAGAATAAAGAGTGGATGGAAGCAAAATCCCTTTTAATATTAATTTGTTATGCCTATCGGTGATCGCTCTGGGGTTGAACCCCTCACAGATGGCACACGGAGACTGTAAGTGCACCGCACCTAAACAATAAACACACCTCTCATGCGAATCAGAGTGTGGAATTTTATGTCCACACTCTGAACATCTTTTAAACCCTGTAAACTTATCCATAACTTCAAAAAGAAAGAATTTTTTTTTTGAAACTGCTATAAAAAGAAGTTATGTACTCACCATAACGTTCCATGTTTGTAGTCCATCTCGCCCTTCATTGTTACATATGGGTTCGGAGCTGATCCTTGGCTCCGACTCAGCCAATTACAAAGCTCGAAGTCTCTCAGTTGGCTTGTGGCAAGGTAGGTATCCCATAGTGCACTAGTAAGAATCCCCAGATCTTGTTTGCTGCTGTCTAAAAAAGTGACAGAAAATATTTCCACAAGGAACAACAAAGATGAAAGGTCTCCACCCTACAGAAGATAGATACTATCTTGTCTCCAGATCCTCCAAGGATACATGGACAGGGGTAGGAGGGTAGGTTCGTAAGAATGAAGGGTGAGATGGACTACAAACATGGAACATTATGGTGAGTACATAACTTCTTTAAGTTCTGTAGTCCTATCTCGCCTTCATTCTTACAAATGGGACAGCGTCCCTAGCACCTTCTTCTCGGGTGGCTCACGGATTTATACTCCTAAGAACCATGGAACCAAAGGAGGCTCTACCACTAGAGGCCAAATCCAATTTGTAATGAGTAATAAAAGTATGAGGGTTCCTATCAGCTAACCGAGGATGCATTCTGTCAAATGCGTCTTGGTCGAACTTGAAATGTCGAAAAGGCAAAATGACTAAGCGGCATATAAGCGAATTCTTTTCCTGGGAAAGAAGTCGCTTGGCCGCTTTGTCATGTTGCCATTTTCGGCACTGTAGTGCGATCTCAGAGTTGGTATATTTAAGTGGGGTGCCCAGCCCCCCCACTTTATGTAATGTTTTAATGTCTTTTTTTTTTTTTTTTGAGGGAACAGCGATTATTTTTCCCTGGGGAAAAACAATCGCTGTTCTGGTTGTTCGATGTCTTGTGAATTCGAACTTTGCAGTTCGATATAACAGCATTCAATCATTTGATCGTTCATTGTTATAATATAGAGCCAAGTATGAGGAGTAGCCCAAGTTGCTGCTGCACGTATACTGTCAATTGGGACTCTGGCTTGAAAAGCAGCAGATGTGGATACAGATCTGGTAGAATGAGCTTTAATTTTAAGCAGGAGTCCCTTGCCATTGGAAGAGTAAATAAACAAAATACAATTTGAAATCCAATTTGATAATGTAATCTTAGACACTGGCATACGTTTTCTTGTCTCTGAAAAGGATACGAACAATTGGTCTGATCTTCTAAGCTCCTTGGTTCTATGTAGATAGAACCTTAACTCTCTGTGAACATCAAGTTGATGAAATTTATATTCTGCACTGTTTGAATGATTAGGAAAAAAGACTGGCAATTCAATAGTTTGATTCAAATTAGATTGAGAGCAAACCTTGGGGATGAAGGACAGATTTGTATGAAGAGAAACCGTCTCTATGAAAGATCAAGTTAGGAGGTTTGGCTGCCAGTGCTTGTAACTCTGACACTCTTCTGGCGGATGTAACAGCTACTAGAAAAATGGTCTTCCATGAAAGGAATTTCAGTTCACAAGTATGTGCAGGTTCAAAAGGAGGGGAAGTAAGTTTGGACAGAATGAAATTTAGATCCCAAGGAGATATAGGTTCCTGAAAGGGAGGTCTCAGCAAAGTAGTGCCTTTTAAGAAAGATTTACACAACCTGCGAGCCATAAGATTAGGTTCATGTTGTCCCAAATGAAAACTGGAGATCGCTGCCAATTGAACTTTGATTGTGGTAGCAGCTCATCCTTGATGAAAAAGTTCAGTTAGGAATTCTAACACCAAAGGAATGGAGGCTGTGTAAGGAACTATGTTCTATCTTTTGCCCAGATAGAAAATCTTTTCCATTTGCTAGCATATAATTTTCTTGTAGAAGGCTTGTGGGAGGATGTGAGGATATGAGTAACTGCAGGTGAGAAATCATGAAGCCTGACTAGGGATGGAAGTGGAGCAGCCACGCTGTCAAGTTGAGGGTATGGAGGCAGGGGTGGAAGGTGCCTGACATGTGTGTCAGAAGGTCTGGTACTGGGTCCAGAGTCCATGGATCGTCCAGAAGGTGAGGTCTGAGAAAGGGGAACCAAATCTGACGAAGCCAATAAGGAGTGATGAGAATCATTTTGCTTCTCAAGGTCTTTGCTTTCTGGATCACTTTAGATATCAGCGGAAAGGGAGGGAATGCATAAAGAAGTCCCGGGGGCCAATTGTGAACAAGTGCGTCTCTTGTTGTCTCCCCTGGGGGGGGAATAAAGGAGAAGTAGCTGCTGCATTTGGCATTGACTGGACTGGCAAACAGATCATAGCAAGGCTGTCCCCATTTGCGAAAAATCTGTTCCACGACTTTCTGATTCATAGACCACTCGTGAGGCATCAAGATTTCTCTGCTGAGCTTGTCGGCTATCACACTGGCTGTTCCTGGGATATGCATTGTAACTAGAAAGCGTTGCGAAGAAACTGCCCACTGCCAAACAAGAAGAGCCTCTTGACATAGGGGGTAGGATCTGGTTCCTCCTTGTTTGTTTATATACCATACCACTGACATATTGTCTGATTGGATTGTTATCGTCCCTAGAGGAAGAAAGTCGTGAAGTGCTTGCAACGCTAATAGCACTGCTCGCATCTCTAGGACATTAATATGCAAGTGAACCTCGTGATTTTGCCATGTGCCTTGGACAGTCCTGCCTAGATACCCCTCCTCCACCCTATCTGGGAGGCATCCATGGTCACAGTAGCAACGGGTTGGTGAGGAATGAATGGTGTTCCTATCGTTAGTTGATCGGGCTGAATCCACCAACGAAGGTCCTTTTTGCAGGATTCCATTATCAGAATAGGATGAGATGGAGGTAATTGTTGAAGAGACCACTGGGAAAAGAGTAGCCATTGAAGGATTCTCATATGTAGTCTGGCTAGTGGAACTAGAGTTATAGTAGAGGCCATGGTTCCTAAAAGTTTCAGCACTGTCTTGGTTTTGACTCTTTGTTGAGGAAGTAGACTGTATATCTGTTGTCTCAGATTTTGTATTCTGTCTGCAGGAAGACGAGCCATCATGGTCATGGTGACCATGTCTATTTCTGCACCTATAAAAGTCACATATTGAGAGGGTGACATGGCAGACTTTTCCCAATTTATCGTAATTCCTAGCTGAGTGCAGAGTTGGATGGTTGAATCCCTGGCTTGTAGAAGTAGGTACCTGGTGGTGGGGGTCAGGAGCCAGTCGTCCAGGTACGGAAACACTTGGAATCCAAGACGTCTCAAGTGAGCTGTCACTACTGCCAAGCATTTGGTGAACACCCTGGGGGCTGTGGTGAGACCAAAAGGCAGAGCACGAAATTGGTAATGACTGGCTCCCAGCCGGAAGCGTAAATGACTCCTTGATGCTCTGTCCATTTTTATGTGGTAGTACACATCTTGGAGGTCTAAGGAGCACATCCAACTATCTTTCCCTAACAGACGGAGTATAGACTGCAGTGTTACCATTCGGAACTTGGCCTTCTTCACTGATTCGTTTAGTTGGCTGAGGTCCAAAATGGGTCTCCAGTCCCCTGTTTGTTTTGGTACTAAAAAAAATCTGGAGTAATTCTATCTGGTCTGCGTGGACGGTTTTTATGTCTCTCTTTTAAAGAAATTTTTGAACTTCTGCGGTTGCTTGATCCCTGTGATTGGGTGGAACATATGGGATTTTCTTGGTGGTATGGGGTGGGAAAGAGAAGGGTATGGAATATCCCCTGGTAATTATTCTTTGTACCCACTTGTCTTGGGTGATGTCATGCCAGGCTTCTGGATACAAAGATAAGCAACTCCCGACTGGCTCCTGAGAAGCGCAGTCAGGCTCCACATCAGCAGCGCTGACAGGGAAATCCATGAAAGAAATTGTGGCCAACCTGGTTTTGTGCCCCCCCCCCACCTCTAGGGCGACATCTACCATTACTTCCTCCTCCTCTGCCTCTGAAGGAGGAAACACCCTGTGCATCTGGGAAAAATCTCTGGGATTACTAGAACCACATTTTTTCCACCTCTCTGACCCTTAGGGTATGGTTTAGAAGGGACGGAAAAACATACTCCCACAGCAGAGAGAGTTTTCCCTTCCTGCTCGCACCTGGTGAGCATATCTTTTACCTTTGGTCCAAACAAAGAGGAACTGTGAAAGGAAGCGTTGGTAAAAGTAGATTCGAAGGGCTCCGCAAAGTTACATAAACACATCCAGGAGTGTCTCCTAAGGGAAACTCCTGAACCCGCTGCCCTACTCGCTCCATTTGCTGCATAGGATATCAGCCTCATGGAGGAGTTGACAATGGAGTTTAAGCTGGACAAATGAGCAGTAACCTTCTCAGGGACTCCTTCAGCTAATGTACCTTAGATAGTATCTCCTAGCTCCTTTAGGAGATCTCTTTGAAGCCTAGTAAAATGGGCGAGGTAATTCAGCGATCTAAGTGTAAATGCCGCTGAAGAGAAAATATGCTTCCCTTATCTGTCCATCGTTCGAGACTCCTTGTTTGGTGGATGGACAGATGAAAAAGTCTCTGCTAGTTCCTTCTTTCTGGCTGCCGCCACCACCATAGCATCTACAGGCACACCTTTGGTCAAAAAATCTTTCTCTTTGGGGGCTGAAAGAAATTTGTTGGGCCTTCTGGGGACTGGTTCCACGGTATCAGGAGTTTCCCACACCTTTCGACTAACTAGGTCCAAGAGCTCATCAAAGTGGAGACACCCAAGAGGCTAAAGGTTGAGACACGAAAGCCTTCAGATACACTGACTCCTCATCAGAAGGGGTGACAGTGGGCCAGCCACCTCTCTGTGTCAGGATTTCTAAGATATCTACAAAGGAGATATCATCAGAGGACAACCTAGGGGACCCTTCTGACTCCTCGAGGTCAGTGTCAGAGGTGATGGACTCATCAGGGGAGTCTACATGCTTCCTCTTGCAAGTTCTCTTCCAAGGGTGCTCCTCAGAAGGGTATTCTGGGGAGGTCTCAGAGGGCTGGGGGCCACCTAATGAAGGCTCCTGAGGCTGTGGGTCTCTGCTGCCAAGAGAGAGAGAGAGATGGTGCTGAGACAGAGGTCAAAGCTTGAGGGGGAAGAGCATCGATACCCTTGTGCGGAGCTGAAGACCTAGACAGCACGCTCCTCATCATCTCGAATGCAGATCTCTCTGGCTCCAAAGACAGTCCCGGTTCTGAGGAAATGGAAGTAGTCCTCGGCTCCAAAGCGATCGGCTCCGAGACGGATGTAGGATCTATGATCAGCCTAGCCAAAGCACCGAGAGGTAGGCTTGGAACCGAAAAAGTTCAGGTCCAAGCGTCCCTGTCGGGGCTGAACGGTAAGCTTCAGCTCCTAGACAAAAAGGACGATGCCGAAGATGTCGGAATGGAACTCGGCTCCGAGACAGACACAAGAGGTGCTGGAACCGAGGGTTCTACAACAAGTGGCACCGTTAGCTCTGGCTCTGAAGGACCAACATGGCTCAGAGGAGGAACAGCAACAGGGAGTATGGTCTTAGATGTCTCTGGAACCGATTGGGTCAGAGCCAGCAACAATTTAGGTAACGCCGACAACTTCAAGAGTCTAAGCACTACTCTCTCTACATCTTCTTCAGATAGACTCCTGGAGGATCTGGAAGATAAGGTAGGTGACCTGGATCTCTGCAAAATGGGAGATCTGAGAGTTGGAGAGACCGGCAATAATTCTCTAGACTGGCTCCGAGGTAAATGTTCAGTAGTCTGCTCCGAAAAATTTGGGGCCGACACTCGAGTGCCGATATCGATAACCTCAACCAGCTCCGAGGACAGTGGAGCCGAAGAGGTAGAAGATTTGTCCAATTTTGATATTTTCTGAGGAGGTCCAGATAAAACAGTCAGTATGGGAGAATGTCTCTTGGCCAACTTGACCTTCTCTTTTTTAGAGGAAGGAGATCTAGAATGTGAGGATGACGAGCTGGCTAAATCCTCTTCAAAGGAAGGCTTAAGGAGACCTTTCAGGATCAGTTTGTTCTTCCTTTCCTGGAGAACTCGAGAACTGAAAGAGTGACAGAAAGAACATGCTTCCTGAAGATGTATGGCACCGAGACTGTAAACACAATTACAATGTCCGTCACTTATTGACATTTTTTGGGAGCATTTGAGACACTTTTTAAAATCCGAATGTTTACTCAAACAGAAACACTAGGAAAAGCAGAAAGAGAGGACAAGGTCCTCTAACTTAAACAGGCCTAGCCCTGCAAGAATTACTGCACACAAGGAAACACAACCAAGGACTAGGTCCTCTAACTTAAACGAGCCTAGCCCTGCTCAAGAACAACACACAAAGACGAGCAAAAACAGAGGACTAGGTCCTGTAACTTAAATGGGCCTAGCCCTGCTGAGAAAACAACACCAGAAAAAGTTTAATAGAGGACTAGGTCCTCTAACTTAAACGGACCTAGCCGTAAACAGAGAGGAAGTTAAGTCAAGAAGAAAAGCTATCAAAAATTGCAAAATTTCAACAACAGGCTAATTACTAGCTAATAAGAATAGTAAAAATATTGCAAACAGCTATCAATAATAGTACCATTCTAGTGAAAATACAATATTAGAATAGGTCCTAACTCAAACAGGTACCTATGCTAATAAGAGTAAATATATCAAAAAAAACAACACACAGGTAAGGGATACCACTAGGGAGAACAGAACAGGCCTGCAGAAGCAACGGCCAACAAATTTTCAACAACAACTTCACAAAATTGCAAAAACACACTACTATTTCCTACCTATAATAACTACGACTAAGCTATATAAACTAAGCTAATGCTATATGCCAAAAATACCACTATGAACAATAATAATATAGAAAAAATCCAACTTAGCCATGGCCAAGAAAGAGAGCACTTATGAACTCTGGAGATTCTTACTAGTGCACTATGGGATACCTACCTTGCCACGAGCCAACTGAGAGACTTTGAGCTTTGTAATCGGCCGAGTCAGAACCGAGGATTGGCTCCGAACCCATACGCAAGAATGAAGGCGAGATAGGACTACAGAACATCTACAATTATAGCAATAGAACCACAGTTCAAACTCTTAACCACTAGCATAAATCTAAACTATATAGGAGAAAAAGCAAGGGACTTGGATTCCCTAATGCCAACGAAAACTTAGTGGGCATGACGAAAGAGTGAAAAACACTAACTATACAAGAAAAATCACACTTATCTGAAGAAAGAGCTAGAAAACTCTAAATAGCTGCTGGAGCACTGGAGAGCAATGTCTAAAGCGAATGACGGCAAATGAGATCTGAGGAAGCTGTGCTTAGTACAGAGGATTGTGGATAAAGGGAGGAGCGTGAGCCTGTAGAAGGTGGCCAAGTCGGATCTGAGGATTGGATCCAAGACCCATACATGAATAAGAACAAGAAGGACAACATCAGATTAAAATATTAAAGTTATTAACTCAATGAAACCCAACAAGTATCAAAGTACTCAAAAGCTACAACAGCGACCAAGTCTGAACTCCAAAGCAGCAAACGAGATCTGAGGTATTTTAGGGACTAGGGCATTGTGGGAAGGGGAGGAGACTGAGAGCTTTCAGGAATCTACAAGCTAGATGAAGTAGCTGAGTCAGATCTGAGGATCAGATCCAAACCCAAGAGCTTAGGAAAGAATGAAAATTGACAACATCAGATACATCTTTTACGTCTAATGTTACCAGGAAACATGAAAGAGGAAGAAGAGGTAACAGGTTGTGAAGTGACATCATTTTGAATTTGTGCATGATCACAAACAGGTTTAGGAATGAAAGATCTAGAATTGGTCTGCAAGCATTTTCTTTCTTTGGTACTAGAAACATCCTTGAATAAAAACCCTACCCCACCTGGGAAGGAGGAACTGGTTCTATCACTCCTTGCGACAGCATGAGATGAAGAACAGGTGGAAACAAATGAGCCCAGTCTGGAGGATATGGAATGAATTCCTGTAAAGGGGGAATTCCACCCACTGCCATCTGTAACCTTGGTGAATGTGTCAGACAAATGGGTTCTGAAAAATCAATCTGTTGCCAAAGAAAATAATGGAGATTCATACTTTCTGGAAGGAAAAATGGGGCAGGGTGGGAGGGAGTCACAATGTCTTTTGAACAGTCATTCAGACTTATTGGACTGTCTTTGGTTTCTGGGAGGTTCCAGATTTGTTTTTGGAACCCCCTTGCCATTTCTTCTTCCCTCAATATTTACTTAAATGATGCTAAGACTGTTTATTCTGTTTTGCCAAAACTGGATGAGGAGATAGAAAATCCCTTGGATAATTTGGAAAAGGAGGGCTGCAAAATCTTAAGGGATTCCCTAGATCAGCTTGCCTTTTCATCACACTTTTTGATCAACTCTGCAGCAGAGGGGACAAACACTAAATCTTTATCCAAAAGAGAATTTTAAATCTTATTTTTAACATCACCTGGGAGGTTCTGAGAATGCAGTTACGTAAACCTTTTCAAAACAGTACCAGTGGTCATAGCCCTGGAAGAAGTATCAACAAGAGTCACACACAGTGTAAACAATGAGTAGTGACCTGTTCAGTAGAAGAACTTCAGTTATTTAAAGCAGATTCTTCCTCACAGGATGAAATTCTGGATAAAACAATCCTCATACTTTAACAATTTATCAGAATAAATGTCAAGATATGAGGCTGACTCTTCAAAATTCTGAAAATCAAAGTTGCTGAAGTATATACTTTTTCCCATACCTATCAATAATGTTCCCATCAGAAAGAGTAGGATTGGAAGTGACTAAGTGCTTAGCAGCAGTGGGATCAACTAAAGCTATAGCTGCTGGGTCAGGTTTGGGAATAGTTATAAAAATTTAAAAGACTGAGGAACTTTATACATCCTATCTGCCTTTTTAGAAGCAGATGGCTGACTATCAGGAAAACTGCAGGCAGTAAAGCAGACATCCTCTAAAGAGCACAGAACAGGAGGAATGGGTACAGGTTCTGAAAAGGCCTTCTGTAACAACAATAGTATTTGATGGATGGATAAACCTCAGTGCTCACCCACTGAAAATGCTGGCACATTCTAGCAATACTCTCAAAGAAAGAGAAAGAGAACCTCCCACAGGAAGAATCAGAAACTGAGCTCTTCTTTGAGTCTGGATCATAAATCTGAGGGAAAAAAACTGTATCCATCCCTGCATCTTCCTGTTCAGATTCAAAATCTTGAAACTCTTCAGGAAAATAGGAATCCCTTTCTTTTACCAGAAACTTATTTACAGGAAGGATCAATAGCATGAATTAAACTCTGAGCCAGACCCAGTAAACCACTCCTAGCCAAAGAAATTTGAGGAGTATATGCATGCTTGGTTTTCTGTTTCTTTTAGACAGGAAAAAAGAGGCCAACCATGTTACTAATAGCAGCAGCTGTTTCCGCAAGGATGGGCACAACATTATGACACAGAAGGGAAACCTTCCCTGTTCCCTCTCTCTTCCCCACCCTGGGGATCCCAAGAGTCACAGAAGATGTGGCTAACTCCCAGTCCATAGTGGCTGTAGGTGTTACATCAGAGGAAACTGGGATAAGATGTCCATCTCACCAGGCTGAGCAAGGAGAAAGTCGTGGTCAGTTGCTTATCAGGGGCTAGGATCAGCCACAGTAAGCATGCACTCAGGTCAATGGACCACAAGTATCAGTATGACACAGTCATAGTCCATGTGGGAGTAAATGACCTGAGATGTACCTCTCTAGACTACATGAAGAGAGACATCATGGAGCTCTTGGAATATGTGTCTCAGGCTGGTATGAGCCTAGAACTGAGAAGCATTTTACCTTCTCCAAGGATGATGCCACAATACAAATAAAATATGATTGACTTTAATAATTGGCTTAGTTTCCGGTGTCATTCTAAAGGGGTGCAATATTTGTCAGCATGGAAGGAGAGGTTCAACACACCACACTGCTCTGCCAAGGATGGTCTGCACCTCTTCCCTCTAGGCTTTCGAATATTAGCTAAAACATTGTCTTCCCCCATAGTGCCTTTTTTAGGCAATGCCAAACTGACAGTACGTCCGATATATCAAATCAAAACTAAGAAAATCTAAAGGTATTACTGCTCAATGCTAGGAGTCTAAACAAAAAACTCCACTCCCTAGAAGCTCTCTTCGCCCTAGAGAATGCTGACATCTGTGTGGTCACTGAGATATGGTTTAAAGTCGCGGAGAGTACACTAACAGTGGAAGGTTCTAATGTCTTCCACACATTTAGACCAGCTACTACACAGACAGGGCCTAAAGGTGGAGGTGTCCCAGTTTACATCAAAAATAAATATACCTCAAGGCTGGTCAACTAGGACAATGCACTGGAGCGCCTTCACGTTCAAATCACCATAGGCAAAATTCAGTACCACTTCCTTGCAAGCTATATCTCCCCCTCTATGACCTAGGAAACTCATACCATCTAGTTAACTTACTGGAAACACTCACCATCCAACCCAATAGTATATTCATGGGCAAATGAAATTACCCCACTATTAACTGAGAATCCTATATGACCCCAAACGTACAGGTACAGAGATTCCTGGATTTTGTAAACACAAATTCCCTTGACCAGGTTGTCAGTACACCAACCAGGAGTGTAACCATCCTGGATTTGGTCCTCAAGTACACCCTTTATTGTAGTGTTGTCCCTGGTAAGATCAGACCACAAAATGGTCTCCTTTGAAGTAAAAATAAAACCTGGACCCCCAGCTAAACCTGGAATATTTAGGAACTACTCTAAGGCTAACTTCCTGCTATTAAGTGATAACTGGGCAAAATTTCAAGCCCCCATAAACCTTGAGAACAGTGCTGTCTATGCACAATTGTTCGCAGAAATCCTGTACAAGCATAGAGGCAGCTGTACCCACCAGGAAGAAGTACAGAACTAACACAAAAACAAGCCACCCTGGTGGAATCACAAAATCAATAGGCTGTATAACAGAAGGAAAACAATCATGGCAAAAATTAGGAGGTACAGCATCCAGCAGGATAAAAGCTCTCTCATCAAACTAAATAAAAATCCCAGAGGACAAATAAAGTCTACCAAAGCCAAATCTGAGCTATATTTTGCCTCCCAGGCCAAGGACAGTCACAAGGCATTCTTTAGCTATGTCCACAACCTCAAAGGCAATACACAATTGTGTGCAGAGCTCACTGTAAATGGAGCCACCTATACTGAGACAGAAGATATAGCAAACTTACTGGATGATACATTCAGCTTCAACTTTACCCTTCACTCCCCCTCCAACCTTCCCTAAAGAAATACTATCAAATATAACTCCCACTGCTGTTACTAGGGAACAGGTCCTTAATGCTTTCTCTAAGGCCAAGAGCACTGCAGCAATGGGCCCTGACAATATCCCAGGATGCCATCTAAATAGCATGAAACATGACCTATCAGGACCTCTGGAATTGCTATTTAACTGTAGCCTCCAGACAGGCTTTGTGTCTTGTGAATGGAGAACAGCAACAGTCATCCCTCTGCACAAAGGTGGGCCATCTCCACACCTTGGAAACTACAGACCCATAAGCCTCACTGGTCTTGTATGTAAAGCCATAGAAAGAATTAGCATGGAAATGATCAATAGTGATATAGTAAACCTCCAGACACTGGACCCAACCTAGTTTGCTTTCATCAAGGGCGGGTCATGCCTACTCAGCCTGGTGGACTTCTTTGTGAAGGTCACCAAAGCAATGGACGAAGACAAAACAGTTCAAACTGCCTACCTTGACCTGGCCATGACATCTGACACAATACACCACTTGGGCATTATTGACAAACTCAACAGGTTAGGTACAAACCAGTATGTCACCAAATGGATAGCCAACTGGCTTACAGACAAGACCCAGGAAGTTAGACTTGGGGAGTCCAACTCTACAAAGAGGCCAATTACAAGTGGAGTCCCTCAGAGATCGGGTCTTGGACAACTCCTTATTGGCATTTAGTTCTCTGAAGTCAAGGCCAATGTCAATGGTCTCTGGCTGACTAAATTTGCAGATGATTGCAAATGAAGAGCTATCACTGAATCTCACACTGACGCAAATGTCCTCCAGGAAGGGCTGACACAGACAAACAACTGATGTCAGAGACATGGACTTAAACTAAATGCCAAGAAATGCATAACAGTATCCTTTGGGAAGTCATCCACCTCTGGTAACTATCATATTGACAACTCACTCCTTAGAGTTTACCCAGTGGGACTTAGGGGCATAAAGAGATATTAATCTAGCCTTTCACCATCACATGTCTACAGAAGTGAAGAAATTAATCTATGTTGCGCAACTTATAAACAAAAGTATGGCATCTAAGTCCAAGAAAATCATTGTTCCAGTGTATTCGGCATTCATCAGATCTATCATTGAGTACAATGTCCCCTTTGGTATGTACCTAAGCAGGCATATCCAACAACTGGAATGTCCACAGAGGTTCTTCACTAAAATAATACAGGGTGTAAGTAAAATGTCCTTTGCAGACCACCTCAAGACCCTATCCCTGTATTCTGTCTCCTACAGGCTTTTCAGGGGAGATCTATGCCTGGCATACAGGGCATTCTCAGACCGCACTCTAATGGACATCCTGCATATTCACATAACAAACAGCACCAAAATGACCCATTCTAAAGACTTAAACATTGCCTGTGATATAAATAGGACCTACTAGAGAGACATGTATGTATCCCAGCGACTACCCCATCTCTGGAACAGGCTCCCCATCCATGTGAAGCAGAGTTCCTCCCTAACCCAATTCAAGTGCAGCTTGGACAACTGGATGGGGAACAGGAAATTCATCCCTGGTTTGGCACCTATATCTCTAATGGATACAGCAACCTGTAAATGGTTCATATTCCAGGCCCCTGCTTGTAAATGTTTCATCTGCCAAAATTAGAAGTTATGTACCTACCATAATGTTCCATGTTAGTTGTCTTCTCTCACCTTCTTTCTTGCTGGATGGGTTCGGAGCCGATCCTCGGCTCCGACTCAGCACTTGCTAAGCTCGACAGTCACTTTTACCAGCTCGAGGCAGCCCCATATCCCATGATGCAAGGCGGTAATTACCCAGATCTCGTTTGGTATCTAGAGGAAAAACTGCCTATAAAAACTTTCCACTAAGGAAAGAGAAACAACTAACCTAAAAAGGTTGTAAGGGAACCAGGTAATCAAGGACAAGAACTATCTGGTGTCCAAGGAAGAAGAATCTTCCAGAGAAAAAGGGGAGATCAAGGTCTGTCCAGGCTAGGGGGACAGGAGGGAGGGACGCAAGAAAGAAGGCGAGAGAAGACAACTAACATGGAACGTTATGGTAGGTACATAACTTCTAAATGTTAAGTTGTCAATCTCGCCTTCATTCTTGCTGGATGGGACCGCGTCCCTAGCACCTCTATCCTGGGTGGCTCAATGGAACAGACTCTTGAGAACAGTGGAACCAAAGCTTGCCCTGTCCCTGGAGGCCAAATCAAATTTGTAATGAGAAACGAAGGTATGAAGAGTGGCCCAAGTGGCCGCTGCACAAATAGTATCTAAGGGCAGCCTAGCCTGAAAAGCTGTAGAAGTGGCTAGACCTCTTGTGGAATGAGCTTTAGGTTTTGAGTTCAGCTGTTTGCCCCTAAGCTGATAAATGTCAGAAATGGTGGAAGATAGCCATCTGGATAAGGTCACTTTAGAAACAGGGAGACCTTTTTTATTTTCAGCATAAGAAAGGAAGAGCTGATCGGACTTCCTAAATTGCTTTGTTCTGTCCAAGTAATATCTGAGTTGGCGATGAACATCTAGGTAATGCAATTTTTGTTCCGCCCTGTTAGAATAATTTGGAAAAATACAGGGAGATCAAGGGATTGGTTTAAATTTGTCTTAGAAGCAACCTTGGGCAAAAAGGATGGATTGGTTCTCAAGGATCCTCTGTCTTTGTGGAAGACCAAATAAGGGGGGCGAACACAGAGGGCATGAAGTTCAGACACTCTTCTAGCCGAGGTAATAGTGACTAGAAAAAGAGTCTTCCAAGAAAGAAACTTTAATGAACATGAAGCAGCCGGTTCGAAAGGGGGAAGTATCAAGGATGTCACCACTAAATTTAGATCCCACTGTGGTGGAGGATCTCTAACAGGGGGTTTAAGAAGGAACACTCCTTTGAGAAAAGCTTTACAAAGTTTGTGGGACATAATGTTGTGGTCTGCAAACCCAACATGGAAATTCAAGATTGCAGCCAACTGAACTTTGACTGTGGAAGACGAAGAACCTGAGTGAAAAATTTCCACTAGGAAATCCAAGACCGACTGAATAGGGGCAGTAAAGGGGTCTATGTTCTTAGATTTTGCCCAAAAGGAGAAGCGTTTCCACTTGCTAGTGTAAATTCTCCTGGTAGAGGACTTAAGAGAAGCTACTATGATATCTCTAATGGGGTTAGAGATCATAGGAAGCCTGGCTAAGGAAGGAAGTGGAGCAACCAAGCTGTGAGGTTGAGGGAAGGAACGGACCGGTGCAGTTGACCCGACTGGTGGGTCAGAAGATCTGGAACTGGGTCCAGATGCCAAGGCTGCACCAAAAGATGGCGATGAAGGAAGGGGAACCAAATTTGTCGAGGCCAATAAGGGGCAATGAGAATCATTTTGGCTCTCAAGACGGTAGCTTTCTGGAGTACTTGTGGTATCAAAGGAAAGGGAGGAAAGGCATAAAGGAGTCCCCGGGGCCAATCTTGGGTAAGAGCGTCTCTGGGGGATGGCCCGGAAGTGTGAAGAGAGAGAAGAAGTCTGGGCATTTGCTGTTTTGGGGTGTAGCAAAAAGATCGCAGCATGGGCGGCCCCACTTCTGAAAAATCTCCTCCACAATGGATTGCTTGAGAGACCACTCGTGAGGCATGAGAATAGCTCTGCTCAATCTGTCCGCTATTATGTTGGTTTTCCCGGGGATATGCGTTGCTACCAGAAACCGATGAGAGGAGATCGCCCATTGCCAAAGTCTGAGAGCTTCTCGACATAAGGGTTAGGACTTGGTTCCGCCCTGCTTGTTGATGTTCCACACGACGGACATGTTGTCCGTGTGAACTGCAATAGTCCCTAAAGGAAGAAAGTCGTTGAGGGCTTGCAACGTTAAAAGCACTGCTCTCATCTCTAGGACATTTATGTGCAGGTGGTATTCGAACGGTTGCCACGTGCCATGAACCATCCTGCCCTGATAATGCCCCCCCCCACCCGATCAGGGAGGCATCCGAAGTGACCGTGGCTACTGGGGCGGAGGAACAAATGGTCTGCCCTGATGAACTAGAGGAGAGGAAATCCACCAGGATAGATGGTTCTTGCAGGTTTGTGTCACCAGAATCTTGTGACGCATGGGAAGCTGCTGGAAGGACCATTGGGTGAACAACATCCACTGAAGGAGACGCATGTAAAAGCGGGCCAGAGGAAGAAGTGTGATGGCCGCTGCCATGAGGCCCAACACTTTCAGGACCAACCTGGCTTGTACCCTTTTGCTGGATAGGATGATCCGAACGTGGTTTTGGATATCTAGGATTCTCTGACTTGTTAGGTTTGCTGACATCCGGGTAGTGTCTAGATTTGCGCCTATAAAGGTAATAGATTGGCAGGGCGACAAGGAAGACTTTTCGAAGTTGACGGAAATTCCTAAGTGACCGCAGAGACGTAGAGTGTAGTCTCTGGCTTGGAGAAGTTGATGCCTGGTGGTGGCTGAGAGGAGCCAGTCGTCGAGATACGGAAACACCTGGAATCCTTGACGTCTCAGGTGAGCCGTGACCACTGCCATGCATTTGGTGAACACTCTGGGGGCTGTAGTGAGGCCAAAGGGCAGGGCGCTGAATTAAAAATGACTGGTCCCCAGCCGAAAGCGGAGAAAACTTCTGGAGCGTCTGTGAATCTTTATATGATAGTACGCATCCTGAAGGTCTATGGAGCACATCCAGTTGTCTTTGCCCAGAAAAGGCAAAATCGATTGAAGTGTGACCATCCGAAATCTTGTCTTTTTGACAGACTTGTTGAGCCTGCTGAGGTCTAATATTGGTCTCCAGTCTCCCGTCTTTTTGGGGACCAAAAAGAACCTTGAGTAGATTCTGGACTCTAAATGATGTTTTGTTCTGGCTGGATGGCCCTTTTCCTTAGAAGCTTTGACACCTCTAATCTTGCAATTTCCCTTAGACCGGGTGGTACTTCTGGAAGGGAACCTTTTTGAGGGAAGGGGCTTTCCTTGAAAGGAATCTTGTAACCCTCGGATATGATCGACTGTACCCATTTGTCTTGAGAGAGGGAAAGCCAGGCTTCTGGGTACAGCGACAATCTTCCCCCGACTGCCTCCAAGGGTGGGCAGTCGGGCAACACCTCAGGGATGCTGGAAGGGCTTGTCAGAGAGAGGCTCTCTGGAGCCCTGGTTCTGCGGACCCCCTCTGCCCCTAGGGCAGCATCTGTTATTATTACCCCCTCTGCCTCTGGGGGTAAACTGATCACATGCGTCAGGCGTGACTCCTTGTGATTTCCGCAACCACATTTTCCCTTCCTTCTGACCTTTGGGGTAAGGTCTAGAAGGAGTGGAGAAACGGACTCCTATGGCAGAAAGAGTCTTGCCATCCTGCTCGCACCTGGTCAAAGTGTCCTTCACCTGAGGGCCAAACAACGTTGTCCCATCAAAGGGAAAGTTTGTGAGGGACGCCTTAAAGGGGTCTGCAAAACTATAGAGCCGCATCCAGGACTGACGCCTGAGGGCCACTCCTGTGCCTGTGGCTCTACTCGCCCCATCGGCTGCATAAGAAATGAGCCGCATGGAGGAGTTGGTTATGGAATTTAGGATTCCCAGCTGAGAGGCAATCTTTTCTTGAGCCCCTGCTGCTGACGGATCCTGTACTACTTCACCTAGCTCTTTGAGGATCTCTCTCTGAAGTCTGGTGAAGTGACACAAATAATTCAGCGAACGCATAGCAAAGGTCGCTGAGGAAAACATCCGCTTGCCATACCTGTCCATGGTCCTAGACTCCTTGTTAGGAGGATGGACTGGCACGGAAGGATCTGCAAGTTCCTTCTTGGTGGCGGCCGCCACCACCATGGCATCAACCGGGACACCCTTAGTAAGAAACTGCTTTTCAGCGGGGGCCGTGATAAACTTTGAAGGTCTCCTGGGGACTGGTTCCACCGAATCAGGAGATGCCCACGCCTTTCGAGCTATGACTTCCATAAGGGGGTCGAAAGGCGGAGACACCCAGGAGGTGGAGGGTCGAGATCCAAAAGCCTCCAGGTATACCGATTCATCCTCGGAGGGATTAATGGAGGGCCAGTTCCCCCTCTGTTTCAGGAGTTCAAGGATGTCTGAAAAGGAGACATCCTCAGAGGGAGATCTTGGGGACCCCTCCGACTCATCTAAATCGGTATCTGATGTAGTAGACTCAGGGGAGTCTAAGTGCTTCCTCTTGCAGGTCCTTTTACGTGGGGGTTCACCTGAAGGATCAGGAGAAACCTCGGAAGAGGAAGTTCTTCCCAATGGGGAGACCTGGGGCGATGGATCTCTGGGTCCGGGAGCAAGAGAGCGGGAAGAGGCATCTACAGGCACCATAGAGGGAGGAGCTAAAGGAACCGACTGCTGACTAAGCTCCAGGGCTAGCCCTCCCAGGGAGGGCCGAGAGATCCCGCTCCAAAGAGACAGGGATCCCTGGTCCCACCGAAAGAGAAGGCTCCAAAGCAGATGTCGGGGCCGAGCTCACCAAGGCCGAAGCCCCGAGAGGGAGAACGGGGTCGGACAAGGGTCCGATGCCACTCGCCCCCTTGGAACCGACCAGGGAAGCCCGACGCCCGGATCCCACCAAGGAAGGTCTCAAGGAGGAGATAGGAGTCGAGGACGACGGAGCCGAAAGGTGTGGTATCGGCTCCGAAGCAGCAACAGTCACAGTACCAATAATCTCCGGCTCCGAACTCTGTAGGAGAGTCGAAGGAGGAATCTCAGGGGGGTGTAGAATAGCTGACGTCTGATGAGACGGGCTATGGAGCATCTGGGCTAGTGCCTGTGATTTTAATAGCCTACTCACCACTCTCTCTAAGTCGTGGTCTGAGAGCCTGGAAGACCTCGATGATCGGCTCCGATGGCTCCGCTCCGAAAGCAAGGGAGAGGCTGGAGCCGAGTGTACAGATAAAGAAGGAGATCTAGACCTCTTCTTGGACGGAGCCATCGGAGCCGAAGAACATTCGGCTCCAGGCGGAGCCGACAACTTGTCGGCTCCGAGAGGAGACAAAGATATCTCGGCTCCAGCCGGAGCAGAGACATGCTTTGACGCTAGGGTGTCGGCTCCAGACGGAGCCGACACAGGAGCCGAAGCCAGGGTATCGGCGCCGACCGGCGTCGGTACAGAAGCTTCCAACAAGGAAGGATCGGCTCCGGACGGAGCCGATGTCGACTCCGGCGGAGTCAGAGTCAAGACCACAGACTTGGACACCGAAGCCTTGGTCTTGGGAGGCTTGGAGGGCTTCCCCGAGCCGACCTTAGCCGGGGAGCTCTCTGGTTTAAGAAGACCCCTGAGGATCAACTTATTTCTACGTTCCTGCAGGACTCTCTGGCTGAAGGAATGACATATAGCACAGGAGTCCTGCAGGTGTAGGGGTCCCAGGCAATAAATACAAGAAGTGTGACCGTCTGTCAGAGACATCTTCTGACAGCACGAGTCACACTTCTTGAAACCTGAGACCCTAGTATCTTTTGACATCTCAGTCCTAAAACACTCACACACACACCAATCAGACCAAACAAAGACACTAACAACTAAAAATATTATTAATAACTAACTAATTAGTTATTATTATAACAGTGACACAACACACACACACCTGAGGGAAATCCTGACAGGAACTGTGAGGGTGGGAAAGGCCTAAGGCCCGAAACACTGAAACTATGACTAAGTGAGCTAAGGGGGAATGGGTATGGAGCTAAGTGAAAAAGTACACTGAAGGAATATAAAGACTAAAAATTAGAGTTTTGGGACACCTAAAACTTTACACATAGCAAGAAAAATATCACTTACCAGGAGCTGGTAAAAAGTATGATCTCATTAGCGAAGCGGCAAACAAGATCTGGGTAATTACCGCCTTGCATCATGGGATATGGGACTGCATCGAGCTGGTAAAAGTGACTCTCAAGCTTAGCAAGTGCCGAGTCGGAGCCGAGGATCGGCTCTGAACCCATCCAGCAAGAAAGAAGGCGAGATTGACAACTTAACATAAAGAAGTTATAGTTATAATGTATAATAAGTTATAATGTCCTATGTGAGTTGTTCATCTCACCTTCATTCTTTACTGATGGGTTTGGAGCCGAGCCTTCGGCTCTGATACGGCCAATTGCAAAGCTCAAGGTCTTCAAATAGCTCGAGGCCAAGTCCCTATCCCATGATGTACCTGGAATTACCTCAGATGTTGTTTGCTGCGTATAATAATACCATATATCATTCTTTCACTCCCAAGAGAAAGGTATAGAAGGATTGAGTAACCAGGATGGAAGCAGCATCTCGGTCATCTATCAGCCAAGGAGGGGGTAGGAGGGAGCGACATAAGAATGAAAGCGAGATAAACAACTCACATGGAACGTTATGGTAAGTACATAACTTCTTTATGTGAAGTTGTTCAATCTCGCCGTTCACTCTTTACTAATGGGTAGTGTCCCAAGCACCATCAACCTTGGGTGGCTTACGGGAGTATATTTCTCAGGACCGTGAATGCAAAGGAGACCCTGTCCCTGGAGGCCTTGTCAACTTTGTACTGAGTGATAAAGGTATGAGGTTTTGACCAAGTGGCTGCTGCACAAATGTTATCAATGGGAAGTCTGGCAGAAAAAGCAGATGATGTAGAAATTGCTCTGGTTGAATGAGCTTTAATCTTATGTTGCAAAGACATATTGGCAGCTGAATAGGCAAAGGTGATACAATCAGATAACCATTTAGACAGAGTTGTTTTAGCCACTGGTGTACCCTTCCTGGAGTCCAAGAATGAAAGAAAATGTTGGTCAGATTTCCTGAAATCTTTTGTTCTATACAAATAAAATCCGAGCTGTCTGTGAACATCAAGCGTGTGCAGCATATACTCTAAATTGTTTGACTGGTTGGGGAAGAAGACTGGCAAATCAATAATCTGGTTGAGATTGGGTTCAGTGCAAACTGTGGGCAAAAATGAGGGGTTTGTTCTAAGTGAGACTCTGTCAGCATGGAATATCAAATAGGGAGGCTTGATGGATAAAGCCTGAAGCTCTGACATTCTGCAGGCAGAAGTAATAGCTACCAGAAAAATGGTCTTCCATGATAAAAATTTGAAGTCACAAGAGGAAGCTGGTTCAAATGGCGGAAGAATTATCCGGGAAAGCATAACATTTAGATTCCATGGAGAATAGGGAGATTTCACAGGTGGTCTAATATGAAAGGTCCCTTTGAGAAAGGCTTTGGATAACTTGTGAGACATGATATTCAACCCTTCAAATCCAAGATGAAAATTAGAAATAGCAGCCAATTGAACATGAACTGTTGCTGCTGTGGCTCCTTTGTTAAAAATCATAGTTAAGAACTCTACGATGGAGGCCATAGGGGCTTGTTAAGGATCAATATTATTTTTAGAAGTCCGTATAGAAAATTTCTTCCATTTGCTAAGATATAGCTTCCTAGTAGAAGATTTATGAAAAGATAAAAGGATCTGTTTTTTGTCATTGGAGAGGTTATGGAACCTGGCTATGATGGGAACTGAAGCACCCAAGCTGTCAGCTTCAGGGACTGAAGAGAGGGATGAAGATCCCCTGACGAGTGTGTCAGAAGGTCTGGAACTGGGTCCAGAATCCAAGGATCCTCCAAAAGATGAAGTCGAGGGAAGGGGAACCAAATCTGATGAGGCCAATGAGGGGCTATTAGAATGATGGTCCTTCCCAGGGTTTTTGCTTTCTGTAGAACCTTGGGTATTAACAGGATTGGTTGAAATGCATAGAGGAGACCCGGAGGCCAATTGTGTACAAGTGCATCCTTTGTGGATTCACCCAGAGGGGGAATCAGGGCAAAGTAGCTTCTGCATTTCATGTTCATGTGACTGACAAAAAAGGTTGCAGCAAGGCTGGTCCCACCTGCGGAATATCCTGTCCGAAATTTCTTTCTTGAGGGACCACTCACGAGACAACAAGATTGCCCTGCTGAGCTTCTCTGCTATCACGTTGGATTTCCCTGGGATGTGCGTTGCCAACAGAAAGCGCTGGGTGGAGACAGCCCACTGCCATACTCTGACGGCCTCTCGACAAAGGGGCTAAGACCTGGTTCCTCCTTGTTTGTTCAAATACCAGACCAGCGACATGTTGTCTGTCTGAATAGCAATCGTACCCAGAGGAAGAAAGTCCTGATAGTACTGTAACGCCAGAAGTACCACTCTCATTTCCAAGATATTGATATGTAGATGTGTCTCTTGATCAGTCCATGTGCCTTGGGTTGTCTTTCCCTGAAATATCCCCCCACACCCAGGGAAGCATCCGTGGTCACTGTGGCCGCTGGAGGGGGTAGCAGAAATGGGCGTCCTATCGTGACATGAAGTGAGGTCAGCCACCATTGAAGGTCTTTTTTGCAGGAATTTGTGATCATTATAGTGTGAGACATGTGAAGCTCTTGGTAAGACCACTGAGTGAACAACAGCCATTGTAGTATGCGCATGTGCATACGAGCTAGTGGTATGGCTAGATTTGCTGCTGCCATCATGCATAATAATTTCAGAACTTCTGATGCTGGTGCTCTGTCTTTTGATATCAGAATGCTGAGATGCTGACGAAGAAGAAAGACTCTTTCTGCTGGAAGCCTTAGTGTGGTGGTGGTGGTGGTGTCCAACTCTGCCCCGACAAAAACAATATGCTGCGATGGCGACAAGGCAGATTTTTCTGAGTTGACTGTAATGCCCAGATGATTGCAGAGTGACAGAGTGGACTCCCTGGCCTGAATGATTTGATAAAACACCAGATGCTGCAAGAGAATGAATAAAACCACGATTTGTTGAGAAAAACACCTTTATGAACAACAGCAAAGCTTTCGGGTAGAAACCCTTCTTCAATACTAATACAAAAATTCAAAGACCAAATAGGTTTAAATAGGAGTCTGAGATAATCACATGACAAGCAGCCCAAAAAAACCCCATGTGACAACATATAAAATATATAAAATATAAAAACGTAAATTACATAGTTAAAACCACCAAATTCACATTCAAAACACTAATAAACGCATGTATAACTAACACATATATAACTGATTAACAAATAAATGCACACAAAACTATCTTACTCAGCAGCATAACTTAGTTTGTTGCAATTTAACAAGAACAGGTTTCAGTGTAACAGTAGAATTTAAACCTGGAGAATGGTCAGCAGCTAACCTAAGTATCCATTCATATTCCTTAATCTCTAGTAAATTATTGATGTCCCCACCTCTCAATGTTGTGTGCAAGATATTTATAACTCTGAATCTAAATCTATGATCAGAACCATACATGCTTATATGCTTATATAAGGCATTTTTATCATTTGTTCTCCTAATCTCAGATTTGTGTTCAATGATACGTTCTTTTAACTTCCTTGTCGTTTTCCCCACATAGAAGGAGTAACATAAAAGACAGGTTGCTAAATATATCACATTATTACTGGCACAAGTAGCTAATAGATTAAATCTATAAGGTTTGCCAGTCAACGGATGCTTGAACACATTGCTGTTGGTACTCATAATGTCAGGACAACAAGTACAATTCATACAACAAAAGGTACCGTATTTAGAAGAAGGGGGTGATTAAAATCCCTATTAAAATCCTTATAGCATAATTTGCTTTTTAATGTTCTCATATTCTTATATGAGAAATACGGTCTGTCACCCAAAACAGCCTTAACATCTGCAGATGCCATCAGTATGACCCAATTTCTCTCTATAATCTGCTTAACCAGGTATGGCCTAGTATTATAAGTAGTAACATATTTCATTCTAGAATCTTTTTGTACCGTTCTACACAAAGTAGAACTAGGCTCATCATTTGATAAAAAGATTGGTTTGAGTTTTGTACTTCTATCAGCTATAGTATTGGTTTTCAGATCTAACAATAATTTTAAATCATAGCCACTATTCAACAAATCTTCCATCATTTCATCAAGTTGTGAAGTAAAACATGTCTCATCAGTATTCAATCTACTAACCCTATTAAATTGAGCTGTTACTATGCCCTTAAACACATGGGGGGCATGCATGCTAGTATTGTGTACATATCTGCCAGCATATACCTCCTTTTTGTGGACGCTAGTATGAAGAGACCCTTCTGATAGCTGTATTTTAACATCCAAAAAGGTTATTACGCTATCTGAAAAATCCATTTTAAATTTTAAAAAACCTGTGGTTGTATTCAGGTAATCTATATATTCAACCAATTGGGAGGAAGGCTCTTTCCAAATCAAAAAACAATCATCTACGAAACGCTGGTAAAAGCATACATTATCATTCAAAGGATTAATATTACTACAAATGTATGTCTTCTCCCACTGACGTAAGACCAAATTAGCATAAGTATTAGCTACTGATGTGCCCATGGCTACACCAGTGAGCTGCAAATATAAATGTTTATCAAACAAAAAGATATTGTTAGTTAGAACTACATCCAATAGAGAGCAAATTTTCTCTATGTGTCTTGCTGTTATAGAGACCTGTGAAGTCAAAAACTCTCTTATAGATTCAATACCATATTCTTTCGGTATAACCGTAAATAAAGATGAAATATCCAAGGTTACAAACAAAAATTCTCCTTGATTTAAAGAAGTAATATTCAAATCATTATACCAACACCGTAACGTAACAATAAAATCTGTGGTGTCTTTCAAAATATTAGTACATTGTAGCAAAAAAGGTTGTAGCTGTTTCTGTAGGTAAATGGAAATGGGCTCAGTTAGCCAGCCACCACCAGACACTATAGGTATCATGGGTGGGTCATATACTGACTTATGTATTTTTGGAAGGCCATAAAGTTGTGGAATTACAGGACAATGAACATTGAAAAAATGAAACAAATCCAAATCAATATCACCATTAATTTGTAGGTCATAAATTATCATATTTACTGAACTAATGCATCTCTTAACATCAGCAGATGTAATGCATTTAAATGCATAACCATCCTCAAGGAGGGTATTCATAGATTGCAAATATTTATCTCGGTCCATAAGGAACACCACACCCCCTTTATCTGCTTGTTTAATAACTATACCTTTATCAGCCTGTAGTGCTTTTAGCGCTATATGTTCATCATATGTTAAATTAAAACATCTCGGATTCAATCAGAATACAAGTGTCTTAATGCCACTTCACACAAATCATGGTAAGCAGTTAATACAGGTATGCTGTTAATACAGGTATGCTAGCAGGTATGAATGAGTTGATGCCTGGTGGTGGCGGTAAGGAGCCAATCGTCTAGGTACGGAAACACCTGGAATCCTAGATGCCTCAGGTGAGCCGTGACCACTGCCATGCATTTGGTGAACACTCTGGGGGCTATAGTGAGACTAAAGGGCAGGGCTTGAAACTGATCATGATTGGCTCCCAGCCGGAAGCGCAGGTGATCCCTGGATGGTCTGGCCATTTTTATGTGG
Source organism: Protopterus annectens (assembly GCF_019279795.1). Taxonomy (NCBI): domain Eukaryota; kingdom Metazoa; phylum Chordata; order Ceratodontiformes; family Protopteridae; genus Protopterus; species Protopterus annectens. Next base: position 362,442,182 of record NC_056738.1, read on the forward strand.
TAGTACACATCGTTGAGATCTATTGAGCACATCCAATTGTCTTTTCATAAGAAGGGAAGTATAGACTGAAGTATGACCATCCAAAACTTCTCTTTCTTTACGTATTGGTTCAGCCTGCTGAGGTGCAATATGGGTCTCCAATTCCCCGTCTTCTTTGGAACCAAAAAGAATCTTGAGTAAGTTCCGGATCCTGTCTGGTCTACTGGGACTGGTTGGATGACTCTTTTTCTTAGCAACGTTTGGACCTCTATTGTTGCCTGTCCCTGTAACTGGGTGGAACGTCCGGGATTTTTCTTATGACTGGAGGGGGTGTGGCAAATGAAAAGAAGTATCGTCTGCAAATGATGCTTTGTACCCAGCTGCCTTTTGTTATTTTTAGCCAGGTGTCTGGATACAAAGATAAGCAACTCCCCAACTGCCTCCAGAGCAGGGCAGTCGAGCCTCCTTTCAGGAACGCTGGTAGGGCTTTCCAGAGAAGTGATCTCTATCGCCCTGGTGTTGCAGACCCCCTCTGCCACGAGGGCAGCGTTTTCCATTATTGCTTCCTCCTCTGCCCCTGGAGGGGGGGGTTCACCACATGTGTCCTGAAAGGCTCCTTGGGTGTTTCATAACCACATTTTTCCTCCCCTTTGCCCTTTAGGGTAGGGTCAGATAGGGGTGGAAAAATGGACCCCGACGGCAGAGTCTTTCCGTCCTGTTCACACCTGGTTAAGCTTTCCTTCACTTTCGGCCCGAAAAGGGAGTGTTCACAAAGGATGACTTGAAGGGCTCCGCGAAGGAACAAAAGCACATCCAGGAATATCTCCTAAGAGCTCCTGTACCTGCTGCCTTACTCGTTCCATCAGCTGCATGAGAGATGAGGCTCATGGATGAGTTGACAACAGAACTGAGGGTAGCAAGCTGGGCGGCAACTTTGTAGGAAGCTCCTGCAGCTACTGTACCCTGAAGAGTATCTCTTAGCTCTTAAAGGAGATCTCTTTGTAACCTGGTAAAATGGGTTAAATAGTTTAGCGAACGAAAAGCAAAGGTCGCTGAACTAAATATGAGCTTCACATATCTATCCATCATCCTGGAGTCTCTTTTAGGAGGATGGATAGACGAGGAAGTCTCAGACATTTCCTTTTTGGTGGCTGCCACCACCATCATGGCATCAACCGGAACACCTTTTGTTAAAAATGTTTTATCAAGGGGATCAGAAATGAATTTATTAGGCCTCCTAGGGACAGGCTCCATAGTATCCGGAGACTCCCACGCCCTTCGTGAGACCAGCTGCATCAGCTCATTGAAGGGCGGAGACACCCAAGAGGTGGAGAGCTGAGACCTGAAAGCCTTCAGGAGAACTGACTCATCCTCAGTAGGGCTTTTGGACTGCCAGTCACTCCTCTGCCCAAGGATCTCAAGTATCTCAGCGAATGAGATATCCTCAGAGGGGGACTGTGGGGACCCTTCTGACTCATCTAAATCAGTATCTGATGTTAGAGACTCCTGTGGGGAGTCTAGATGTTTCCTCTTACACAATCTCTTCCTGGGAACCTCATCAGTGGGAGCTTCTGGTGAGGTCTCGGAAGAGAAGGGGCCACCTGATGGGGCTTCCTGAGGCTCTGGGTCTCTACGCTTGGTCAGAATGTGCTAGACAGAAGCAGACACAAGCATTTTTGGGGAGGAGGAAGGCAGACCTGAGGTCGAGGATGTCCTAGGAGACATGAATCTCCTCATGGCATCGAAAGCACTTCTGCTCTGATGTGAGGGAGCCGACGGATCCAACTAAGCCATCAACACCCCCGGCACTGGGACAGTGGGCTCTGAGCCTGAGGTAGGAGCCGAGCTCATCCGAGCCGAGGCCCAGAGAGGCAAAGTTAGAACCAATAAGTCCTCCCCGGACCCGACCAGAGAGTGTCGGCTCCTAGAGTCCTCGATTGGCAACGAGGATGTCAGAGAGCACAGAGCCGAAGACATTGGAGCAGGCGTCGGCTCCGAGGGTTCTAACATCAGGTCTGTCTCCTCCGGTACCGAAGGACCAGCATGGCTTGGAGGAGGAATAGTTTGAGTCGGTGCAAGGGTCTTCGGCTCTGAATCCATTTGGGTCAAAGCCGATAACATTTTACCCAAGGCCAGTGCCAATAACAGCTTCTGTATCACATGATTCACATCTAGATCTGACAGGCTGATAGAGGATCGAGGGGAGCGTACCGAAGGTGGTACCAACTGAAGTAGCAGACTCTTAGGCACTTCGGACACAGGTTCCAAGACTGGGGACCGGCTCTGAAAGGTAAAGACTGTCGGCTCCGATGGCAGTGGAGCCGAAGTCGAAGACTTTTTCGATTTCTTCAAGTCCAAAGTCTTGGAAGACTTTGAGGACGTTCTGGATCCCTCGTGGTCACTCAAAGGTTCCTGAAACGACAGTTTCAACAACCCTCTATCAATTAATTTTCTCCTCCTTTCCTGTAACACACTAGAGGAGAAGGAATGGCATATAGCACAGCTGTCTTGTAAATGCAGAGCTCCTAGACAGTAGACACAATTAACATGGCTGTCTGTTACAGACATCTTTTGGCCACACTTTGGGCACTTTTTAAACCCAGACTTGGGGTGCTTGTCTTGGTCAGCCATTTGAGAAAAAAATTACTGTCACACAATACAAAATTGGCAGTAATTAACTACAAGAAGCCTTAAAAACATCAGGCTATTATATCACACACCGACAGCAGAAATGTATATATATATATATATATATATATATATATATATATATATATATATATATATATATATATGACGGTAAAAGCCTTTACTGTCATTACAACTGTCTAACACACAATATAAGCAGACTATGCAAAAATAAGAAAGATAGCTGCTAATATAAAACACAGTCTAAATATCCTTTGAAATATTCTAGTCAGAGAAATGACTGTTAATATAAGAAAAACTGTAACAGTAATTATAACTTTAAGCCTTTCCTAAACAACTGAAGGCTAAGCACACTAAAGAGAAAAAACTCTACACACTAAATAAATTTTATATAAAAAATTTTGACAAAAGTCATTGACTAAGCACATTCTAAAAAACTTTTAAACAAGGCCTAAAACAGGAGGCCACTAAAAGACTTTATAACACACTGAGGGAAAGGGACTAAAAGCAGAAATACACACAATAAAGCTATAAAAGCTTTGTAAAAACTATCCAAGTATAACAACTGTCCAGATATCCTAATAAAGAAGTAGGAAAAACAGTTTACTGGCCCGTGCTAATTCAGAACCTCCTATCTACTGCAGCGGCAAACTAGATCTGAAGTAATTCCAGGTGCATCATGGGATATGGACTTGGCCTCAAGGTATTTGAAGACCTCGAGCTTTGCAATTGGAACCCATCAGTAAAGAATGAAAAGCGAGATTGAACAACTTCACATCCCTGGTTATACTTATCAAGAGTATCAGAACTTGTCAGAGATTTGGGATGCATGGCTAGGCGTAAAAAGGCCCTTGTGGTCATTAGCCTAGTAAACACCTATGGACCTATGAAACTAAATAGAGTGGTCTGAGGAACAACAAATAGTCACAGCAGAGTCACCCATCTGCAGCTGAGACAAATTACGATCCTGCTATGGTGGCAAAGGTTGTTTGCTTAGGTTTTTCTTTTAGTGGCTGGATGAAGGACTGGCAGTGGGACAAGTAATCTGTTCCATTGTCAAGCCAAAAATGGGGACTCCTTCCTATGGAAAAGAAGCAGCAAATGCTGGTAAAAAAGCCAGTCCACAAAAGTTGCTTTTTTGAAGAAAAAAACTATAAAAAAGCAGTTTAAAACACTATTTTAGTGCCACAAAAGAAAAATAAAGTCAATTTCTTTACAGAGAAAGTTTTCAGTTACTTTACACCACTTTTAAATTGACATAAAAAATGAGTGCTCACTTTAAAAGTACATTACAGTGTCAAGACAGCCATTAAAACACAACACTCCTAAGTTTAAAATAACTTTCCTGAAGAGATAAATAATAAAACATCAACAAAATGAAGAAAAAAAGAAGTTACGTACTCACCATAACGTTCCATGAGTTGTTCATCTCGCCTTCATTCTTACAGATGGGTTCGGAGCCAATCCTCGGCTCTGAGTCGGCCAGCTACAAAGCTCGAGGTCTTCAGACAGCTCGAGGCCCAGTCCCTATCCCATGATGCACCCTGTGTTACCTCAGATCTTGTTTGCTGCCTCTAACAATACCACATGCCATTCTAACACTCTTTTAGGTAAGGAAAGCATAGTAAAGACAAAGCAACCGTGATAAAACATGAATCTCGGTCCTTGAAAAAAACTGGAGGGGGTTGGAGGGGAAGTAAGAATGAAGGCAAGGTGAATAACTCACATGGAACATTATGGTGAGTACATAACTTCTTTATGTGAAGTTGTTCTATCTCACCGTTCATTCTTACAGATGGGTGGCGTCCCAAGCACCATCTTTCTCAGGTGGCTCAAGGGAGTATGTTTCTCTGGACAGTAGAACCAAAGGAAGCCCTTTCCCTGGAGGCCCTATCGACTTTGTAATGAGTGATAAAAGTATGAGGCTTTGACTAAGTGGCTGCTGCACAAATACTATCTATTGGTAGCCTGGCAGTAAAGGCTGAAGATGTGGAAACAGCTCTGGTTGAATGAGCCTTTATTTTGTGTTGCAGAGGTATATTGGCAGCTGAGTAAGTGAAGGTGATGCAATCATATAACCATTTCGACAGAGTGGTTTTAGCCACAGGTCTACCTTTTCTGGAGTCTGAAAAGGAAACAAAAAGTTGTTCAGATCTTCTAAATTCTCTGGTACTATCTAGGTAAAATCGAAGTTGTCTGTGAACATCAAGTTTGTGCAGCATATACTCCAAGTTATTGGTGTGTTTGGGGGGAAAATGGTAATTCTATGGTTTGGTTAAGGTTTGCTTCAGTACAAACTTTAGGTAAGAATGAAGGATTTGTTCATAGTGAAACTCTATCAGAATGAAAAATCAAATATGGGGGTTTTATAGACAAGGCCTGTAGCTCTGAAACTCTTCCGGCAGATGTGTTGGCTACTAAAAAGACAGTCTCCCAAGACAAAAATTTCAAATCGCATGAAGAAGCTAGCTCAAATGGTGGAAGAATGATGCGTGAAAGCATACAATTTAGATTCCAAGGTGTATTAGGGGATTTGACAGGTGGTTTAAGGTGGAAAGTCCCCTTGAGAAAAGGTTTGGATAGCTTGTGTGACATTACATTAAAGCCTTCAGTACCAATATGAAAATTAGAGATCGCAGCGAGCTGCACACAATGCTGGCTGCCGCCGCTCCCTTATTGAAAAGCATAGTCAAAAATTCTAGGATGGAGGAAATAGGGGCTAGGTAAGGGTCAATGTTATTTTAAGAAGACCATATGGAAAATCTCTTCCATTTGATGAGGTATAATTTCCTAGTAGATGATTTATGAGAAGATATTAAAATATGTTGTGTTTCAGTTGAGAGGTTATGGAACCTGGCTATGTTGGGAATTGGAACAGCCAAGCTGTCAATTTTAGGGACTGAAGGGAGGGATGAAGAGCCCCCGATGAGTATATCAGAAGGTCTGGAACTGGGTTTAGAATACAAGGCTCTTCCAATAAATGAGGTCAAAGAAAGGGGAACCAAATCGGACGAGGCCAGTGAGGGGCTATAAGAATGATGTTCCTTCCCAGGGCTTTGGCTTTCTGTAACACTTTGGATATCAGGGGTATTGGTGGGAAAGCACAAAGGAGACCAGGAGGCTAATCGTGTACGAGTGCATCCCTTGGGGCATTTCCCAGAGGGGGGATTAGGGCAAAATAGCTTCTGCATTTTGTGTTAATGGGGGATGCAAAGAGATCGCAACAAGGCTGGCCTCATCTGCGCAATATTCTTTCCGCTATTTTTTCTTTGAGGGACCACTCATGAAGCAACAAGATTGCCCTGCTCAGTTTGTCTGCTATCACATTGGATTTTTCTGCGATGTGCGTTGCTATCAGAAAGCACTAGGTGGAGGTAGCCCACTGTCATACTCTTAGGCCCTCTTGACAAAGGGGATAGGACCTGGTTCTTCCTTGTTTGCTTATATACTAGAACACCAACATGTTGTCCATCTGATTCGCAATTGTCTCCAGACGGAGAGAGTCCTGAAAGTACTGCAATGCCAACAGTACCACTCTCATCTCCAGGACATTGATATGCAGATGTGTCTCTTGTTCGGTCCATGTGTCTTGGGCTGTTCCTCCCTGAAAATGCCCCCCCACCCAATCAGAGAGCATCCATGGACACAGTGGCCGATGGTAAGGGTAGGATAAAAGGACGACCTATCATTACTTGGAGAGCGGTCAACCACCACCAAAGATCCTTTTTGCAGGAGTTTGTTAGAATGATGAGATGTGACATTGGGAGTTCTTGATAGGATCATTGCGTGAACAGGAGCCATTGTAGAATCCGCATGTGCATATGACCCAAGGGAATTGCTATTTTTGCAGCCGCCATCGTCCCCAACAATTTTAGCACATCTGAGGCTGGTACCTTGCCTCTGGATATGAGGTTCAGAATTTGATGTCGAAGTACCAATATCCATTCTGAAGGAAGTTTTAAAGTAGTGGTGGTACTGTCCAAATCTGCTCCGATAAAAATGATATGTTGCGATGGCGACAAGGCAGATTTTTATGAGTTTATGGTAATCCCCAGTTGATTGCAAAGAATAAGCGTGGTGTCCCTGGCTTGTATAAGCTAATGCCTGGTGGTGGCAGTGAGGAGCCAGTCGTCTAAGTACGGAAACACCTGGAATCCCAAACGCCTCAGGTGAGCCGTGACCACTGCCATCCATTTGGTAAACACTCTGGGGGCTGTAGTGAGACCAAAGGGTAGGGCTCAAAACTCGTAGTGATTGGCTCCCAGACAGAAGCACAGATGGTCCCTGGATGGTCTGGCCATTTTTATGCGGTAGTACATATCCTGGAGATCTATCGAGCACATCCAATTGTCTTACACTAAAAAGGGAAGTATCGACTGTAGCGTGACCATCTGGAACTTCTTCTTGACAGATCTGTTTAGTCTGCCAAGTTTCAAAATAGGTCTCTAGTCCCTTGTCCTTTTTGGAACTAAAAAGAATCTTAAGTAAGTTCCGGATCCTATCTGGTCTGCGGGGACCGGCTTGATGATTCTTTATTCTAGCAACCTTTAGACCTCTATGGTTGCTTGTTCCCTGTAACTGGGTGGAACATACGGGATTTTTGTTATCAAGGGAGGTGGAGTGACAAAGGGAATAAAATATCCTCTGGATATTATGCTTTGTACCCAGTTGTCATATGTTATTTTTAGCCAGGCATCTGGGTACAAAGCCAAGCGACCAGCGACTGCCTCCAGAGTATGACAATAAGACCTCCTTTCAGGAGCACTGATAGGGCTTACCAAGGAACTGATCCCTGTTGCCCTGGTTCTGCGGACCCCCTCTGCCGCCGGGGCGGCTTCTTCCATTATAACCCCCTTCTCTGGCCCTGGAGGGGGGTTCACTATGTGTGTTCTTGAAAGCTCCTTTGGGACTTTCGGAACCACAATTTCTACCTTTCTGCCCTTTGGGGTATGGTCTAGTAGGGTAGTAGGGGTGGAAAAACGGACTCCTACTGCAGATAGAGTCTTTCCCTCCTGCTCACACCTAGTGAGAGTCTCCTTGACTTTGGACCCAAAAAGAGAAGCGCCATCGAATGGCATGACAAAGGAAGCCTTGAAAGCTTCCGCAAAGGAGCATAAGCGCATCCAGGACTGCCTCCAAAGAGCTATTGCTGAACCCGCTGCCCGACTCGAACCATCGGCCGCATAGGAAATGAGCCACATGGACGAGTTCAATATGGAGCTAAGGGTATTACGTTGGGCTGTTACCTTCTCAGAGACAGCTCCATCTGTATTACCCCGCAGAGTATCTTCAAGCTCTTTTAGGAGATCTCTTTGAAGACGGGTAAAATGAGTCAAGTAGTTAAGCGATCGCATAGCAAAGGTCGCAGAACTAAAGATGCGTTTCCCATATCTGTCCATCGTCCTCGAATCCCTATTAGGAGGATGGACAGTAGAAGAGCTTTCTGACATCTCTTTCTTGGTGGCCGCGGCCACCATCGTGGCATCAACCAGGACTCTCTTAGTGAGAACATTTTGTCTTGGGGGGAGGTGATAAACTTGCTGGGCCTCCGAGGGACCGGTTCCATAGTATTAGGAGACTCCCACACCCTTCACGCAACCAGTTCCATTAGTTCGTCGAAGGGCGGAGTCACCCAGTAGGTGGAAGGTTGAGACCCAAAGGCCTTCAGGACCACCGACTCATCCTCAGTAGGGCTAACAGACTGCCAGTCACCCCTCTGCTTTAGGACTTCCAAGGATATCAGCAAAGGAGATATCCTCTGAGGGGGACCGTGGGGACCCTTCCTGTTCCTCTAAGTCAGTGTCTGATGTCAAAGACTTCTGTGGGGAATCTAAATGCCTCCTCTTACAAAGTCTCTTCCTGGGAACCTCATCAGTGGGGGCTTCTGGTGAGGTCTCAGTAGAACAAGGGTCACCGGATGGGGTTACCTGAGGCTCCGGGTCTCGACGCTTCACAGGGACCTGCGATGTAGAGGCACAAAGCAGCACTTTAGGGGAGAAGGAGGAGGAACCTGACGACGTGTGTGTCTTGGATGACATAACCCTCCTCATAGCATCAAAGGCACCACAGCTCTGACCCAAGGAAGCCACCGGTTCCAAAGAAGACGGCAACTTCACCAGCACCAAGACAGTGGGCTCTGAACCAGAGGACAGAGCCGAGCTCATCCGCACCGAAGCCCCGAGAGGAAGGGTCGGAAGCAATGCATCGGTTTAACTCTCACCCCTGGAACTGACGAGAGAGTGTCAAGCTCCCAGACTCTTCCAATGGAACCAAAGAAGTCAGGGATGATGGAGCCAAGCGCACTGGAACAGGCCTTGGCTCCGAAGGCTCAACAATCATCAGATCCTTCTCCTCCAGCTCCGAAGGCCCTGCTCGGCTCAGAGGAAAAGTAGTCAAAGCCGGTGGAATGGTCTGAGGCCCCGAGGCCGGTTGGGTCGAGGCCAATAACAATTTAGCAAGTGCCGGGTTCTCGAGAAGCCTCTGCACCACCCGGTCCACATCTACATCAGAAAGGGTCCTCGAAGAACCAGTCGAAGGAACCGAAGACACCACCAATTGGAGGATAGGTGACCCCAAAATTTCAGAGACCGGCTCCGAAATACTTGCTTGGTGCACGGCTCTGAAGACTGTGGAGCAGGTGACCACACCTTAACAGTAAGGCTTGGAGCCAATGATCTGGGCTCCGAAGACGCCTTAGAAGACATTGACCCCTTCAAAGACTTGGGGGTCTGGTCAGCCTTGTCCAAGGACTCCTGAAAATCTGGTTTCAATAAGCATCTATCTACCAGCTTCCGTCTCTCCAGTAAAACCTTACTACTGAAGGAATGGCAGATAGAGCAGTCCTCCTGGAATTGAACAGGCCCCAAACAATAAACACAATTCATATGGGTGTCCGTACTGGACATCTTATGCCCGCATTTTGGACTATTTTTGAAACCAGATTTTTGTTTTTCTTTATGGTCAGACATCATAAACAACAGTAAACACTAATAGTTGAAGCAACAAGATTACTGCAAACTCTAATTTCATGTATTACATTTTCAAACTAACAGTTTTAATTTGTCAGATCCCTGAACAACTCTAATCCAATATAGAATATATATATATATATATATATATATATATATATATATATATATATAGTAATATCCAAAAATAAGCACACTTATAATAACACTATAACACACTATTAATAAGTATAACACTATAACACACACTATTAAAATGTATAAGAGGGATAGGGATTAACTAAGGAATGGCCAAAGGCCTAAGAGCAACCGCTCTAAAAAGGACGAAACTCGTCAAACTCTAAATAAAGAAATCAAAGGCTAAGCAGCCCAAAAGCATGTAAATTTTTTAGATTACAAAGCAAAAAATTGCCAAAAAGAGGTAAATATAAAACAAACTGGCCCGAGCTCTCCGACGACCTCCAATCTGCTGCAGCGGCAAACTAGATCTGAGGTAGGACAGAGAGCATCATGGGATAGGGACCTGGTCTCAAGCTACTCTGAGATCTTCAGCTAGTAAAGCGGCTATCTCGGAGCCGATCATGTGTAAGAATGAACGGCGAGATTGAACAACTTCACATGTAATGATTAATACTTATTTGGATCATTCTAGTATGCATCACTTTTGGCTCAAAAACAATATTGCCAAGAAGCATCTGCTAAGGAACAGTAGGCTTACATTATTGTATAGTGTTTTTGAATTTGTTATTGACTTTTGCATAGATACTATCCTATGAAAGTTATTTCATATAACATTAAAAATGTCAGATTCTTATGGGATTGTAAGTCTAGATCCCAAGTTTACAAAGACACAGATATTACTGCTACCCAGGAACTGGTTAATTATGCTACCCAGGAAGTGGTTAATTATAATACTGTAGAGAATGAGACAACTAAAAATACTTTTTTTATATTCAGTAAGTGGCTCTACATGGCATGTAGAGCCACACAAACACAGTAAACATTGTGGCACGCTACTTACAGCATAAGCAGCTGAACTGTATGCTAATCAACCAATCCAAGATGGAGTAGCTATTCAACAAGCTATAAAGCAACCATTTAGACTCAGTGTGGTTTTCCCTGCAAATTTCAAAACCTATTGGAATATAGTCATGGAAATTAGGCTACACGTAAAAATGTTATGGGCTGCTGTTGCTCTTATTTATGTATATGTGTAACACACCAATTCTATGCTGCTACTGTTAATAGACCACGGCCAAGAAGGGGAAGGGTGTTTAGGCCTCATTTATCATTTCAAAAGCTGCATGAGGTGGAAATTGTAGAGCACTACAGGGGGATAGAGACACATGACAGGAATTCTGCAACCTCTGTCATCCTCATCTGAGAGCAAGGGCAAACTGAGGGGAACCAATCCCAGTGCAGACTAATAAAGTATGTGTACCACTTAGACTTTTAGCTACAGAAACCTTTCCGAGACCAACAGGGGACATTCTGGGGGTGTCACAGGCATCAGTATCCAAGACCCTCCATCAATTCCTAAATGCTATACTACAACATGCCAGTGAGTACATATATTTTTCCCATACACTTGAGGACAGAGCCAGACGAATGCAAGAGTTCTACCCTGTAGCGCACTACCCTGAAGTCCTGGGATCCATAGACTGTACACATGTAGAAATCAAAGCACAACCCAAGGAACAGGGAAGGGTCTACATAAATAGAAAGGGCTACCACTCCATTAACTGCCATGTCATATGTAATGCTAAGGGAATCATTCTGTATGTGTGTGCTGGCAACCCAGGCAGTTACCATCACTCACATATCTGGCACAACTGTCAACTGTATCAGATGTTTACTGGGGGGGGGGGTTCCCACAGGGTCATTTAATGGGGGGGGTACATGTTACGCACTAGAACCATGGCTGATGGCACCCATCAGAAATGCACACACCAACTGAAGAACGCTATGAGGCACACACTCAAACAAGAAATATCATAGAGCATGTGGTCTGCTGAAGTCATGGTTCTGGTGCCTAGATACATCTGGGGGAGCCTTGCAGTACAATTCCCATACATGTGCGGAAACATTCACCGACTGTCCATGCTACACAACATTATCCTCAGTAAACAGCTTCAGTAGGAACAGCAATGGGAAGGGCCGCACATCAAACCACCACTGGCAAGATCACCACATGCACGCACAGGTGAAGAGTCAGACGGGGAACCATCAGCCACTGTGGGTGTAGGCAGAATTAGGCATGCATAATATGCCCTTGCACTTGCCAACAGGCAATGGATGGCACACATGCTCACCACCTAAGGGGCTAAAACCTATATCCTACACACATACATACAGTAAACCTGATGCCAAGCAATGCTTACAACCTTTACTTACCCATGTAATGGCTGTGTATTGCTAGCATCAGACAGAGCCAAACTAAAACTCTTCCAAATGCCAGATTTCCAAGGTAAATCTTGAACCTGTAATAGAAAACAAAAAAATTGTCTATGAATACAAAGGAATGGCATATCATTGCATACTAGTAATTGTTAATGTGAGTAAGTCTACAGTGGAGGACTTTTACACCAATTACATCAAGATTTGACAGCAGCGACTTATGTTCTCTATCAACTAATAGGCCTCATGTATCAAAGATACAGTCATTCATATATCTAACATTTACAGATTTTCACAGAATATTCAGTTTCACATCATACTTTTGTTCTGGCAAATTATTAAAGAACGAAGTTAGAAAATAACGAGACACATTTCAGTTTCAGACTTCATATCCCTCAGAACAAACATAAAAATAGTAATGCAAAACCTATTATTCCATCATTGTAAGACCACCATTGTTTAAAAACTCTCCCCATTGTTGGGCCTTTGTCACACTTTTATTTATGGCTTGGTCCAGCTTTGTCAGTCTAAGAGTTTGGGAGGGATGTACACATTACAAAAAACTGTAAGAAAGCAGTACAATTTGCAAACCAGCAACACAAAAACACATATACTAAGATCTAAGTCTGCTATTCACCCTGAGAATCAAACAAAAGACTTGCATATCTCTGAATCCAAAAGACAGAAAACAAGGATATGGCACGGTTATCATCATTTCCACAGGGTACTGTGTGTGGGGGGTAGAAATCCTAGGCTTACACAAAAGATTGTGAGTGGGTGTGAGTAAGTAAGAGAAACAGGCATACATATGGATAAAATATCAAATGGCTACTGAGACAGAATGAGCTGTAAGCCTACGAATGACCTATGTAACTGTTACGCGTGTTTGTCTGTAGGGGCACTCCAGGTGAAATTGGTGTGTGAGTGTCTGCAAGAACACAGCCAAACACTGTACTAGCTCTATGTCCTGGTATGTCCAACAGAACTTGGCTCCCCACCCCCAAAACAACAGGCAAATGACATTTCTGTACCAAAGGCCTAAAACATCAGTGAATTGTTGTAAGTACTATCAAATAAACTGTCCCAAAAACATTTCTACACATTTACCACATAACATACATTTTTAAACAATTTCCAGTCACCTCTACCTGTGGCCAGCACTCCCTTAGAGGTGTCTATGCGCCATCATAGAAGGCTAACACCCCTGTGTCATTGACAATGTAGGACATTTACATTTCACTGAAATAACAATAGAAAAATGTAAAAAAGAACAGTTGTAACATTAACACTTGTGATAAAAGTTAAATAAGGCTGTGCATCTCAGAAAGTAAAATGCCCTGGCAAAAAGGCTTATGCCATAATTAACTTCTAAAAAGTGCATACAGACAAAAGTAGCATTTTATATATATATATTTTTTTCCTTGTGACGTGAGCATATCCAGTATATAACTGAAAAATGCAATCATACCTTATCAAGATCAGTAGTCTTCTGTGCAGATAAATCCAAAATAATAGCAATCTTCTTCTGTGTTATCCACATAAACAAGTCTCCACACTTCCAGGTTTCCTAGCTACACAGTTCCCTTTTTAAAGTGTAGATTAATTTGTATGAGCATTGTGAAGATGCAAATGAGGTGTAAACTCATTAGAATTGCTGAATCCCAAATTCGTGGCTCTGTGTATCAGATGTAAATATAGTGCAGGCACTCCCTCAGTGTTTGTTGCTAATGTATTGCAACTGTGAATGATTACTTGGATGGAGAAGGAAAACACAACAGCAATTCAGACTCCCTTCCCTCCAGTGAGTATGTCAGCCAGGTCAGACTTACAAAGTGTAAAAGTAATTTTATCACGGTTTTAAATGTAAGTAAGCAGCACATATTTCACAATTTCTGTTCAGTGACGTCCAACCTCCCATTAAAACTGCATATTAGTACCATTTAATATTCTCAAACATTTTAAGGAGTATGATATAAAATGCCTTACTGACTGCATGTCTCAGATTACAACTCAGATAAGAGAACGAGCACTGTACAGAGATAAGCCAGAGCTGCATTTCTGAAAACAATAGCCATAAATGGTTATGTGATCACTCACTGCACTACATCTGAAATTAATATATGTACACACAACTCAGAAGTGTACAACAGCCATATGTCTTGTTAATACTGTGGATGATTTTGGACTTGCTTGTATGCACAATTATTTTCATTCTCTGCTCTAAAGCTGTTTCTGAGGAAAAGAGGGATAAGACACTATTACTGTGTTATTAAAGTTCATTGGTGTGAGAGCTCAAATCAAAACTTGTATAAAATTATTTCATGCGTACTAATATATATTTTGTAGTGTTGTTTATTTTAGAGATTTTTTTTGTTGTTGTTGTTTTTGTTAATACTACTATTTGTGCAATGCATGGCTTAGAGCACACACAGGAAATGGATAAACACAATAAATGTCATGTAACATACTTCTTTGACAACCAATACATCAACTACACCTGTGAATCACCTGTGTGTGTGCGTGTAGCACATCTGCTAAACATGTTGATCCGCATAGCATATACTATCTGTAGATCATGGTTCAAAAAGGGAAGTTATATACTCACCATAACGTTCTATCTGAGCAGTTGTACTTCATTTGTCTTCAACCTGTGGGATACGGATCTGTATCGGATCCGAGCCGTCAAAAATTACTAGCATCAATGCCAAGCTCCAGACTCCTGGCCTTACCCATAATACACCTCCACTGCCTTCCATCCCCAGATCGAGTTTGCATAATTTATACTTAGAACCCGACCTGATAACATACTTGTGACCTATACTATAGCCCGTAGGCTCAACATGCGCCAAGGTCCGGGGAAGGAGGGAGGGACCGTTCAAGACAAATGAAGTACAACTACTCAGATGGAACGTTATGGTGAGTACATAACTTCTTTATTTGAAGTAGTTTACTTCATTTGGTCTTCAACCTGTGGGACAGACTTCCCAGCTACTAAACTCCTGGGAGGCCCTCATGGAAGGATATTCCAGAGCACTGTGGAGCCAAAGGATGCTCTCCTTCTAGATGTCAAATTCAATTTGTAATGGGAAATAAATGTATGAGATGAGGACCAAGTAGCTGCACAGCAAATGTCATCCAAAGACACCCTAGACCAGAAAGCTGCAGGCATAGCCATGGACCTAGTGGAATGAGCCTTAACCTGACCTGGAGGAGACATGCCTTTGTCCTTATAGACCTGAGGATGCATGAAGAAATCCATCTAGCTATAGTGACCTTGGAAATAGGCTTGACCGAAGAGGGTCTATAGGATGACACAAACATGATCAGATTTATGAAAATTTTTTGTCCTGTGTAAATAGAATTGTAACTGTCTATCAACATCCAACATGTGTAGTTTGTATTCCATCCTGTTGGTAAAACTGGGAAAGAACACAGGCAAATTTATAGTCTGACTGATATTGACTGGTGACACCACCTTAGGAAGAAAAGATGGGTTGGTTCAAAGGGAAACTCTATCTTTATGAAAAATCATGTACGGGAATTTTATGGACAAGGCCTGTAGTCCCAAAACCCTTCTAGCAGAGGTAATCGCCACCAGAAAAACTGTTTTTCACAATAGAAATTTTAGATCTGCAGTTGCACCAAGCTTAAAAGGAGGAGCGACCAGAGCTTGGAGAACCATAAAAAGGTCCCACAGGGGGACAGGATCTTTGACCAGGGGGAGTAGCAAAAAAGTGCCTTTAATAAAGGCTTTACACAGTCTAGAAGATGCCAAGGATGCAGAATTCTCAGCCACATGAAAATGAGAAATGGCAGCCAACTGAACTTTGACAGTAGAAGAACTAGCTCCATGCTGGAAAATATCAGCTAGAAAATCAAGAATGGTGGAAATAGGAGCCGTAAAAGGATCTAAACTCCTCTGAGAGGCCCAGAAAGCAAAACATTTCCATTTTCTGTGTTAAACCTTTCTGGTAGAAGACTTATGAGCAGCTACCAAAATAGACTTAACTGAGGAGGAAAGTCCGAGAGTCCTAGCAATCACGGGAACTGGAGCAGCCAAGCCGTGAGCTTCAGGCTGTCCAGACTCGGATAAGGCACCACCGATGGGTGTGAAATCAGATCCTGAATGGGTTCAAGGATCCAAGGTGGAGGCAGAAGGTGAGACCAAAGGAAGGGAAACCATATCTGGCAAGGCCAGAATGGGGCAATGAGGATCACCTTGCTCCCCAGTCAACAAGCTTTCTGCAGAAACATCGGGATGAGAGGAACTGGCGGATAAGCATACAGAAGACCGGGAGGGCCAAGCATGAACTAGAGCGTCTCTGGGGGACTCTCCCGGTGGGAGGTTCAGAGCGAAAAACCTGCTGCACTTTGCGTTGGAAGCAGATGCAAAGAGATCGCAGCAAGGTTGACCCCACTCGCTGAAGATCTGTTCCGCTACTGATGGATTCAGAGACCACTCGTAAGGCATCAGCATGGTCCGACTTAGCCTGTTCGCTAGAATGTTGGACCATCCCGGAATGTGCATAGCGATGACAAAGCGACCAGTGGAGACCACCCATTCTCACACTCACATGGCCTCGCAACAAAGGGGATAAGATCTGGTCCCTTCCTGTTTGTTGATATACCAGACTACTGACATGTCTGATTGAATGGCAATCGTCCCCATAGGAAGAAAGGCATGAAGGACCAGCAACAATAGAAGGACCGCCCTTATCTCTAGGACACTGATATGCAAGCTGGCCTTGGACTGTCCTACCCGAACAATGCCCACCCACCCGAGATGGGAGGCATCCGTGTTCACTGTGGTTTGGACTGGGACTGGAACAAAGAATCGTCCCTCCAAAATGTCTGGAGAGCTCATCCACCATATGAGGGACGACCGACACACTTGACTCAGGAGGATAGGATAGGTTAGTGGTATATCCAACAGGTACCACTGAACCGCTAGCATCCATTGAAGAATCCGCATGTATAGCCGAGCACATGGAAGGAGAGTTATGGTCGCCGATGTTGAGCCTAGGGCCCTCAACACTGATTCTGCTGTTGGGAGACGAGAATGGTAAATTAGGGAGATATGCATCCTGAGGTTTTGAACTCTCTCCGAAGTCAGGAACATTTTGCACTGTAGTGTGTCTATCGTGGCATAAATGTAATCTATCACCTGTACAGGCTCTAGTAGAGAGAGTTGATGGTGACACCCAAACTCAGGGCGAGTGTCAGAAAGTAATCCCTGGTTTGGGAAAGTAGATGCCTGGTGGGAGCAGTGAGGAACCAATCGTCCAGGTACGGATAGACCTGAATCCCCTGGGGCCTCAGGTGAGCCGCTACAACTGCCATCATTTTGGCAAATACCCAGGGGGCTGTGGTGAGACCAAAGGGTAGGGCTCGAAACTGATAACGATTGGCTCCTAGCCAGAAGCAGAGGAACCTCCTGGAGCTTCTGTGCATTTTTATGTGATAGTAAGCATCCTGGAGATCTAACGAGCACATCCAGTCGCTCTCTTACAGGTACGGCATGATGGACTGTATTGTGACCATCCAGAACTTTTCTTTGGCAACTGATGGATTCAGGGTAGAGAGGTCCAGGATAGGCCTTAAGTCCCCCGCTTTCTTTGGCACCAAAAAGAACATGGAGTAGAAGCCTGATCCATACTGATCTGGGGGGACAGTTTTGATGGCTTGTTTTCCTAGTAGCTTGGAAATTTCCTGTGCTGTTGCCTCCCTTTGCGTGGGTGGAACGCCCGGGAGGTGTTTGGGAGGTATGCGGGAACCCAAGAATGTAACAGAATATCCCCTGGATATGATTTGAAGCATCAAGCCGTTTGTTGTTATGGACTCCCGTGCCGCTGGGTGCAAGGACAATCGTCCCCCGACTGCCTCCAGAGTAGAGCAGCCAGGCAACCCCTCAGGGTTGCTGCCTGAGTCTGTCCAAGAATGGTTCTCGAGACCCGAAGTTTTGCGGACCCCCTGGGCCTCTGGGCCGGCGTTCATTCTGTCCCCCTTTGCCTCTAGGGGAAGAAGAGCCCTGAGTGTCCCGGGAATACTGAGACTTCCGGAACCACATCTTCTTTTGCCCTCTCTGGTGCTGGGAAAAGGACCTTTGATTACAGAAGCGGATCCCGGCGGTAGACAGTGTCTTCCCGTCCTTCTCACTCTGGACTAGTGTCTCCTTGACGGTCTTACCGAAAAGAGTTGAGCTGTCATAAGGGGCATTAGCAAAGGACGCCTTAAAGGGTTTGGTGAATTGGCACAACCTGAGCCAGGCATTACACCTCATGGACACGCCGGATTCAGCCACTCTAGCCGCTCCTTTTGTAGCATGGGCGAAGAGTCGCATAGATGTATTTGATACTGCTCTCAGAGTGGCCATTTTCATGGAGAACGAAGCCTTATCCTCCTGCGACATGGACTTGGGTGGAGACTCCTCCAGCTCCTTCACTAGGTCGCGCTGCAGTCTCATGACATGGGCAAAGTAGTTCAGCGCCCTTATTGAAAGGGTAGCTGAAGCATACACCCGCTTCCCTAGGCACTCCATCATCTGTGACTCTCAGTCAGGAGGGTGGACCGAGGAACTTTCCTGAGATAGTTTCTTCTTTGTGGCTGCTGCTACCACCATGGCATCGACTGGGGAGCCCTTGCTCCAGGAAGGCCTGTCAACAGGGGGACTCAAAACCTTATCAGGGTGCTTGGGGATCGGCTCCTAGGTATATGGCTCTTTCCATGGCCACAAGGTGATCAAATCCACTAAAAGATCCGCGGGAGTGTACACGCAAGACGTACATGTGCCCGTGCTGAAAGCCTCCAGAAACAGACTCATCAGAGGAGGGCTTGGGGGCAGATCAACCTCCTTGCTGGTGCAGGATCTCTATGATGTGTCCAAAGGAGACATCGTCGAGAGGTGATCTTGGGGAGCACTCCCCATCATCTAAATCTGTGTCTTCAGTTAGGGACATGGGGGAGTCCATGTGCCTCCTCTTGCACGTATGCTTACTAGGCACATCTCCCATGGGGCTCTCTGGGGAGTGCTTGCCAGCCATCTGTTCATCTGGGAGAACCATCTGGGGCTCTTTGGGCACAGGCTGTCCCTCTGGTAAGACAATGGGGACCGTAGACAGAGCCGAGGGGGTCTGGGCAGAGTCCGAGGGGGCGGTCAGGGGCCTCGATCCGATGGAGAGTGCCCGTTCTACCACATCAAATGCTGAAGGAGAACGGACCTCCTGGGAAGCTAATAAGGAGGCTGGTCTCCCCGGATCCGACATGAGAATCTTTGTCGGACCGGAAGTAAACGGTTCCACTCCCTCGGATCTGACACACAGGCTCCGACTCCAAGAACGGCTCGGATCTGAACTGGTCAGATCCGAGATGCTCCAGGCAGCTGTCGGCATCGAGGACGCAAGGACCATAGTTGCCGACCCCCTGACCAAGGCCAACCTCGGATCCGAGAACTCGCCGAAGGTCAGATCAGGGAAAGAGAAATGGGCTGAAAAAAGGGAAGCTAGCACCCCCCTCCTGAGGGAGGGGGGGCTGGCAAGGCCGCCATCTGGATCTGTGTACAGATAAAGTGCCTCATCATCTTATCCAGATCCATGTCCAATAAAGAACGGGTCAACCGAAACGAGGCTACGGACTCCGACCTGTCCGGTCAGGGAGCCGAGGCCTGGGAGACTGAACGTGCCTCCTCCGACTCAGGGGAGAACCTTGGAGACTGGAACCGAGGGGAGTCACGGGTCTGTGCAGACTTGCTGGGGGACAAGAGGTTGGGGACCTCTTCCTCTTTTCCTATGTCTTCGACTCTCTCTCCCACTCTCTACCTCTCCTCTGCTCTGCTACCACAGGCTTAGATGTAGCAGTTTGAGTCCCAGCCTGGGAGGGAAGGGAAGCCAGAGGGAGAGAAGCAGGAGAGGCAGCCACAGCAACTGCTGTGACTGAAGCCGAGGATGAGTAAGGAGGATCAGTGGCAGGCAGAAGACCTTTGAGGGCCAACTTGGCCTTTCTATCCTTCAAAGCCTGGGGGTTGAACCCCGCACAAATGGAGCACTCCACATTAAGGAAGGCCACACCTAAGCACAACACACACACACACAGTGTGGTCAGCCGCTGGGGAGAGCTTATGGCCACACTCTGTGCAGCGCTTAAAGATAAGCTTTTCAGCCATACTATCAAACAAGAAGCTTTAAAAAAAGAGACAGACCAAAAACTTTCTTTCTTTAGACTAATAACACACCCACTCACCACACTAGACTAAGAAAGGGGGAGGGGCACCACAGACAAATTACTCTAAACTAACTGCAATTACAAACCTACACTTGACGCCAAGCGATGGGAGGGGAGAAAGTGTACCTATACTAACGTGAAAAGGCTAAAAGTAACAGAAAATTTAGAAAAACAATCAGAATCACCCTGCTAGCTGGAGCTCTAGACACACGATGTTTTAGAAATCGTGGCAAACGAGATGTGGGGATGGACGGCAGTGGAGGTGTATTAGGGGTAAGGGGAGGAGTCTGGAGCTCAGAGCTGATGATAGTAATTTTTGCCGGCTCTGATCTGATACGGATCCGTATCCCACAGGTTGAAGACCAAATGAAGTAAACTACTTCAGCTCCCACATTTGTCTTTTAAGGATGAATCCAAACAAACACTGCTTACAAGGCTAAAAGAAGTTTAGCTTTGCTTGTCTCATTTCTGTGATGCTTACCACTGCGCAAACCTAAACTAATGGCCCACATATGAATCACAGAGAGTGTCTGCGGACAGGATGTAGACATTCTCAATTTCAAAAAGGATGCATTGTTTCATTTTTTTGCTTTCCATCATACAAAAGCGCAAAGAGGCATTGCATGGAGGTTAACAAACTTTCCCAACACCTACAAGTCTAGAACACCTGCAGAGAGGAAGCAGACAGTAGACAATTTTAAAACAGATACATTCTATCAAGTATGTTGAGCACCATGCAAACACACCAAGCAGAGGTGCACGGCAGTTAACATACAGAAGTTAATAATGAATAGGAAAATATACAATATTTAACTATTCCTGTGGTAGTAGGTGTAAGTGTAAGGCTGCAATGCAGATGATCCTGCATTCTGATACAGGAAATTCCAAATACTTTTACTGTTCTTCCATTTCATTTTCTATTAAATATTACATAAAAATTTAAACATAATTATACAATAAGTATGAAAAGCAGTGGAGCCCATATGAATTATATGTATGACTGAGGGTACACCGACTATTATGTTTCTGTAATTATAATTGTGCTATCTGTATAAACCAGGACCTTGTAAGGACATACACATACATGGTTAACCCCTCAATCTGTCATGTGTATTCATATATAATTCATAAGTATGTCAGAGATGCACTTCTTCTGTGCAAAGGAGAGAAAATCACTGCTGTGGAAAAAAAATTTTGTCTCTTATGCAAAGCTTTTAATCCCACACTGTAAAAATCAATTTTATCAGTGTATAAAGACAAACCAAAAATATGTTAGGCCATACATTTATGCCACCAGTACAGATCTGCAAAGTGAAATCACCTAACAGTTACAGCAGCAAACAACCTTCAAACTAATGACGAGTGTCAGATTAGTCTTCCAATTGCTAAAATTGCTTTCCTCTCTGTTTGCTACTGTTGCTCTGCACTTAACATCACACGAACATAGTTGGCATCGTTGTTTGGGTTTGCACACTACCAGTAAACATGATAACATGCATCTGCTGGAAATCATTCTAAAGTATTGTTTTTCTCCCTGGTTGGACATGTCTGGTGGTAAAAGGGAAGATGTCCAATTTAGGGTGCAGAGAAGGGGTGTTGAGAAATCCAGAATCTTCACAGTCACAGCCGAAGGCTTTTGCAGGGGGACTACCAGCTCCCAGTATAAGTCTGAGGCTTGAAACAGTCTGGCCAAGACTGTCTCCAGTGCGACTGGCATTCCACACACTGGAGAACAGTGTAGGCATCACTTTAATGACCTGAAAATGCACAATAGGGATACAGTCAAATCAGTTGCAAGATGAGAGAATTTATAGTAGACAGAAAGTTGCATATAGGCAATACTGGTATGCATAATGCTCTTCTCTTGTTCTCTTCTCTTTAATCCACAGCCAATGCAAAGATTATGGCAAATAGAGAGTCCCATGGTGAGCATCTAGAGAGACTGAGGGAAGCAAGGGGTATGTATGCACCACAATTAAACCATTATTTTAGCTTTTAAATGTATTTCTTTTCTATACAGTTTTTAGGCATGCATATTCTAACTGCAAAAGTAAGCATGCATGGTTAAGTCTGTAGCACAAGACAGGTGTAGGAGTCAAGTCTAAGACTGTAGTCAGACAATGTGGGTTCAAATACAACAAGTAACAAATATAAAATAGTAAAATCCTTTAAAAATATTACATTAATTTATACACAAGTGGCATAATGACCTGCTGTTAATTTAATCTGTATAATTGACCAAGCATATGTGCAATATGTGCACATTGCAAGGATTACTTTGAGCAATCCTTAATTATAATTTATAGCTGTTAAGAAATATACTTAAATGTAAAAGTTCAAATAAAATACTTTATTATTGTGATAATGCATTGTATGTCACAAATGATGGTACTAATTTTATCTCTTTTTTTTTCTCTCACACCAGCCCTTATCTCTTTTTTTTTCCCTGTGTGCCATCAAAACATTTCCATGTCATCCATCTCTGGCAAATCACAAAATGCTTTACAGCACAGGGAGGTAAGCCAACCCAGTAGCTCAGCCTGCCCTGGCTCCACCGGCTCCAGCACTGATGTGCAGCACATCTGGGACCCAACCTGGCAGTACTGCCTCCACTTCTCCTGCACTACCTGCGCCTTCAGGGAGCACTACCCCAGCAGCTGTTTCTGTGGTACCCCCGGGAGTACTGGCAGAGGTGGGAATTTTATCACCTGCCAGGAAATGCCATGGTTGGTGTGTAGGGTCGTGCACGGCACCACTGGTACATGCCTACCCTGGATGGAGAGGCTGTTCTACCTTATAACCCATAGGAGATGAAGTCAAGCACTCCAACAGCCAGCGAAGTAAGGTGACACTGATGACAGTCCTGTGGGTGAGGACTAGATTCTCACTGTCCCCATGTTTGATGGGCATGGGCATCTGTTGTCCACTCCCTAACCCCAATCATGATATCCCCCAACCTTTTGTGTCCCTCACCATCCCTGTGTCTTGTCTTGTTTGCATCTGCTTCCTCACCTACGCTACTTAACTGACCCACAAATACCTATGTCCATTACCCAACATTCCTCTCATACTGAAGTAAAAATAAAAAATGGACACCTGTCCGACAAAAAAATATTGTCCTATACATATCTCTCCACTTCGCACATAAGTCTTCTTGACACACTTGATTAGGTCCAGTTGGTTATACAACATGATTGTGTTGTTGTTACCCCTCTTTGCTTTGGTGATAGTCTAAATTCAGCCAATATTCTACACATATTCATTTTACACTGTTGGAGAAGTGTATAACTATGGTTCTTTCCTACCTCCCTCATGCACATTCCTATATTGCTTTCCCTTTGTTCTTCTCCCTGCTTGCCCCCCCCCATTTCACCACTTTCCTATCTACCCCATTTTATCACCTTTAATCTGGTCAAAAAACAGAATCACAAACAACACACATAAGTTAAAAAAAACAATGGAGTCCTTCACCTTTTGGCTTCTGTGTTTATGTGGAGCTTAGCAGTAAGCATCTATGCCATGCAATGGTGAACAGCTCTTCCTTAGCTCGGCTACCTCCGCTCAATGCCACTTAAACAAGCTGTACTAAGGTAACACACAGTGAATGTAGAATAAAGAATTATTTCATTGCTTTATAAATACTTATTTAAAACTATTACACTCACCTGGATTTGAAACCTATATCATCTGGTCTCCAAAAGAAATGTGTCAATGCATTTACACCTACTGCGCTACAGTACAGAGTCAGCTAAACAGCAGATGTGTTTTATACACTCAGTACTCAGAACTCTCATTATCTTATCAATGAAGCTCGTGTTTGCTTTCCGCTTAACTACGTGCAAACAGAGAAAGCAGTAGAAATGCATATCTCGCACGCACAAACACTTTGTCATCAATTGAGGCTGCTCAGCGTTGTGCTATGGAAAGTTTACATTAGCATGTATTACTTGTGTCTATTGTCCATGTAGTCTTCATGCCATCACAGTACATGTAAAATCACAAACAAAGGGAAGGCACTTTTTAAGAAAAGACACATATTTACACTGCAGTCACCTGTTACCTTCACTCATGCACTTCAAATTTGCTCTCTCAGTACTTGTTCACAAATATATCAGCTACACTACAGAAATGAATAACAAAATGCTTTCTTATATACCATGCACCTCTTTATAATGACAATATACATTCAGATTTTCCAATACTTGTACTAATGTGGACAGCTGTTTGTATAACAGCAAGTAATACACTTTGCACACTCATCAATCTGGTAACATGCAGAACTTTTAAGATCTTGACAGTTGTATATAGCTAGCAATCCATTTCAGACAGGCCTCCCAACATCTTCTCTCAAACATCCAATGATGATGTCATCCATTATAAATTATCCTGCAGGCTTGTAAAAGTCAGACTTGTGCCTTGGTGTTTGCTTTAAGCACCAAGTTCTGTAATCTGTGTACTTAGGTAGGGGTTGTAATCTCACTACAGTCAACTAGTGTGTGTGTGTTTGTCCAGTCAGAACAGCATAATAGTGCATGCTGCAGTCATCACTACAACTCCATGGAGTGCCAATATTTTGACAGCTGGACATTCCTACAAATCCACTTCATTCATGCCTCCCAACATCTTCTATCCAATATCCAATGATGATGATGATGTCATCCACTATAAATTGTCCTGCGGCCTTGTAAAAGTCAGACTTGTGCCATGATGCATGAGTTAAGTACTAAGTTCTGTAATCTGCGTACTTAGGTAGGGGTTCTAATCTCACTGTAGTCAGCTGGTGTGCTTGCGTCTGTCTAGTCAAAACATCATAATTGTGTATCTTGTAGTCATCACTACAATCACATACAGTACCAATATTTTGACAGTTGGACATGCCTACACATCCATTTTATGCAGGCCTCCCAACATCTTATCTCAAACATCAAGTGCTGATGTCATCCACTATAAATTGTCCTGCAGCCTTATAAAAGTCAGACTTGTGCCATGGCATTTGCATTAAGTACTGAGTTCTCCAGTCCCTGTACTTAGGTAGAGGGTTCTAATCACACTGTAGTTAATTGGTGTGTGTGTGTGTGTGTGTGTGTGTGTGTGTGTGTGTGTGTGTGTGTGTGTGTGTGTGTGTGTGTGTGCACTTCCTTGACATTATAGACAGCATTTTACACCAGCATGTAAAACACTGCTATTACCAACTTCCTCTCACCAGACACTGCTGCTGTCATCACTTGTAAAGTGTTATCTGACACTCTACAAATCAGACTTTTGCTGTGGCACTTGCGTTAAATGCTGAGGATTCTAGCTGGTGTACTTAGGTAGGGGTTATGTTCTCACTGCAGTCAACTGGTGTGTGTGTGTGTGTGTGTGTGTGTGTGTGTGTGTGTGTGTGTGTGTGTGTGTGTACTTGACATTAGAGAGAGCTTTTTACAGCAGGATGTGGGATACTGCCATTACCATCTTCCTCTCACCAGACTCTGCTGATGTCATCAGCTATAAAGTATTCTGCAACACTATAAAAGCTAGAATTGTGCACTGATGCCTGTATTAAGTACTGTGCTCTGTAAATAGGTAGTTTTAATATGATATCCACAGCTATTTCCAACACTCCTCCAAACCTTCTTGTAGTGTACAATAATTATGTCATCTGTGTAACATGCACTCTGAAAGCGTTCAAGACAAACCTGTGCTGTGGCAGTAACATTAACTACTGCGTTTGCAATCTACTTTAACTACACATATAGGTGTTCTAATCTGACAGCAAGCTACTTGTGTGTCTATACATACAAATATCACTTATAAGACAATTTTACAAAGGGATGTGACTCCACATCCATGCCCTACATTGCTCGCAACATGTTCTCCTCAACATATAATTATGCTGTCATACTCCATAAACTGCAACATGACAGTATTACAGTCAGACATATTTGGTGCGGCTTCTGTGACATTGCATGGCATTCATATTCTATGTCTATACAGATGTAATGTTCATATCCGGCCCAGTGTACTGCTGTGCATTTGGTTGCTGGTATATTACGGTCATTGTGTGATCTCTGGAATAGCTTTTCATTTCACTAACACTTGGGGTACCATTCACGTAGCCCCATGCATCCTCATTTTTCTCTGGCCACATGACATCCTTCCTGCAGAGGAGTGAAGGATGCCCTCATGTCAAATATGCATACACATATGATGAAGCAGAGTCCTTTCATGAGCCTATGTAAGACGTCTCCAGACCACTGCATGTGTGATTGCTAAGTCTGCCATGGTGTGGTGCACATGTCCCACATGGACAGTGGCAGAATGTAATGCACCTCTACATATATATGCAAATGCACAATAGTCTTACTATCTTCCATAGTATACATATAGGCATTTTTTACTTTCATTTCATAACAATGGCTAGGATTTCATGTGATATCGACCATCAGCCTAATAGTGTCCTATGACCCTATGATCACTTGACATTTCAATGTTGCTGTCATTGATATATGCTATACTGAGGTGTGGATGTACAGTATGGTTACAAGAGGGTATTACAATCTGTGATGTCATAGGTTCATAGGTGTTTACTAGGCTAATGACCACAAGGGCCTTTTTAAGCCTAGCCATGCATCCCAAATCTATGACAAGTTCTGATAACCTTGATAAGTGTAAGTATGGGCCTGGGAGATGAACCATTTACAGTTTACCTGTTTGCATCAGAGACAGAGGTGCCAAACCCTGGATGAATTTCTGGTTTCCCATCCAGTGATCAAGTTGCACTTGAATTGGATTAGGGAGAAACTCTGCTTCACATGGATGGGGAGCCTGTTTCATAGACAGGGTAGTCTCTGGGAAATATACCTGTCTCTCCAGCAGGTCATATTTATATCACAGAAAAGGTTTAAGCCTTTAGAACAGGTAATTCTGGTACTCTTTGTTTTGTGGATATGCAGGAAGTCCATCAGAGTGGGGTCTGACAATGCCCTGTATGGCAGACATAGATCTCTCCTCAAAAGCTTGTAAGAGACAAAATACAGGGATAGGGCATTGAGAGTCTATATTACAAGATCGAATGTTTAGGTGATCGAAAACCTAAACATTGAACTTGTAATATCGAACCTAAAAACATCATACAGCACAGGGAAAGACGTCCATTTGCCATGAAAATAAATAAAATAGCTTTGCAACCAAACTAAGTGGGGGGCTATGCCCCCCACACCCCCCTAACTAAATATACCAACTCTGAGATCGCTCTACAGTAGACAAAACAACAAAATCTGGCGAACAGCCAAGGGAAATCTTTCCCTCCATTAAATTGGGCATTTGCCGTTTTTTGCTTTTGATATTACAAGTTTGATGTTTATGTGTTCGATCACCTAAACATTCGATCTTGTAGTATAGACCCGGCCTTCGGACGGTCTGCATAGGGCATATTACTACACCCTGTATTCTTTTAATGAGGGACCTCTGTGCATGTTCCAGTTGTTGGATATGCCTGCATAGGTACATACCAAAGGGGGCATTGTACTCAATGATAGGTCTGATGAAAGCCAAAGACAGTGAAACAATGACTTCCTTGGACTTAGATGCCATACCTTTGTTTATAAGTTGCATAGCATAGATTGATTTTGTCACCATTGTAGACAGGTGATGATCAAAGTCTAGATTACTATCTTTGTGTGCTCCTAAGCCCCTGACTACTGGGTCAACTCTAAGGGGTGCGTTGTCAATATGATAGTTAACAGGGATGGATGACTTCCCAATGTCGGCTAATGTATTGATGGCCATTCTTTTGCCATTATATTACAAGCTCCTTCTATAACAGCTTTAGTAATATGCCTCATGAGAACTGTTGACATAGGTTCATAGTTTCATAGGAGGTTATTAGGCTAGTGGTCCTACAGCATTTTCAAGCCTAGCCACATTCATCACAAGTAGCATCAATTGTCCTTATTAGGTGGATGTAATTCGCAGAGCGAGTGTATGGTCAACACGGACTACCCCTGTCCATGAGGGACATGATTGCCACCCCTGAGGTGAATTTGCAGTCTCCCACCCATTTGTTTAGGTTGCACTTGAATAGGGTCACTGAGGAGCTCTGCTTCGTGTGATTTGGAATTTTATTCCAGGGGAGTGGCAGTCTCTGGGAGATATATCTGTCTCCCAAACATGTTCTGTTAATGTCACAGGCTAGGTTAAGATCCCTAGAGTGACTGATTCTTGTGCCATTAGATTTGCAGATGTGCAGCATTTACATCAAGGCAGGGTCAGAGACTGCCCTGTAGACCAGGCATCAGTCACTTCTCAGAAGCCAATATGATACAGAGTACAGTGACAGGGCTTTCAGTCTATCCATGTATGTTATAGCATGGTTTATATGCCCTATATTTTCTTGTTGAGAACCCCCTGTGGTCTCTCCAGTTTCTGCAGGTGTCTGGAGAATTACATGCAAAAGATAACATTGTATTCTATTAATGTTCTGTTGAAGGTCAAGTACAGTGGTCTTATAGCATTCTCAGACATGGATGGGATGCCCTTACTTATGAGGTGCTCGATGTAGAACACTTTCCTTACCACTGTGGAAACTTGGTAGAAGTTCCGATTGCTATTTACCTGTGTTCTCAGGTCTCACACTAATGGGTTGGAGCTTAGGGGGTGTTGTCTATACTGTAATTAGTAGGGAATTGCACTTTGCCAAAGGCAATAATAATGGCACTTATTTGCATTTACTTGTAAACCATGGCTTTGGCACCAATCATTTGTCTGTGTTAGTCCCTCCTGTAGTATGTTAACTTTGCTGGTGACTCAATGACTGCACCCAATCTGCAAGCATCAGCAAACTTTAAGCCAAGGACCATCTACTGTAACCCGGACTTCCAGAAAATAGATTCCAAACAGTAAAGACCCCAGCACAGATCCTTGTGGTATGCCACTGGTGATGGCTCTACTGGTAGAGGTTGACTCACCAACTTTGACAGTATGTGTTCTGTTGGTGAGCCAAATGGCTATCCACCTAGTGAAGTAAGGGTTACTCCCCAACTGGGAGAGTCTCTCAATGATACTTGAGTGGGGGATTGTGTCAAAAGTCTTGGCCAGGTCAGGATTGGCGGTATGCACTGTCTTACCTTCATCCAGGTCTTTGGTGACTTTCTCGAAGAAGTCTACTAGGCATTACCCTTATAAAAGCCAAATTGGTTTGGGTCTAGACTTTGAACGTCACCTATGTCCTTGTTGATAATGTCCATGATGATTTTTTTCATGGCCTTGCAGATGAAACTGGTTAGACTTATGGATCTATAGCTCCCAGGGTTGGTTGATGGCCACACTTTGTGCAAGTGGATTACTGTTGCTGTTTTTCACTCTGCTGCAATAAAGGCCGATCTCAGGCTATGGTTAAAGAGGATGCTAAGTGGGTCCACTAGGTCCTGTTTTAGATTGCTTTGTAAGCAACCTAAGATGTTATTAGCCTTGGAGAGTGCAGATATGACCTAATCTCTAGAGATACTTGGTAGAGGACTATTATCAGGTATGTTTTGGGGTATAGCCTGTGTGTCCAGAGAGGTGAATTTTTCACTAAATCTGTCAGCTAGCAGGTTGGCAATTTCCTCCAAAGCAGCTTCATTTTTTGACTCCTAGCTTTAATCAGCAGAACTTTGAGTTTGCCTCCAGTGTTTTTTTTTTTTTTTTTACATCACAATGTTTGTTGCTTTGACATTCATTATACAAGTCCTTATGGGGAGGAAAATGCCTTTGCCAGTATCCAACAGCCTAGAGGACACAGGTGCAGACCATCTCTGGCACAGCAGCATGGACTATCAACCATCTCATACCAGGCTGACACATACTGGATCCCCTGAACTGACACCAGAAGCTTAGCCAATTGTTGATGTTGATCTTTTCTTACTTACATTGTGGCATCATCCTGGGTGACTGTACATTCTACATATACATTCACTGTGCAGTCTGTACTGTATTATGCTGATATGTGATTAGTGTTCATGCTACAACTGTCATCATTGATATGCCCTCATCTGCTGCACATTACTATGTTTCATCTGTCCTCTTTCCCTGTGTTCATTCCTGCTAGTTATCTGGGTGTCCCTATTCAACACACACACTTTCCCTGACTGTTTACTTATAATGCAGTCTATGTACCCTTACTGATCATTTATACAACCTTCTGTTCAGTATGCCTGAAACAGGTTTCAACATTACTCTGCACTGTATACACTGTCACATAATGTGTTGGAACTATGTATGTTGCTGTATTAATAACCCTGGTAATCACTGTGGTATTTCTCTCAAACACACAGACCTAGTTTGCCTGTAGATAAACAGGTTTACATGTCTGATGCTGTACATGTTGCTTTACATGGTTTCCTGGCCAGCAACACTGTCGCTAGCCATGAAACCGCGGTTGTTTACGTTTAAGCATGGTGCGTGGCATGCATATACAATTAGCACTGTTGCTCACCGCGCAAACATGTAAACTCCATGTACCCTTCACACTAAGCCTACATGGAGTTTACTGAATCCCCAGGTCTGGCTTTGATTTTGCCTTATTCTGATGATTTAACTACTATACAGAATATAATTAAATATAGTTGGAAGATTTTAGGCAGTCACAAACATAATTGTAATTTATTGAATCTATGTGCCTTCTTTCATATGAACAGAATAAGAATTTGGAAGATTTTGTTGTCTTATAAAGAAAAAACTAACAAGTCTGTTTTTTCATAAGTGTGGCACATTTAAGTGCGTCAGTAATGGCAATAATGTTGTTAAGAAAAAACATACAGTTGTGTAAAATCTTACCATAACAGTAGATGCCCTTGTCTTCACTGTTGCAGTATTCTTTACTATAGGGATTTCCCACCTAGGAAAGCCAGATGTTCAGCTTTATGAGCTTGCAGGAACTGTACGTCACTTGTATGCTCCCTGCACTGGATGTAGGGCATAAAGGTGAAGTACGGATGTAGTTCCCAGAAATGAATTGCCTCAGTAAAGAATAGTCTCCATAGTACAAAGAGGTCCATGCACATCCAGAAGGAGAAAACGCAGAAGAAAAGAAGAGACCTTCAGGCAGAAGGGAATCTAAAATAAAAATCAGAACAAACAAGAGGTGGGGGGGGGGTTTGAGGGAGGGAGCGACTACTGCAACAGTGAAGAGAAAGACATCTACTGTTATGGTAAGATTTTACAAAACTGTACTATGTCCTTCTACATCACTGTTTCAGTATTCTTTACTATAAAAAGTGTAAACAAGTTCAGAATGGGAGGTGGCAGGCTGAGAAGAGCCCTCAACAAGCCCAAACAAAATGGCTCTTGCAAAACCTGCTCTGGCCCTAGAGATCATATCCAATTTATAATGCTTAGTAAAGGTATGCAGTGAAGACAAAATAGCAGCTTCCAGGATGGAACTGGTGTCCAAACCAGAAGAGGCAATATCCCTAGTGGAATGAACTCTTACAGAATTACACAAATAAATGCCATGAAACGTATAGCAAAAATAAATGCCTTTATGTATCCAGGAGGAGATGGTTTGCTTAGAAGTAGACAAAGCCAATGTCCTGGGATTTAAAAAAAAAAAAAAAAAAAAAAAAAAGCTGGTCAGACTTAAAAATGACTTTAGTTTTATTCAAACAGTACCCGAGCTGCCTGTGCAAAGCCAAGGTATGCAGATGCTCTCACTAGCAGACTGAGGAATAGGAAAAAAAGAAGGGAGTTATACTGAATGATTCAAGGACAACTCATTTACCACATTGGGCATGAAAGAAGGAATAGTACAAAGTCTCTGTGAAAAAACAAAAAAGGAGGAATGGTCATAAGGGCCTGAAACTCAGAAAACCTCTGAACAAAAGTAAGAGGCAGCAACAAGACAGTCTTCCAGGTACAATGTTGCAGAAGCAGAATTTGCAGGCTCAAAAGAAGTCTAAGTGAATTTTCCAATACAGAATTAAGGACCCAGGGAGGAGAAGGAGTTTTCCTTGGAGGCCTAAGTTGCAGGACACCTTTAAGAAATTGTTTGACCTCAAAAAGAGAAGTTAATGGAGGATTCTAGGGAAGACAAGAAGAAATGGCTGACAAATGAAATGGGCCTTTACAGAAGAATAGGTCAAGCCAGACTGCAGCAATTTACACAAACAGGAGAGGACCAAAGGGACGCCCACTGAAAAAGGGTCCTGGATACAAGCATGGTACCAGACAAAAAAATCATTTCCATTTGTACATATAAGATTTTCTGGTTGCGGGTTCCTGTAAACCCTCCACAGAAAAGAGGTACCTAAAAGGGCCTAAAACTCTGTCACCCAAAATGTCAGTTGAAGACTGGACAAGTGAGGATGTATGAGAGACCCCTTGCCCTGTGTGAAGAGATCCAACTAGTGAGGTAACTTGTGGTGATTGCCTCTTGGCAGATGCATTAAGAGGGGAAACCAGTGCTGTCTTGGCCAAAAGGGAGTCACTAGCAAGATTTTTGAGGAGTCCCGCTGAATCTTTTGCAGGACTCTTGGAAGTAGAGAAAGAGAAGGGAAAGCTTAAAGAAAAAAGAAGTTTTGTACCTACCACAACGTTCCATGTTAGTTGTCCTTCATCTCGCCTTCCTTCATGCTGGATGGGTTCAGAGCTGATCCTCGGCTCCGACTCAGCCACTTTCTATAGCTCGAGAATTCTTTACTGGCTTGAGGCTACCCCTTATCCCAGAATGCCCAGCATCAGCTACCCAGATCTCGTTTGAGATAACTCACACTAGACATAATCATAGAATATAATCCATTATTATTAAACCTGGATATACAGTAAATTATCATGGTTTGCTTGGTAAGCAACTAATAACAGAACAAGTTAGCCATTGAAACCATTGAAAAACTCCTCTCAATCCTTGAGGAAGGGGGAAGGAGGGAGGGACACAAGAAGGAAGGCGAGATGAAGGACAACTAACATGGAACGTTATGGTAGGTACATAACTTCTTTAGGTTAAGTTGTCCAGTCTCGCCTTCATTCTTGCTGGATGGGACAGTGTCCATAGCACCTCAGTCCTGGGTGGCTCATTGGAACAGACTGTTCAGAACCGTAGAGCCAAAGGAAGCCCTGCCCCGGGAGACCACATCTACTTTGTAATGAGAAATAAATGCATGAGGATCTGCCCAAGTAGTTGCTGCACAAATTGAATCTATGGGCAATCTAGACTGAAACGCTACCGAAGTAGCTACTGACCTGGTTGAATGACCTTTGGGTTTTGCTGGAAGATCTTTTTGTTGCAAATGGTAGGTATGGGCAATGGTGTCTGATAACCATTTTGACAAGGTTACTTTAGAAACTGGAAGGCCTTGTTTGTTGTTAGCAAATGAAAGGAACAAATTATCTGATTTTCTCATCTCATTAGTTCTATGGAGATAGAAACGCAGCTGTCTATGCACATCCAATTGGTGTAATCTGTATTCTGCCTTGTTGGAATGATTAGGGAAAAAGACAGGAATAGTTCAATGGATTGATTCAAATTGTGTTCTGAACAAACTTTAGGTAGAAGAGATGGGTTGGTTCTCAGAGAAACTCTGCCTTTGAGAAAAACTAGGTATGGAGGGCGAACACATAGTGCATGAAGTTTTGAAACACTTCTGGCAGAAGTAATAGGAACTAGGAAGAGAGTTTTCCAAGGGAGAAATTTCAAAGAACATGATACTGCTGGTTCAAAGGGTGGCAGTATCAAGGAGGCCAGAACCAAACTGAGATCCCAAGGTGGAAGGGACTCGTTCACTGGGGGTCTAAGTAGAGATGTACCTTTCATGAAGGCCTTACAGAGTTTGTGAGACATTATGCTTGAGTTAGAAACTTCAATGTGAAAATTTGAAATGGCCGCTAGTTGTACTCTTATGGCAGCAGCAGCTGCACCAGACTGAAACAGTTCTGCTAAGAAATCCAAAATCTCGGGTACAGGAGCTGTAAAAGGATCTAACTTCCTGGATTCTACCCAGTAAAAGAATCTTTTCCATTTGCTAGCATAAACTTTCCTTGTTGTTGTCTTATGGGAGGAAAAGTACAGTTTTGTACCTACCATAAATGTAGATGTCCGATAGGTATGCATCTGCAGTCATAACATATGGGTTGTCCTGCCTCAGGCAGCCCTTCGGTCGGCCGGATTCCAAAGTCTGGGTCTGGCCTCGGCTGATGTCGCACTTTCCCCGACGTCAGAGTGTCTGGGGTATAAAAGCATCAGCCGACGCCATTTTCCTCAGTTTTTCTTGCCCCAGATGCCAGGTGCCCTCTAGGAAGGCTAAATTTGGATAAAAGCTGAAAAGTTCCAAACATTTGCAAATTATATACATATATGAACAAACAAACAAATACACCATAATAGATTCCCCCAGCTAGCTGAAAGAGGGGTAAGCACCCTAGGAATACCACAGAGGGGAAGGAGGGAGGGTAATCCTGACTGCAGATGCATACCTATCGGACATCTACATTTATGGTAGGTACAAAACTGTACTATGTCCTTCAAGGATGCATCTGCAGTCATAACATATGGGTAGAATACCATAGCCAATCTGGGGGAGGAGGTAGTAAGAGAATTATGGTGTAGTTAAGATCCCTTGCAGTACTGCAGTTGCAAACCCTGCTCGGGATCTGGAGTATAAAGGTAGATTGTAATGCTTGGCAAATGTATGCACGGAGCTCCAAGTAGCAGCTTCTAAAATGTCCTTGGTAGCCACCCCTCGTAGGAAGGCTGTAGTGGTGGCTGTGGCCCTTGTGGAGTGAGGCCTGATATTTTCAGGAACTGTCTTTCCATGAAAGGAGTAGCAATAACGAATGCAATTTCCTATCCATTTTGAAATTGTCTGTTTGGAAATTGCTCTTCCTTGCACCCCAGTTGCATATGCTACAAAAAGTTGGTCAGTTTTTCTGTTAGTTTTAGTTCTGTCCAAATAGTAGCGTAGTTGTCTGTGTATATCCAAGGTGTGCAAAAGTTTTTCCCCCTTGTTCTGTGGGTTAGGGAAGAACGTAGGCAAGTGAATAGCTTGGTTCAAGGAAACCCTAGATACCACCTTTGGCATGAAAGTAGGATTGGTTCTCAGTGACACTCTATCCTGGTGAAAAATAAGAAAAGGCTGTACTGCCATTAATGCCTGTAACTCAGATACTCTTCTTGCTGAAGTGATTGCCAGAAGGAATGCAGTTTTCCAAGATAAAAACTGGAGGTCTGCTGATGCTGCTGGTTCAAAAGGAGGTAGTGTCAGTTTTTCCAGCACAAAGTTGAGATCCCATGCAGGTAGGGGGGGTCTTCTTAGAGGTTTAACATTTTTGATCCCTCTCAAAAATTGTCTGAGAAGAGGGTGTGGGAAGATAGGTGGATCCATATTGTATTCTGCTGAAAGTGCTGAAGCATGAATCTTAATGGATGAGTAAGACAGGCCATTGTGGAACAGTTCTGCTAAGTATTCTAGGATGTGTGCTAGATTTGCCACTGTGACATCTGTGCCCTTTGATGCGCTCCAAATGAGAAATCTCTTCCATTTAGCTGAGTATGTTTTTCTTGTGGAAGGTCTGCGAGCCTCCAGGATAATGTCCTTCACCCTCTGAGATAAAACAGTTTGGTTGGGCTTTAAGGAATCTTCCAGGCAGTTAGCTGCAATGTTTTCAAGTTGGGATGCAGGGCCTTGAAATTGTTCTGCGTTAGAAGAAGAGGCCATAGGGGAAGAGGCCATGAGTTTGCCTGAGACATGCTTCTCAATAGTGGGTACCAATGTTGTCTTGGCCAGTCCGGAGCTATTAGTATGACTTTTGGCTGTTCCTCCCTGATCTTCAGTAGAACCTTGTACATCAGTGGGAGAGGTGGAAAAGCATATACTGTTAGGGCATTCCAGCTGAAAGAGAGAGAGTCCACCCTCCAGGCTTGTGGGTGGTATGTCCTTGAGCAGAATTTCTTCAGTTGGTGGTTGAGTGGGGAGGCAAACAGATCTATCTCTGGGATTCCCCATTTCTTTGTTATGAGTTTGAAGATGTCTGGATGCAGCATCCATTCGTGTGCATCCATGGTAGTTCTGCTTAAGCTGTCTGCTAGTGTATTCTCTTTTCCTGGTACGAAGCTGGCCTGTAGCTGGATATTGAGATTCAGGCATAGGTTCCACAGATTCATAGCCATCCGGCATAGAGGGTAGGAATGTGTGCCTCCCTGTTTGCTTATGTACCACATGACCGTGGTGTTGTCTGTCCGTATTAACAGATGTCCTTGCTGGAGGAAGGGTCTGAATGCCTCGATTGCATGCCTTACTGCCAGCATTTCTTTTTAGTTTATGTGCATGCTTAGCTGCCCTTGAGGCCATAGGCCTTGGATACGTTTGTCCTCCATGTGTGCTCCCCATCCTCGGTCTGAGGCGTCCGTGGTGATGGTCTGCCTTGTCTTTGGTTTGTTGAAAGGCAACCCTCTGTTGGACTGGCAGGCCTGAGCCCACCACAGGAATTCCTTCTGAAGGCATGGAATGATTTGTATCATGGTTTCCAGACTGTGACTGTGTTGAGACCATACATTCCTTAGGTACCATTGTAATTTCCTCATGTGCAACCTGGCATGTGGCATTAAAATTATGCAGGATGCCATGTAACCCAGGGCCTGCAGGACTTTCCTTGCAGTAAGCTGAGTTTGTCTTGTCAGAGTCATGAAGTAATCTGGAAGTTGTTTTTGTTTTTCTTCTGTGAGAAAAGCCATCTGAGTGATTGTGTCCAGATCCGCTCAAAAAGGTTATCCTTTGGGATGGTACTAGTCTTGACTTTTGGAAGTTGACTGTGTATCCCAAGGTTTGTAGCAGGTGTATGGCATAGGCCAAGTCCTTTAACAATTTCTCCTTGTTGTCCGCTTGTATTAGGCAGTCGTCCAGGTATGGATAAATTTGAATTCCCTGAAGTCTGCAGTGTGCAATTACTGATGCCAGGCATTTCGTGAATACTCTGGGCGCAGTAGATAAGCCAAAGGGCAATGCTGAGAATTGATAATGCTCTGATCCTGCAAGAAATCTGAGGTGTCTTCTGCAATCTGGTCGGATAGGGACATGCAGGTATGCCTCCTTGAGATCTAGAGTCACCAGCCAAGACTCCTTGCCCAACATGGGAAGAAGTTGCTGTAGGGTCAGCATTTTGAATTTTGGCACAATGAGATGAGTGTTCAGTGCGGACAGGTCGAGTATAGGCCTCCATTGGTTTTCTTTTCTTGGCACAAGGAATAGTCTGGAGTAAAATCCTTGGCCTTGTTCTGTAGATGGTACCCTTTCTATAGCTTTCATCTGAAGTAACTTGCTGATTTGTCTTAAAGCCTCTGCCTTCTGGTTTGGTGGAAGGTTTGGCATTCCAATTCTTTTTGGCACAGTATGGAAGTGAAACCTGTATCCCTTGTTGATTATTTGCAATGTCCATGTATCCTTTGTAATGCAATGCCAGTTTTTCGAGAATAAAGCCAATTTTCCGCCCAAGGGTGCTTCCAGTTGATCCCTGGTAGGCGGAATCAGAGTCAAGTCATTGGGTCTGTCCTGTAGTAGTGGTAGCAGTTGTAGCTGTTGCACTACTCCTCTGGTTTGCAGGCTGCCACTGACGGCCTCTGTAGGGGCCCTTGGATTGACCTCTGCCTCTAGGGCGCCTGTTTCTGCCTCTCTGTGCTCCGGAGGAGTCTGGAAAGGACCAATTCTTTGTAGGCCAGTTTCTGCTGAACCTCGGAGGCTGAACTTGCAGGAAATCTTTAACTGTCTGTACAGATTTTGCTTTTTCCTCAACCTTCTTTAGAATCTCCTGTGCAGGGGAGCCAAATAAATGTTGTTTCTCCATTGGAGCATCGAGGAGTTTAGCCTTGACATGGTCTGGTAAAGATTGCTCCTTCAGCCAGGCATGCCTGCGAATTACTGCCCCAGTCATAGCTGATCTAAATGAAGCCTCCAGTGCATCATAGCCACATTTTAAGAAATGATTACTGACCTGTTGTGAGTTGTGTAGCAAATCCTGAAGGGATTTACGGTCTAAGGGTTCAGGTGCAGAAAGTTTCTTATTTAGCTGATCTAACAAAAATTCTTGGTACTGTATCATATGGAATTGACAGTTTAATGCCCTGGCAGAAAGAGTAGCAGATGTGTAAACTTTTGTTCCCCATCTCTCTAATGCTCTAGACTCTTTTTCAGAGGGTAGGGGATTTTTGGCAGTAGCCGCTGCAACCCCTTTAGGGCCCTGAGAAATAGTTTCTGGGTCTGCAGCACGGGCTTTATACAAGTGGAAGTGAGAATCCGGGACCCTGTAATATCTGTCAGGTTTGGAGGGGGCCGGAGGAAGTGAATCAGGTGCAGTACTGACATCATTGTACACATCATCAATTACAGTTAGAACCGGAGGTATAGCTAAGGGCCTATGCTGGGGCAAATGCAAAAAGGTCCTTAATCTTTTTCTAGAATCAGAGAAATCCTGACCCTGCCTTTGAAAGTGTTCTCTCATGGAGTGTAAGGTCTCCCCAAAAGAAAATTCTTCAGGGGGGGAGGCCGAAGGTATAGATTCTTCTGCATCTGAATCCTCATAAGGTAGTAGGCCCCTTCCTGGTGGTCTGACAAATCAGAGCCATCCGTGGAGTAATCTGAGGAATGAGGTTCAGAGGGGTCAGTCCTGGGCCTTTTGTCTGGAGGAGGTTGGGAGGCCCTGTCTGGGTGAGGTTGGGAATCCCTAATTAAGGAGATAAGGTCCTCAGCAAGACTGAGGATCTGAGAACTAGAGGAAGGCCTCTGGGATGTAGGTTTGGCAGGCAAAGCTTTTGAAAGTTTGGCAGCTTTAGCCCTGGAGAAGGCCTTAATAGACATAGAAGCTGGGGCCTAGCTGCACGTGCAGGGTAGAAATGTCCAAAGGTATGGTGTCGGACAAATCCTGAACACTAGCTTCGGTAGGGAGTTCTGAAGCCGACTCAGCCGGGGCCTCTCTGGCCTCGGTGGTCAGAGGTATGGTTTAGGTAGTAGGAATAGCCGTGGACTCGGTTTCAGCCGAAACCGAGACACTCGCGGTAGGCCTAGCCGTGGTTTCAGCCGAAACCGCGGGCCGCGAGTGTCGGTCCTTTTCCTTGCATTTTTTGACCATATGCGAAGTCGGAGTCTCCGACGGCATTTTATAAGCAAAAGCGGTTCCAAAAAACTCTTCTGCAAACTCCGACGGACGTCTAAGAGTCCGTCGGTTGAAGGAGGCACAGGCTAAACAAGCTGATACGTCGTGGTCTGGGCCTAAGCAAGGAAGGCAGTAAGAATGGAAATCCTTATGAGGTATTTGTTTCCCACAAGTTAAACAATTATTTATTTTGTCTGACATCGGCTGAGGCAAGAAAGAGTCCCCAACGGGGTACTTAGCTTTTTCGAAGTCTTCGGTAGCTGAAATCTCTGGATCTGACCGACCGGCACTTGCGAACAGCTTCTGCTTCGGGCACCGCGCGGCAAGAAAGACTGAGGAAAATGGCGTCGGCTGATGCTTTTATACCCCAGACACTCTGATGTCGGGGAAAGTGCGACATCAGCCGATGCCAGACCCAGACTTTGGAATCCGGCCGACCGAAGGGCTGCCTGAGGCAGGACAACCCATATGTTATGACTGCAGATGCATCCTTGAAGGACATCAATAATATCACACACTGTTGGGGAAATATTGGGGAGCCTGGCTAAGATTGGAAGTGGAGTAACCAAGCTGTGAGCTTGAGAGATTGGAGGGATTGGTGTAGCCCACCTGATTGATGAATCAAGAGGTCCAGTACTGGGTCCAGAATCCAAGGCTGGGCTAGAAGGTGGGGGGGGGGGGGTGAAGGAACGTAAACCAAATCTGTCGAGGCCAATAGGGGGCAATGAGGATCATCTTGCAACCCAACGATTTTGCTTTCTGAATGACTTTTGGAATTAGGGGGAAGGGTTGAAATGCATAAAGGAGTCTCTGTGGCCAATCGTGGAATACAGTGTCCCTGGGTGTCTGACCTGGAGGAGGAACAAAGGAGAAGTAGCTTTTGCATTTGTTATTGAGGGGAGAGGCAAAGAGATTGCAGCAAGGCTGGTCCCATTTGCAGAAAATAAGATCCACAATTTCCTTTTTCAGAGACCACTCGTGAGGCTTGAGGATAGCCCTGCTGAGCCTGTCCACTATTACGCTGGATGCCCCAGGGATATGCATTGCTGTCAGAAAACGCTGGGAGGAAATCACCCATTTCCACAGTCTGAGGGCCTCTCGGCACAAGGGGTAAGACCTGGTTCCGCCCTGCTTGTTGATGTACCAAACCACTGACATATTGTCCGTCTGTATTGCAATAGTCCCAGCAAGGAGAGAGTCTTGAAGAGCTTGCAACGCTAGCAGCACCGCTCTCAACTCCAGGTTGTTGATATGCAAGTGGTACTCGTGAGGTTGCCAAGTGCCTTGGACTGTCTTCCCTAGATAATGCCCCCCTCACCCTATCAGGGAAGCATCCTTGGTCACTGTGGCAACCGGATGTGATTCCATGAAAGGTCTGCCCTGAGTCACTAGTGGGGAGACCATCCACCAGGAAAGGTGTCTTTTGCAAGATTCCGTAATTAGCATCATGTGAGACATGGGTAATTCCTGGAAGGACCATTGTGTGAAAAGAAGCCACTGAAGGACTCTCATGTGAAAGCGTGCTATGGGAACTAGAAGAATGGCTGCTGTCATGGACCCTAAAACTTGAAGAACATATTTGACTTGAATTCTTTTGCTCCTCAGGAGAAGTGACATCTGTTGTCGAATAATGGAAACTCTTTCCTGAGGCAATTTTACAATCATTTTTCTTGTGTCTAGCTCTGCTCCTATGTATGTAACAGATTGACAGGGCAACAAAGCAGATTTTTTGAAGTTTATTGTGATGCCTAGTTGAGCACAGGATGTGATGGTGTAATCTCATGCCTCTATACGTTGTTGCCTGGTGGTAGCAGTGAGGAGCCAGTCGTCCAGATAAGGAAACACCTGGAATCCTAAACGTCTCAGGTGAGCCGTAACTACTGCCATGCATTCGGCGAGCACCCTGGGGGCTGTGGTGAGACCAAAGGGCAGAGCTCTGAATTGGTAATGACTGGCCCCTAGCCGGAAGTGTAGAAATCTCCTGGACTGTCTGTCCATTTTTATATGATAGTACACGTCCTGAAGATCTATGGAGCACACACAATTGTCCTGACCCAGAAAGGGGAGAATGGACTGCAGTGCTACCATCCGGAAAAAGAAGTTATGTACCTACCATAAGGTTCCATGTTAGTCGTCTTCATCTCGCCTTCTTTCTTGCTTGTTGGGATTGGAGCTGATCCTCGGCTTCGACTCGGCCATCTTCTATAGCTCAAGAGCTGTTTACTGGCTGGAGGCTACCCCTTATCCCATGATGCCTAGCGCTAACTACCCAGATCTCGTTTGTAATAGCTAACCCCAGACATAGCAAAAAATAACCTGACCGAACTAACAGGTTGAGCATACCTTTCATACTCTCCAAGTCAGTAGAGGAAACAAAGCAGAGAATACTCAGCCGGTGAAACCTAAACTCCTCTCGGTCCAATAGGACAGGGGGATGGAGGTGGGGAATGCAAGAAAGAAGGCGAGATGAAGACAACTAACATGGAACGTTATGGTAAGTACATAACTTCTTTATGTTAAGTTGTCTATCTCGCCTTCGTTTCTTGCTTGTTGGGACAGCGTCCCTAGCACCTACAATCCTGGGTGGCTCATTGGAACAGACTCTTCAGAACAGTGGAACCAAAGTTAGCTCTATTCCTGGAGACCATGTCCAACTTGTAATGAGAAATAAAGGTATGAGGATTTGCCCACGTGGCAGAGGCACAAATAAGAGTCCATGGGCAACCTAGACTGGAAGGCTACAGAAGTGGCCAAAGCCCTAGTAGAATGACCTTTCGGTTTGGTAGACAATTCTTTGTTTCTTAGTTGATAGATGAAGGTAATAATGTGAGACAACCACCTGGACAGGGTCACTTTGGAGACTGGGAGACCCTGTTTGCCCCTAGCATAGGAAAGAAAAAGTTGATCTGACTTTCTTAAATCCTTCGTTCTATGCAGGTAAAAATGCAATTGTCTATGAACATCCAAAAGGTGTAACTTGTATTCTGCCTTGTTGGTGTAGTTAGGGAAAAACACTGGAAGGTCTATGGATTGGTTTAGATTATTTTCTGAGCAGACTTTAGGAAGGAAGGAGGGATTAGTTCTCAGAGCAACCCTGTCCTTGTGAAAAACTAAGTACGGAGAACGAACACTTAGTGCTTGAAGTTCTGAGACACGTCTGGCTGAGGTAATAGCTACGAGAAAGAGAGCTTTCCAAGATAGAAACTTAAGGGAGCAGGATGCTGCCAGTTCAAAAGTGGGCATAATCAAGGAGGTTAGTACCAAATTAAGGTCGTAAGGAGGAGGGGGATCTCTCACTGGGGGCCTAAGGAGAGTAGTCCCTCTGAGAAAAGCTTTACATAGCTTATGAGACATAATATTTAAATTAGAAAAACCAACATGAAAGTTAGAGATGGCCGCTAGTTGAACC
The DNA here is from genome assembly GCF_019279795.1 of Protopterus annectens. NCBI lineage: Eukaryota > Metazoa > Chordata > Ceratodontiformes > Protopteridae > Protopterus > Protopterus annectens. Next base: position 362,484,896 of record NC_056738.1, read on the forward strand.
CTGATTGTGGCAAAAGTGGACCCAGAGTGAAAAAGCTCTGTTAGGACCTCCAAGATTTCGTGAACTGGTGCTGAAATGGGATCTATGTTCCTAGCCTCTGTCCAATAAGAGAAACCTTTCCATTTGCTAGCATACGTCTTCCTAGTAGTCGATTTGTGAGAGGAGACAATAATTTCACGCACAGCCGGGGAAATGCTGGGAAGCCTGGCTAGGGTTGGAATTGGATCAACCAAGCTGTGAGCTGGAGTGTTTGGAGGGATCGATGCAGCTCTCCTGATTGATGATTCAGCAGGTCTGGACTAGGATCCAGAGTCCAGGGCTGCTCGAGGAGCTAACGGTGCAGGAACGGAAACCAAATCTGTCGAGGCCAGTAAGGAGCAATGAGGATCATTTTGCAACCCAACGATATCGCTTTCTGTATGAGTTTGGGTATAAGAGGGAACGGCGGGAAGGCATAAAGAAGTCCCTGAGGCCAATCGTGGACTAGAGCATCTCTGGGAGGGTGACCGGGAAGTGGTAAAAGGGAGAAGTAGTTGCTGCATTTGGTGTTGAAGGGGGTTGCAAACAGATCGCAGTAAGGCTGCCCCCATTTGCGGAAGATCAGATCCGCAACTACCTGATTCAGAGACCACTTGTGAGGCATGAGAATAGCTCTGCTGAGCCTGTCCGCTATGACATTAGACTTCCCAGGGATGTGCGTCGCAATCAGAAATCATTGGGAGGAAATCGCCCACTGCCAGAGTCCGAGTGCTTCTCGACATAGGGGGTAGGACCTGGTTCTGCCCTGCTTGTTGATGTACCACACTACTGACATGTTGCAATGGTCCCAGGAGGGATGGAGTCCTGAAGTGCTTGCAACGCTAGTAGCACGGCTCTTATCTCCAAGACATTTATGTACAGATGGTACTCGTGAGGCTGCCAAGTGCCTTGGACTGTCCTGCCCTGATAATGCCCCCCCATCCTATCAGTGAGGCATCTGTGGTCACTGTGGCAACCGGAGGGGGCTGGATGAATGGTCTGCCCTGAGACACTAGTGGGGAGACCATCCACCAGGAAAGGTGTCTTTTGCATGTTTCTGTAATCATGATCATGTGAGACATGGGGAGCTGTTGAAAGGACTACTGTGTGAAGAGAAGCCACTGAAGGATTCTCATGTGAAAACGGGCCAGAGGTAACAGAAGAATTGCCGCTGCTATAGAACCCAGAGTTTGAAGGACCAACCTGACTTGTACCCTTTTGCATTGTATGAGGATCTGAACTTGCTGCCGAATCATGGCCACCATGTCTGGTGGTAGCCTTGCGGACATACTTCTTGTATCTAAATCTGCTCCTATATAGGTAATAGATTGACAAGGCAACAAGGCAGATTTTTCGAAATTTATAGTGAAGCCTAGCTGGGCACAAATTGCGATTGTATAGTCCCTGGCTTGAAGAAGTTGATGCTTGGCAGTAGCAGTAAGGAGCCAGTCATCTAGATAAGGAAACACCTGGAATCCTTGACGCCTCAGGTGAGCCGTGACCACTGCCATGCATTTGGTGAACACACTGGGGGCTGTTGTGAGACCAAAGGGCAGAGCTCTGAACTGATAATGACTGGCTCCCAGCCGGAAGCGAAGGAATCTCCTGGAGAGCCTGTCCATCTTGATGTGATAGTACACATCCTGGAGATCTACTGAGCACATCCAATTGTCCTGACCCAAAAAGGGTAGAATGGACTGTAGCATGACCATCCGAAACCTTGTTCTTTGAACAGACTTGTTTAGTCTGCTGAGATCCAATACTGGTCTCCAGTCCCCTGTCTTTTTTGGCACCAAAAAGAACCTTGAGCAAGTTCCGGATCTGAGATGGTCTGCCAGGACTTCCTGGATGACTCTTTTTTTTCCAGAGTCTTGAAATTTCTATGACTGCTTGGGCCCTCAGATTGGGTGGAACATCTGAAAGGGATTTGATTGACGGTAGAGAAGGTTGGAAGAAGGGAATTACATAGGCTCCGGATATGATTGAGTGTACCCATCTGTCTCACGTAATGTCTTGCCAGGCTTTTGGGTATAGTGAAAGTCTTCCCCCGACTGCCTCCAGAGGTGGGCAGCCGGGTAACCCCTCAGGGATGCTGGAAGGGCTTGTCAGAGAAGGATTCTCTGCTGCCCTGGTTCTGCGGACCCCCTCTGCCCAGAGGGCGGCATCTGTAGTTGTTGTTTCCTCCTCTGCCCCTGGAGGAAAAATCACTACGTGTATCAGGCGAGGCTCCCTGGGATTTCCGAAACCACATTTTTCCACTCTGCTGACCTTTGGGATATGGTCTAGAAGGATTGGAAAAATGAACTCCAATGGCAGAGAGAGTTTTGCCTTCCTGTTCACACCTAGTGAGAGTGTCCTTCACCTGTGGTCCAAAGAGAAATGAACCGTCAAAGGGAGTGTTGGTGAATGACGCTCTAAAGGGCTCTACAAAATTACATAGCCGCATCCATGCGTGTCTCCTAAGGGCCACGCCTGTACCTGCGGTTCTACTCGCACCATCGGCTGCATAGAAAATGAGCCTCATGGAGGAGTTAACTACCGAATTAAGGGTCGCCAGCTGAGAAGCCACTTTAGCTTGAGTCCCTTCAGCTGATGGATCCTGGAGGGTATCTCCAAGCTCTTTCAGGAGATCCCTCTGAAGCCTGGTAAAGTGGCATAAGTAATTCAGCGACCTCGTGGAAAAGGTAGCTGAAGCACACATACGCTTCCCGTATCTATCCATGGTCCTAGACTCCTTGTTAGGAGGATGGACAGAGGAAGAAGTTTCCACTAACTCCTTTTTAGTGGCCGCTGCTACTACCATGGCATCTACGGGAACACCCTTGGTAAGGAACTGTTTATCAGGGGGTGCAGTGATAAACTTGCCGGGCCTCCTCGGGGTTGGTTCCACTGTATCTGGGGCTGACCAAGCTCTTCGAGCCACCACTGACATTAGTGGATCGAAGGGCAGAGACACCCAGGAGGTGGAAGGGTGGGAACCGAACGCATCCAGGAATACGGATTCGTCCTCAGTAGGGGCTAGGGCAGTCCAGTTCCCCCTCTGCTTAAGCATTTCTAGGATGCCCGAAAAGGAAACATCTTTAGAGGAGGATCTCTGGGACCCTTCCGATTCAACCAAATCCGTATCCTCTGAATGATCAGGGGAGGCCTCGGAAGAAGAGGAAACACCCAGTGGGGTGCTCTGGAGCTCTGGAGCGTCGGTTCCCCACGCTTGGGGTCTGGATGAGGGACAGAGGTGGACATAGGTACTACAGGGGAAGGAGCCAGTGGGGTCGAACGTGGAGCTGACTCAGAGGCCAGTACACTCCTCATGACATCGAAGGTGTCCTTGCCACGATGTAAAGAAGGCTCCGGTTCCAAGGAAACCGGAATCCTCCTCCGCACCGAGGGGGACGGCTCCGAGGCCGATGTAGGAGCCGAGCTCACCTGCGCCGAAGCTCCGAGAGGGAGAACGGGGTCGGACAAGGGTCCGATGCCACTCGCCCCCTCGGAGCCGAAGAGGGAGTCTCAGCACCCAGATCCCTCGACAGAAGGCACCATCGAGGGGATCGGAGCCGACGACGGAACCGAAGGGGAAATCGTTATCGGTGCCGACGGTTCCACGATTCGAACCCCAACAAACTCCGGCTCCGAGTTCAATGGAGTCGGAGGAGGAACATTGATGGAAGTGGATGGAGCCGACACCTGTTGAGGAGGGCTGGATACCATTTTGGCCAGTGCCTGCGACTTCAACAACCTACTGACCACTCTCTCCACATCGTGATCCGAGAGTCTAGAGAACCAAAAGGAGTGGGAGGATCTGTGACTGTGGTCACTCTGCAACAGGGGAGACTGAGGAGCCGAATGTATAGACTCTAGAGAAGGGGACCTCGGTCTTTTGTGGGTCCCAGACGGCTTCGAAGATACTGGTGGAGCCGACTGGGAGGCAGTCTCCTCGGTTCCAGCCGGAACCGAAGTAGTAGGTAAGGGATGGGCCAATGACGGCTTCGAGCTGGGAGCCGACGATTTGGTTGGTTTAGGAGATTTCACCGGCTGTGCCTTGGCCGGTGAATCCTGGGGCTTAAGAAGACCCCTTAAGATAAGCTTATTTTTGTGCTCCTGCAAAACCCTTGGGCTGAATGCATGGCATACAGAACAAGAGTCCTGCAGGTGCACTGCGCCTAAGCAATAGACGCAAGAAGTGTGCCCATCTGTCAGAAACATTTTCTGACAGCATGAGTCACACTTCTTGAATCCAGACACTTTGGATTCTTTAGAGATATCCAGTAGAGAAATGCTACCTTACACTGAAGGGTTTTTGGCCAAAGGGCCGAACAGAAAAAACTACAGACACTAACCTAACTAAGAAGCCTCTAACTTAAACATCTACCTATGAGGTAAAAAGAGAAAGGCTTAAACTAAAAAATGCTACCTACAAGTAGGGATAGGAAAAAGGGGGGGCGGACTCTCTAATTTAAATGAGTTCTAAGGGAAAATTACAATAACACTAAAACTACAACAAACTAATTAACGACTATGTTGAAAACTCTAAACTATCAAAAAAAGAACCCTAATCTGATAGAAAAGTAGTATAATAAACTTACACGAGCCTGAGCCAGTAACAACGAACCTCGCAGCTGAAGCGGCAAACTAGATCTGGGTAGCTAGCGCTAGGAATCATGGGATAAGGGGTAGCCTCGAGCCAGTAAACAGCTCTCGAGCTATAGAAGATGGCCGAGTCAGAGCCGAGGGTCGGCTCCGATCCCAACAAGCAAGAAACGAAGGCGAGATAGACAACTTGACATCTTTTCTTTTTGTACAGATTTGTTTAATTTGCTTAGATCCAGAATTGGTCTCCATTCCTGTCTTTTTGGGCACTAACAAGAATCTTAAGTATGTTCTGGAAACTACTTGGTCTGCGGGGACTTCCTGGATGGCTCTTTTTCTAGCAGTCTTGAAACTTCTGTGATGGCTTGATCCCTTAGATTGGGTGGAATATCTAGGATGGATTTTTTTCAAACAAGTGGGGGGGGGGGTTGATGGAAGGGAATCTTGTAGCCTCCAGATATAATGGATAGTACCCATTTGTCTTTTGTAATATTTTGCCAGGCAATTGGGTACAATGAAAGCCTTCCCCCGACTGCCTCCAGAGTTGAGCAGTCGGGCATCCCTTCAGGGATGTTGATAGGGTTTGGAAGAGAATGTATCTCTGTCACCCTGATTTTGCGGACCCCCTCTGCCACGAGGGCGGCATCTGCCATTGTTATTGTTTCCTCCTCTGCTTCTGGGGTAAATTCACCACGTGCATCAGGCAAGGGTCTCTGGGATTTTCAAAACCACATCTTTCCACCCTTCTGACCCTTTGCTGGTAGGAGTGGAAAAACGGACTCCCACTTCAGAGAGCATCTTGCCTTCCTGCTGGCACCTGGCAAGCGTGTCTTTCACCTGAGGCCCAAAGAGAGAGGCGCCATCAAAGGGGGTATTGGTGAAAGACGCTCTGAAAGGTTCTGCAAACTGACACAGCCGCAGCCAAGAATGTCTCCTAAGAGCCACTCCTGCTCCTGCAGCTCTTCTCGCTCCATCGGCTGCATAGGAAATAAGCCTCATGGAGGGGTTGACTACTGAATTTAGAGTCACCAGCTGGGTAGCTACCTTGGCTGAAGCTCCCTCAGCTGTGGGATCTTGTACTGTATCTCCAAGATCTTTTAGGAGATCCCTCTGAAGCCTAGTAAAATGGGAAAGATAGTTCATGGACCTAAGGGAGAAGGTTGCTGATGAAAACATTCGCTTCCCATATCTGTCCATCGTACGAGAGTCTTTATTCGGAGTATGGACAGATGAGGAGGTTTCAGCTAACTCTCTCTTTATGGCTGCTGCTACCACCATGGCATCAACTGGGACACCTTTAGTCAGGAATTGTTTGTCTTGGGAAGCTGTGATAAATTTATTGGGCCTCCTTGGGACAGGTTCCATGGAATCTGAAGCTGACCAAGCCTTTTGAGACACTACAGACATGAGTGGATCAAAAGGTAGAGACACCCAGGAGGTGGAAGGTCGGGAACCAAATGCGTCCAAGTACACAGACTCGTCCTCAGAGGGGGCTAGGGAAGTCCAGTTACGCCTCTGCCTAAAAATCTCGAGGATGTCTGAAAAGGAAACATCCTCAGAGGGGGACCTTGGGGACCCCTCCGATTCATACAGGTTTGTATCTGAGGTGACAGACTCAGGGGAGTCTTGGTGCTTCCTCTTGCACTTTTTCTTCCGGAAAGCCTCCTCAGAATGCTCTGGGGAGGTTTCAGAAGAAGAGGGTTCACCCAATGGGGTGACCTGGGGCATAGGTTCCCTACGCTTTGGTGCTGGAGGAGGAGCAGAGGTTGTCCCAGGCACCGAGGGGGACGGAGCTGATGAGACTGATAATGGGGCCATCTGTGGGGACAGCACTCTCAGCATGATCTCGAAGGCATCACAGTCTCGACACAAAGAGGGCTCTTGCTCCAAAGAGACAGGAATCCCACTCTGCACTGAGGGCGACGGCTCCGAGGCCAATGTGGGAGCCGAGCTCAACTGAGCCAACGCTCCAAAAGGGAGAGCGGGGTCGGACAAGGGTCCGATTCCACTTCCCCCCTCGGAGCCGACAAGAGAGCATCGGCACCCAGATACCTCGATGGGAGGAAGAACTGAGGTAATTGGAGCCAACGTCGGAGTTGAAGAGGATGTCATCAGAGCCGAAGGAACCACTATCGGAGCATCCATGGACTCCGGCTCCGAACTAAGCGTAGTTGGAGGAGGAATCGAAATCAAAGCGGATGGAGCCAAAGCCTGGCGGGCTCGAAAGCATTTTTGCAAGGGCCTGTGACTTCAGCAACCTACTGACCACTCTCTCCACATTCTGATCCGATAACCTCAAGGATCGAGAGGAATGGGAAGATGAGTGATGACTGGATTTGCTTTGAAATATGGGTGACTGTGGCACAGAGTGAATCGGCTCCAGTGAAGGAGACCTAGCTCGTTTGTGGCTCCGAGATGGCTCTAAAGTAACAGTTGGAGCCGACGGAGGAGTAGTCTTGTCGGTGCTAGAGTGCACCCACACACTTGATTTGTCAAGCTCATAGGTCAGTTCCGAACAAGGAGCCGATGGCTTGACTGGTTTCAAAGACTTCACTGGCTGAGATGCTTTAGCCGGAGAATCCTGTTTTAACAATCCAAGGAGGATTAGTTTCTTTTTCCACTCCTGCAGGACCCTTGGACTAAAAGCATGACAAATAGAGCAAGAGTTTTGCAGGTGTACAGCCCCCAAGCAGTAAACACAACTTGATATATTCTGACACCATGAGTCACACTTTCTAAACCCTGAGGTTTTAACTCCTTTAGATATTTGAAGTACCACAAAACGACACACTACAATAAAAAACTAAAAATTATATTAATAAAGACCTTAAAGGAGAGCCTCTAACTTAAACGGCTGTCCTTAAAAGGGGGGGGGGGGAGAACTATCTAATTTAAATGAGTTCAGGGAACAACAGAAGGCCTAGCGACTAAGGGGCGATGGCCAACACAGCACAAAAAATACAACAAAGGAAGAGATAAGGGGTCTGCAACTAAAGAAACTTACAAACCACTATAACAGTGAAAAAATATAACAATTTTTCAAGTAAAATATTTGACTTCAAACAGAAAAAAGTTATATTAAGCCTGAGCCAGTATTGACGCAACCTCGCAGCTAAAGCGGCAAACAAGATCTGGGTAGCTGACGCTGGGCATTCTGTGATAAGGGGTAGCCTCAAGGCAGTAAAGAGCTCTCTAGCTATAGAAAGTGGCTGAGTCGGAGCCAAACTCATCCAGCAAGAATGAAGGTGTGATTGGACAACTTAACATCAGCCCCTTCCAAGGAAAAGAAAGGGTGTCTGCCTTCCACGCCAGATGGCATGGCACTCTGGAACAGAAGAGAGGGAGCTGTCTGTTCAGGGGGGAGGCAAAAAAAAAGTCCCTGAGGAGCAGCTCACCAATGGGCAATGTCCAGAAATAAGAAGTTATGTACTCACCATAACGTTCCATCTGAGTAGGTAGCTTCATTTGTCTGCAACCTGTGGGTCTTGGATCCAGTATCGGATCCGAGCCGGCAACTTGTTTCACAGCTAATGGATCCGAGCTCCTAGCTCCTCCCCTCACCCATAATTCCCTGCCAACCCTCCATGACCTCAGATCAAGTTTGCCCCTCAGTATGTACCTTAAAAGGGTATTCCAACTCACATAGATCCACTGAAAGCCAGGGGGAAGGAGGGGGGGGATGGTTGCAGACAAATGAAGCTACCTACTCAGATGGAACGTTATGGTGAGTACATAACTTCTTAATCTGAAGTAGGGACTTCATTTGTCAGCAACCTGTGGGACAGAGTCCCCAGCTTCCTGAATCTTGGGTGGCCATCATGGAAGGATACTGCGGAGCACCGCAGAGCCAAAGGATGCTCTCCCTCTAGAAATCACGTCCAGTTTGTAGTGGTTAATAAAGGTATGAGATGAGGCCCAAGTGGCTGCTGAACAAATATCATCCAATGGAACTCTAGATTTGAAGGCCGCAGAAGTAGAGATGGAACAAGTGGAATGTGAGCGAACTCCTTCAGGTGCGGGTCTCCCAGAAGCTTGGTACGCTAACAGGATACATTGGGAAATCCAGCGTGACAGAGAGATTTGTGATACTGCTTTCCCCAAATTAAATTTGGCAAAGGAAATGAACAGCTGGTCGGATTGCCTGTGACCAGCTGTTCTATGAGTATAAAAACGCAGCTGCCTATGAACATCGAATGAGTGCAGCTTGTACTCTCCTTTATTCTGATATTTAGGAAAGAAGACCGGTAAATTTATGGATTGATTTATATTGGTTTCTGATGCTATTTTGGGAAGGAAGGAGGGATTGGTCCTGAGGTACACTCTGTCCGGATGAAAGATCAAGTAAGGAGGTTACACAGACAGACCTTGAAGCTCCGAAACTCTTTTCGCTGAAGTAATGGCTACAAGAAATGCTGTTTTCCAGGACAAGTATTTGAGATCTACTGAAGCAGCAGGTTCAAAAGGTGGAGCAGTCAGGGCTTGAAGAACTAGTGAAAGATCCCAAGGTGGTACGGCTTCTTTTATAGGGGGTCTAAGCGAAAAAGGTGCCCTTGAGAAAAGTTTTACACAATTTGGCCGACATCAAGGGCCCTGTGTCATGTCCCACATGGTAATGGGAGATGGCAGCCAATTGCACTTTGACAGTTGAGCAACTAGCGCCTTCCTGAAAAAGTTCGGTTAGGAAGTCTAATATGGATGGAAGAGGAGCCGTGAAGGGATCTAGATTATGATGCTCCGCCCAGACGGAGAAACGTTTCCATTTACTGCGGTACACTTTCCTGGTGGAAGGCTTATGCGCTGCCACGAGGATGGCTTTAACTGGTAAAGAGATACCGGGAGTCCTAACTAGGAGTGGAACTGGAGCAACCAAGCTGTCAGCTTCAGATTGTCCAGATTTGGGGTCGGTAAGTCCGACGGATGGAAGATTAGATCCGGACTGGGATCCAGAATCCAAGGGGGATTCACTAGGTGAGACCACAGGTAAGGGAACCAAATTTGCCGAGGCCAGAATGGGGCAATGAGGATCATCCTGCTCCCCAACCGCGAGGCTTTCTGTAAGAGCTGCAGCATTAGGTGCAGAGGAGGATAGGCATAAAGTAGACCAGGTGGCCAAGCATGCACCAGAGCGTCTCATGGGGTTTCCCCTGGAGGGTGAATCAGAGCGAAGAAATTGCCGCATTTGGTGTTTGAGGGAGAGGCAAAAAGATCGCAGCAGGGTTGCCCCCATATTGCGAATATCTGCTTCGCTACTAGTGGGTTGAGAGACCACTCGTACGAGGTAAGAAGGGTGCAGCCGAGTTTGTCCTCTAGGATGTTGGCCCGCCCTGGAATGTGCGTTGCAATCAGAAAGCGGTTGGTGGAAATCGCCCATTCCCACACTCTCATGGCTTCGCGGCATAGAGGGTAAGACCTGGTTCCCCCCTGTTTGTTGATGTACCAGACAACCGACATTTTGTCCGACTGAATTGCAATCGTTCCTACAAGGAGGAGATTCTGAAGTGCTTGCAACGCGTACAGCACCGCTCTCATCTCCAGAACTTTGATATGCAGGGAGGTCTCTGTATCGTTCCACGTGCCTTGGATGGTCCTACCTGAATAATGCCCCCCCCCACCCAAGGCGGGAGGCATCCGTGGTCACCATTGGGAGAGGTGCAGAAGGGTTGGCCTGTATGGAGGTCCGGAGCACGGAGCCACTATAATAGAGCCCTCCTGCAAGCCTTGCTGATAGCAATGGAGTGATGAAGAGGAAAAGACAGAAAGGACCATTGTACTAGAAGGGTCCACTGCAGTACCCACATGTTCAGACGGGCGCATGGAAGGAGCGTTATCGCTGCCGCCATGGAGCCCAGCACCCTCAGGACCAATTCCGCCGGTAGTGTCTCTGATTGGAGAATGGCCCGCACATGAAGTTGCAAATTCCGTAGTCGTTCTGATGTCAGGAAGGCTCGTAGATCTCTGGTGTCTATTCTGGCTCCTATGAATTCTATGACTTGTGTCGGGGCCAGAAAGGATTTGTCGGCATTGATGGTGATGCCTAACTGGGGGGCTAGGCGGAGAAAGAAATCTCTGGCTGAGCAAAGTAGATGCCTTGTTGGGGCGGTCAGGAGCCAGTCGTACAGGTACGAAAAGACCTGTATTCCCTGGAGTTTCAGGTGGGCCGCAATCACTGCTAATACCTTGGTGAACACCCTGGGGGCTGTGGTGAGGCCAAAGGGAAGGACCCTGAACTGGTAGTGACTGGCTCCCAGCCGGAAGCGGAGGAACCTCCTGGATCGTCTGTCCATTAGAATGTGGTAGTACGCATCCTTGAGGTCTATAGAGCACATCCAATCGTTCTCGCTTAGAAGGGGAAGAATAGATTGAAGAGTGACCATTTGGAATTTTTCCTTGGTTACCGACAGGTTCAAACGGGACAGGTCTAGAATCGGTCTCAAGTCCCCCGTCTTTTTTGGCACCAAAAAGAACCTGGAGTAGAACCCTAATCCGAGCTGGTCTTGGGGGATGGGCTGGATGGCTCTTTTTCTTAGCAGCTGCTGAATCTCTGCAGCTGCAGCCTCCCTCTGATCGGGTGGTACATCGGGGAGGTTCTTGAATTTGGGGACATGAAGTAATGGGATTTTGTATCCTCTGGATATAATTCGAAACACCCAGCGGTCTGTCGTGATGGACTCCCATGCCGCTAGGTGCTCCGATAAGCGCCCCCCGACTGCCTCCAGAGTGGAGTAGTCAGGCAACCCTTCAGGGCTGCTGCGTGGGCCGGTCAGAGAAAGGTTCTCTGGACCCAAAGTTCCTCGGAGCCCCTCTGCCCCTGAGGCGGCGTCCTCCCTGTCCTCCTCTGCCACGGAAGGACTGGTTGTCCGGAGCGGGTTGGGAATGTTGCGATTTCCGGAACCACATCTTCTTCTGACCCTTTTGGTTCTTCAAAAAGGACCGCTGGGGAGCAGAGAAGCGGACTCCGACAGCAGACAACGTCTTCCTGTCCTTCTCGCTCTGGACAAGTGTCTCGCGAACCGTTTTGCTAAACAGGGCAGAACCATCGAAAGGGGCGTTCGCAAAGGATGCTTTAAAGGGTTCCGCAAAGTCACAATGACGGAGCCAGGCCTGACGTCTCATGACTAGGTCTGCTCCGCTAGCTCTAGCAGCTCCCTCGGTGGCGTGGGACAATAGCCGCATAGAGGTATTTGAAATGGATCTCAGAGTGGCCATTTGGGTGGAGTACAATTGTTTGTCCTCCGCCGACATGGACTCAGGGGGGAGGCAGCGTATTCTTTGATAAGATCCCACTGCATCCTGATGACATGTGCCATATAGTTCAGAGACCTTACCGAATAGGTCGCTGAACTAAAAACTCGCTTCCCTAAGCGGTCCATCGAGTGGGACTCCTTGCTCGGTGGATGGACTGAGGGGCTCTCCTGAGCTAGTTCCCTCTTCGTGGCTGCCGCCGTCAACATGGCATGTATGGGGGGACCCTTGCTCCAGTGTGACCGGTCTGCGGAGGGGCTTAGTATCCTGTCCGGGCGTTTGGGGATTGGCTCCACGGTGTCCGGGTCCTTCCACGCCCTGGTGGTAATAAGGTCCACCAAGGGGTCGGCCGGAGGGGACACCCAAGAGGTTGACGGGCCTGCTTCGAATGCCTCCAGAAACACGGACTCGTCGGAGGAAGCCTTGGGGGCAGACCACCCACCTCTGATCCTCAGCATCTCCATGATGTCTCCAAAGGAGACATCCTCAGGGGGTGATCTTGGGGAGCCTTCCCCTTCATCCAAGTCCGTGTCCTCAGTTAAGGACTCAGGGTAGTCCACGTGCCTCCTCTTGCACTTGTGCATGCGGGGCACTTCCTCGAGGGGGCTGTCCGAGGAGGTCTTGCCAGCAACATCCTGTTCCAATGGAACAACCTGGGACATTGAAGCAGGCTGTCTCTGAGGCCAGGTGATGGAAGCCTGGCCCATCAGAGAGGGAGTGCAGGGTGGAGCCGAGACAAGGGCCGGGGGTCTGGATGCTCTCGACAGAGCCCTCTCCACTACATCGAAGGCCGAGGGGGAACCGCTCTCCCTGGGCTCCGAGAGCCGGCTCTCACTCGGATCCGATGAAGGGATCAGAGCCGGTGCCGAAACCATCGGATCCGAAGGACCAGTGCGCTCCGACCTGGACGGAGCCGAAGGCACACTGAATCCCTCGGATCCGAAGCTCGGGCCATGGCTCCGAGAGGTCGGATCCGACAGACTCGAGGGCAGGGTCGGATCCGAAGTACCAAGTACTGTCGGCGCCGACCCACCCCCGGCTCCGACGCTGCTCAGCTCCAAACGCTCTGAACCCGGGTAGCGGGTCGGAGAAGGAGCAATTGGAGCGAAAAAGGGTGTTGAGCTCCCCCCCCCGAAGGGGGGGAGGCAAGAGCACTCCCATCTGCAGCTGGGCCTGGATGAATCTTCGCATCATCCGGTCCAAGTCTGCATCTGACATGCTAAAAGTTGATCTCGACGAGGCCACCGAGGCAGGCCTGGAATGCCGCCTCGATGACCTCGATGGAGATCGGGCCTCCTCCTCCTCGGGCCCTGGGGAGAAGCAAGGAGATCTGAGCCGAGGAGGAGGAGACCTAGAAGCAGTGGAGGGAGAAGCCCGCTTAGCTGGCGGAGCCGAAGCGGAGGCCTCGGCCCGCCGTTTGTGGTGCTTCTCCCTCCGTTTCTCCCTCCTAGCCTCCCTGTCCTCCGGCACTTTAGTAAGAGTTTGAGTCCTGGCCGAAGGAAGGGGGGCAGGAGTGGCAATGACCACAATCTGTGGTAGTGCCACGGGAGCAGTGGAGGCCGGAGCCGAGTCCAGGTGCAAAAGTCCCGTCAGGACCAGCTTTGACCTCCGCTCTTTCAGTGCCCTGGGGTTGAACGCTGCACAAATGGTACAGCCTGAGGTGAGGTGTTCAACCCCAAGGCCTGAAGCACCAGTGTGGCCATCAGTCGGGGAGAGCTTATGGCCACACTCGGTACATTTAGAAAAAAATGGCTTTTGGGGCCTCAGCCATACTTTAAAGAAAAAGGAGTGCTACACAAACACACAGGCCCCAAAAATACAAACACACACACACACTAACTACTGACCAGCGAAGGGAGGGAAAAAGTACAGTTTTGTACCTACCATAAATGTAGATGTTCGAAGATCCACATTGCTGCAGTCCTTACATATGGGTAGTCCGCTGTCCTCGGTCGGCCCGAATACCAAAGTATTAGGCTGACGTCGGTCAAGGCGCTTAAAACTGACATCAGGACGTCAGGGTACAAAAGCGCATGACCGACGTCATTTCCTCAGTCTTTTCTTGACCCAGATGTCAGAAGGCCCTAAAAGGAAAGGCCAAAGCCAAAAAACAGCAAAGAACAACCAACCACCCCTGCACTAACCATATTTACAATATTTACAACCCAGACCACACAACCACCTCTAACTACAGAGGGGAAGGAGGGAGGGTAAATTGGACTGCAGCAATGTGGATCTTCGAACATCTACATTTATGGTAGGTACAAAACTGTACTATGTTTTTCATCTCACATTGCTGCAGTCCTTACATATGGGTAGAATCCCAAAGCAGAGGTAAGGGAGGATGGCAAAACTATAAAGCATTAGGAGCTGCCAAAATGCCCTGTAAAATTGCAGTGGCAAAACCAGCCCTAGATTTAGAGTAAAGTGGAAGGTGGTAATGCTTAGAGAAAGTATGCACTGAACTCCAAGTAGCAGCCTCAAAAATATCTTTAGTAGCCACCCCCCTTAAAAAAGCTGTAGAAGTGGCAGTAGCCCTAGTGGAATGAGGCCTAATCCCAGCTGGAATCTCCTTACCATGATGGGAATAACAGAAAGCAATACAAAACCAATCCACTTAGAAATAGTTTGTTTTGAAACAGGTTTGCCCTGAGAACCCAAAGCAAATGAAACAAACAACTGCTGAGACTGCCTGAACCCTTTAGTTCTGCTCAAATAATATCGCAACTGTCTGTGTATATCCAAAGTGTGCAAAATCTTCTCCCTTTATTTTGGGGTTTGCATAAAAGTAGGCAAATGAATAGTTTGGTTTAAAGCCACACTAGAAACCACTTTAGGCATAAAGGAAGGGTTAGTGCAAAGACACCCTATCCTTGTGGAAAATTAAGAAAGGCTCAACCGCCATAAGGGCCTGTAATTCAGAAACCCTTCTGCAGAGGTAATGGCCAACAAAAAGCAGTCTTCCATGATAAATATTTCAACTCGGCAGTAGCTGCAGGCTCAAAAGGTTGTAGAGTGAGTTTCTCCAACACAAAATTGAGATCCCAAGCAGGAGTAGGAGCTCTACGTGGGGATCTTATATTCTTTGCCCCTCTAAGGAATTGCTTAAACAAAGGATGAGAAAATAATGGTGGGTCACAGTCATAGTGAGCAGAAATTGCTGCAGCATGAACCTTTATAGAGGAGAAGGACAAACCTTTGTCCAATAACTCAGTAAGGTATTGAAGAGCAACACTCAAATTAGGTTTAGAAACATTAAAGTCCTTTGCTGTACTCCAAATTAAAAATCTCCCCCATTTATCTGCGTAAACTTTCCTTGTACTAGGCCTTCTGGCCTCCAAAATAACATTCAAAACTTGTTGTGGAAGCTGAGACCCTCCAGGGTTTAAAACAGAATATGCCAGGCTGTCAGATGCAGAGAGTGAAATTTGACATTGAGTAAATGACTGTTCTCCTGAGACAGCAGGTGTGGAATCGAAGGCAAAGGCCATGGAGGCTCCCGTACTAGACTTCTCAGTAATGGGTACCAGTGCTGTCGAGGCCAATCCGGAGCTATTAAAATCATGGTTGGCTTGTCCTGTCTGACCTTCAGGAGTACCTTTGGGAGGAGAGGCAGTGTTGGAAAGGCATACACGTGAAGATTGCTCCAATTGAATGAGAGAGCATCCACTTTCCAAGCTGTGGGATGAA
The DNA here is from genome assembly GCF_019279795.1 of Protopterus annectens. Taxonomy (NCBI): domain Eukaryota; kingdom Metazoa; phylum Chordata; order Ceratodontiformes; family Protopteridae; genus Protopterus; species Protopterus annectens. The sequence goes on from NC_056738.1 coordinate 362,500,433, forward strand.
ACGTTTTTGTACAAAACTTTGGCAACTGGTAATTTAGTGGAGAAGCGAACAGATCTATGTCTGGAGTTCCCCATAACACTGTCAATTTCTGAAATACATGAGGATCCAATTTCCACTCGTGGGGATCCATGATTTGTCTGCTCAACACATCTGCTAAGGAGTTCGTGCTCCTGGCAGAAACCTTGCCTGAAGATTTAGCTGCAAACTGAGAGCAGTCTCCCACAAAATCATTGCTTGTCTGCATGGAGGGTAAGAATGTGCCCCCCCTTGCTTGTTGATGTACCACATGACAGTTGTGTTGTCTGTTTGAATCAACACCTGCCCTGGAAGAAGTAAATCCTTGAAAGCTATCAATGCAAATTGGACTGCTAACATCTCCTTCAAGTTGATATGTAAATGTTGAAGTCTGGCAGGCCACGTGTCTTGTACCCATTTTCCATTTAGATGAGCTCCCCAAGCTTTGTCTGAGGCATCTGTCGTTAGAATCTGACTCGCCTCTGGTCGGGTCACAGAGAGTCCCTTGTTTAGGTGACATTCCTGAGCCCACCACAAAAATTCCTTTTGCATGCAAGGTATTATCTGAATGACAGTGTCCATATCTTGGCAGTGTTGCGTCCATACATTCTTGAGATACCATTGTAGCTTCCTCATATGCAGTTTGGCATTGGGAAGTACCAGAATACAAGATGCCATGAACCCCAAGGCTTGAAGGACTGTCCTTGCAGTCAGCCTGGACTGACGAGACAATTGGTGGAAGTAAAGAGAAAGATTCTTTTGTTTGTCCGGGGTCAAAAAGGCCATCTGGGATGCTGTATTCAGTCTCACACCCAGAAAGCACATGTCCTGAGAGGGTACTAGACTGGACTTTATTTCGTTCACAGAATACCCTAGGCATCTTAACACTGCCATCACATACTGTAAATGATGAAGAAGTTCGTCCTTTCCTTGAGCCAGAATCAGGCAATCGTCCAAATAAGGATAGATTTGTATTCCTCTTAGCCTGAAGAAAGCTACCACTGGAGCCAGAACCTTTGTGAACACTCTGGGCAGTAGATAAGCCAAAGGGCAATGCAGAGAACTGATAATGAAAGTCCCAGCCCGAGCAGATACTTCCTGCAACAGGGCCTGATAGGAACATGAAGGTAAGCCTCCTTGAGATCCAGAGTCACCATCCAGTGATCTTTGCCCAGCAGAGGTAAAAGCTGTTGTAACGTCAACATTTTGAACTTGGGAATGTCCAGATATGTGTTGAGGATAGATAAATCCAAAATTGGTCTCCACGTGTTCCCTTTCTTTGGTACTAGAAACAGGCGAGAATAAAATCCTAGGCCCACTTCTGGCAGAGGGACCGGTTGTATAGCTCCTATTTGAAGTAGTAGAGAAATTTGTTTGTGAGCCTCTAGTCTTTGCTGAGGAGGAACGTCTGGCATGCCTTTGAAAGGAGGTAAGGTATGGAAATAAAACTTGTAACCTTGGTGTATGATATCCAATACCCATTTGTCTTGGGTAATTAAAATCCAATTTTCCTTGAAGAGTGCCAACCGTCCTCCCAAAGGTGCTGCCAGGCAAGAAGGATCTGGCAGCTGAAAAAGCAGGTCATTGGGCCTGTTTACGAAAGGACTGGCCCCTGCCCTCACTCGAAGATTGTGCAGGTGAACTCCCTGTTCTAGGTCTGAAGGAACTCTGAGCTCTGCCCCTACCACGTCTAGATCTACCCCTAGACTGAGAATCAGAAGAAGGATACGTCCACCCCTTAGCAGGCCAATTTCTACTAAACTTCGGAGGCTGAACTTGCAAAAAATCTCTAACAGTCTGCATAGACTTAGCCTTGTCTTCCATTTTCTTCAAGACTGACTCCACAGGTGGGCCAAACAACACTTCTGACTGCAAAGGAGCATCCAAAATCCTTGTCTTAACATGGTCAGATAAATTCTGATCCTTAAGCCAGGCGTGCCTGCGAAGAACTGAACCAGTAGCAGCCACCCTAGAAGAGGCCTGCAAAGCATCAAAACCACACTGTAAAGAATGCTTACCCACCTGTTCAGAAACATGCACCAAATCTTGTAATTCTTTACACTCAATGCCTTCTGCCAGAGCATCCACCTTAGATTTCAATTGTGAAAGAAGAAAATTTTGATATTTCAACATATGAAACTGGCAATTCAAAGCCCTCATTGCTAAGGTAGAAGATGTATAGACCTTCTTTCCCCATCTATCCAAAGCTCTGGCCTCTTTATCTAGAGGAACCGGATTCTTTACAACAGAGGCCCTGACACCCTTAGGCCCCTGACTAATAGTTTCTGGGTCCGCCCTAGGACTCATAGAGATATTTATGAGCCTCAGGCACCCTGTAATACCTATCCGGTTTAACAGGCGCAGGAGGCAGAGAATCAGGATTAAGTGAAGCCTCTGAAAATACATCTTGCACAACATCCAGAACAGGGGGTATAGTTAAGGGCCTATGTTGAGGTAAAAACAAAAATTCCCTAAGCCTTTTCCGTGAATCAGAGAAGTCCTGACCTTCCCACTTAAAATGTTCCCTCATAGAATGAAGAGTCTCTGAAAAAGAAAAATCCTCTGGAGAAGAAGCAGAAGGAGTGGAATCTTCTGCATCAGATTCAGAATAAGGAGTGTACTCCTGCAAGTCTTCAGCCGAAGACTCTGAAACATCCGAAGCCTGTTCAAAACTTTCCAACTCTGGCTCCACCCTAGGCCTCTTATCAGGAGGGGGTAAAGAACCTCTAATCAGAGTAATCAAATCTTCTGCCATTTTAAGCATGTGCTTCTTAGGCACAGACCCTGCAGAACTAGGACTGACACCAACAGAGGCTAAACCTGGCCTGCCCCTGGAAGAAGCCTTGGAAACAGAAGGAGAGGGTCTAACCACCCTGGGAAGGGAGGGGAGTACAGAAACCTGAGAAGCCCCTTCAGCCTGACCTGCCTCTTGAGAGGCCACATCCTGCAAAATCAAAGTCTCCCCCTGAGACTCCAGAGAAGCCTCCATCGGAACCACCGGTTCCACTGAAGCCTCTAAAGAACCGGCGTCCGGAACGGACGACTCATCTTGCCTGGGTTTAACCGCTTTGTCTTTGCGCTTCATCGGAGCGGGCCGGAGAATCCGGCGGCATATTATAATTGCACCGCTTACGAAGACCAGCCTAGCACAATCTAACCTTCGCAATAGTGCGCTTATTAAACCTAGCACAAAAGCGACACCCGACTACGTCGTGCTCAGGCCCCAAACAAGGAATGCACAAAGAATGATAATCCCTATGCGGTATCTGTTTCCCACAAGAAATACAATTATTCACTTTTTCTGACATTCGGTAATACACTGAGGCAAGAAAAAAACAAAATATTCCCCCACGGGGTACTTAGCCAACTTGGATTCGGTCTGAAACTCCGAACTCGAAAAATTTCAGAACGCCGAACGGCACTTGCAACACTGCTTCTGCATCGGACCATGCGGCAAAAAAGACTGAGGAAATGACGTCGGTCATGCGCTTTTGTACCCTGACGTCCTGATGTCAGTTTTAAGCGCCTTGACCGACGTCAGCCTGATACTTTGGTATTCGGGCCGACCGAGGACAGCGGACTACCCATATATAAGGACTGCAGCAATGTGAGATGAAGAACATCTATGTAAAAAATAAAAATTACAGGGAACCTGACTCTTACACACTTTTTTAAATTTAGCTGTTGAGAAAAGTTGACTAAAAAACAGACTTAACTGATGATTTTGCTAGAGCTTAAGGGAATCCAGCCATCCACAAGCGCGGCAAACTAGATCTGAGGTCATGGAGTGTTGGCAGGGGATTATGGGTGAGGGGAGGAGCTAGGAGCTCGGATCCATTAACTATGAAACAAGTTGCCGGCTCGGATCCGATATCGGATCCAAGACCCACAGGTTGCTGACAAATGAAGTCCCTACTTCAGATCACGTTTTTCTGAAGCATCCATTCGTAAGCCTGTGATTTGGACCTACTAAAAGTGCTTGCCACTAGACTGTGTTCTAAAGGAATGTATACTGCCTTAAGAATCAAATGATAATTGAGAGCCACTTCCCAAGCCTGAATAGCTATTCTGCAGATTAGGTAAGATCTTGTGCTTCCCTGCTTGTTAACATACTAGATCACCATAGTGCTGTCTGTGTACAGCTTCAAGGGGCCTAGAGAGTACATGCGCTAAAAAGCCTGACGGGCCAGAATCAGAGTTGTTATCTCCTGAGACTCTAAAAGTTCACGTGACCATATGAAGCTCCTCACTCAGTGTTTGAGGCATTGGTGATCAGTTCTTGGAAGGAACTGGAGGCTGAAAAGGCAGGCCTGGGTTGAGAGCAAACTGTTGAATCCACCATTCATACTCCTTCTGCAGTACACTGAAATTCAGAGGATGGCAATTCTGCAGCCAAACTGACTTGAGGTACCAGTGAAGTTTCTGCATATGCAGTCTGGCAAGAGGGAACATTGGAATAGAAGAGGTCATGAATTCCAGGGCCTGAAGGAACTCTCTGGCTGGAATGGCACTCAGAGGAAGAAGTGATTGAAAGAAGGCAGTCAATTACAAAACTTTTGGAGGAAGAAGAGAGACCAACATTGCCACTGTCTGAATTCTGCATCCTATATAAACGTGATCCTGAGAGGGAGTCAGGACAGCTTTTTAAACTGATAGTGAACCCCAGACGTTGAAAAGAGAGAAGGTAAACTCCAGATCCTGTAACAGGTTACTGAGAGAAGGTGCCTGAAGCAACAGGTCATCTAGATAAGGAAAAATCTGAATACATTGAGACCTGCAGAAAATAATCAAAGTAGGCATTTTGTAAATACCCTTGGGGTAGCAGAGAGGCCAAACAGCAACACAAAGAACTGGAAATGAGAGGAAGAAACAGAGAAACGCAAAACCTTCCTGAAAAGAGGTTGAATAGGGATATGAATGTAAGCATCCTTCAGATCCAAAGACACCAGAAAAGCCTGGGGTAGTAAAAGAGGAAACAGGGTTTGAAGAGTAAGCATTCAAAAAGAGGGGACCTTGAGAAAGGTGTTGAGCAGGGTGAGGTCCAGAATAGATCTCCACACTCCCTCCTTTTGAGGAAGCAGGAATATCCTGGAATAATGACCTTTTTCCACTTGGGAAGGGGAACAGGCTGAATGGCTCCTTGGTTCACCACAGGAGGTTGAGGAATCCCTGAAAAAAAGAGGGAGCGACTTCCATGCCAATTAGTAACCCTGACGGGATGATAGAAAGATCCCAAGAGTCTGTAGTGATGAGAAGTCAATTTGGAAGACAAAGGGAAAGGTGAAGGGACAAAGGAACCTGGTCTAAGAGTAGGAGGAGCAAACTATCAAAGAGAAGCAGTCTTATCAGATACAGGAGTCTTCTGGGCCATAGAAGCCTGAGAAGCCTCAGCAGAGGAGGCTCACCTACCACCCTTCCTGCTCTTGGAGGCCTGGTGGGGCTGCCTGTGAACAAAAGCAGATCTAGAAGGATAATTCCTCTGGAACTTAGGAATAGGACAGACAGAAATCTGTTTAAAGTCCTTCAAGGCTTCGTCTTTTTCTTGAGGAGACTTAAATAGGTTAGCAGCAGCAGTCCCAAAAAGATGTTTATTATCCAAAGGAGCATCGAACAACTTGGCCTTAATGTCCTAAAGCAAAAACCAGAGACAAAGCAAAGAATAACACCCCATGACAGACCCAAAAGCTGTAGCCCTGGAAGAGGCATCAGCAGCATCATAGGTGCACTTTATACAACAGCGATCCACTTGAGAAGTAGAACATAAAACAGATAAGGCAGAAGATTTGCCTTTAGAATCAGGGAGGTCAGAAATAACCTGACAAACCTGAGCAATCAAGGCCACAGCATATCTGGTCATGTGGGTCTGGTAATTAATAGCCATAAAGGTCAAAGTAGAAACAGTGTAAACCTTACCTGTCACCTCCATTGCCCTACTATCCTTATCAGAAGGCAAAGCTTTGGAAGAGGGCAATAGATTGGAAGGTTTACCAGAAGAGACTGACACCATAGCAGGATCAGCAGAAGGACACTTAAATAAAAAATGACAATCGTCAGGGACCTTATAGAACCTATCAGGTTTCTTAGGACCAAGAAGATGAGAATCATGAGACTTAGAAGCAGCAATGACAGTGTCTCACAAGGTAGCCAAAATAGGAGCATCCACCTGAAGCAACTCACAATATCTCCTCTGAATATCAGATGCTTGAGAAAAATCATATTTAAACTATTCCATCATTCTAGCAACTGTGTCTCCAATGGACAATCCTTAAAAAGAGACTCAGGGCTAATAGACTCCTCCTCATTAGAACTAAAAGACAAAAGTGAAGGCATCTGTGAAGACTAGGACAAGGACCCCTCATCAGACTCTGAATTCTTATCTAAGGAATCTGGTTCCCTAGGCGATTCAGAAGGGGCAGAGGTCCAAGGAGAAGCAGGCACCAAAACCGCTTGAAGATACTTCAGGGCCATTAAAGTAAAAAAATAAACCCTGAGTAAACTTTTGTCATTTTCTCTGAGAATTCTTAAGACAGACTGAAACATGCTTTATCTTTTGCCTTTTCTTGGAAGGGACGTCAGCCCTAATAAATATCAGAGTTTCTGATTCTTGGCAAGGTTCAGTAAGAGTAAATGGAACCTCCTCCCTGATCAATATCTGCATAATCCCTCTAGGACCTGCAGCAGATGCCTGCAAAGACTCAGAGGACATGAGAAAAGGCGGATCCATGCCAGCCTCCCAAAGGATTGTGGCAGAGGAATCAAATGTAGACACTGTACAGCCTACAGAGCTATCACCTGCTTCTACAGGGATGTCTGGTGGAGGCTGGACAGCTAAAGAAACTAGCAGAGACTTCTTGGCCTTCTTCTTACTTAGCGGGAGTATCTCAGGGTAGGTTTACTATCGAAACTGCGATCGCCCATCGTCGAAACCACTACCGCGAACTCTGAACAGCGACTGTTGGGATGTCGAACACCGATATTTCAAAATGCAAAATCTCGCCCCCCGTTGGACCCATGGTAGCACTTGTTTTGTGGTGTAGCGGTCGGAAATGTCGACGTTCGGTGTTGTAGTTCGATATCTTGAGGACTCGGCATAACAGCTTTCGCATAAAGGAGTCGACAGTGTGTACATTTGACGATGGACGATCGCAATTTCAATAGTAAACCCTCAGGGTAAATGGATTCTGCAATGCTACCCTGAGCCAACTGTTTAAGACATTGTTTTTTAAGATAAATGACCAAGGAAGACAAACAGCTTCTGAGTGGCTTAGGCACAAATGCCTTACAGATACTACAAGAGGTATGGTTGTGGGAAGCACCAAACAAAACAGACACTGTTCATGATGATCCTTATGGGGAATCTGCCTGTCACACTGACATTTTCCCATCTTGGATAACATGGACTCTAGACAAGCAAAATAAAAGACAAGACCAAAGGATATAAAAAAATGACCCCAACTGGGCACTTATCTGATGGCTAGGTACTCAGCACAGCAACAAGGTGTTCCAACTGATGAGTAATAATGGTGTTCAGACTGGTAGCAAAGAAGTTCTGGGTAATTGGATGTGTACATCACCTCTATGCCCTATCCCTGTTCGGGGAGCATACATGTGACATATGGTGCATACAAGATCATAAGGCTTTGATATACTGGCTGAACATTAGGCTTTCCTAGGCAGGAGATTCCTATAGTAAAGAATACTGCAACAGTGATATGGAAGAACTTTTAGTTATGTACTCACCATAACTTCAGATGTTTGGGATCCATCTCGCCTACATTCTGACTGATGGGTTCGGAGCCGATCCCTCGGCTCCGACTCGGCACGCTTATGCCAAAGAGCGAAGTCTCTTATTGGCTGAGCTTACTATATCCCAGGATGCACCACTACCAGTCCCCCAGATCTAGTTTGTCCGCATACATGCACACATACATACCCTGCTTATATAACATCGTCAGATGAAATAAGATAAAAACAGTAGAACTCAAAACCGTTCAATCTCTTCTGATCTCCAAGGCAGGGGGAAGGAGGGTGGGTATTAGGAATGTAGGCGAGATGGATCCCAAACATCTGAAGTTATGGTGAGTACATAACTAAAAGATGTTATGTGATCCTATCTCGCCTACATTCTGACTGATGGGACAGCGTCCCTAGCACCTGAATCCTGGGTGGCTCACTGGAAAACACTCTTGAGTACCGTGGAACCAAATGATGCTCGTCCTTTAGATGCCACATCCAATTTGTAGTGGGAAATGAAAGTGTGCGGGTTGGACCAAGTAGCCGCAGCACAAATTTCCGATATAGCTAGCTTAGAATGAAAAGCTATAGAAGTAGCCATAGCTCTGGTAGAATGAGCTTTGATAGATGTTGTAAGTTGCTTATTCAAGAAGAAGAATAAGCCTTAGTTATGCAATCTCTGATCCATTTTGAGATAGTAGCTTTTGTGATGGTTTGGCCCAATTTATTATCTGAGAAGGACACAAACAACTGGTCTGACTTACGAAGTTGCTGAGTCCTGTCTAAATAGAAGCGTAATTGCCTGTGAACATCCAATTTATGGAGAGTGTATTCTGCTTCATTGGAGAATTTGGAAAGAAAACTGGTAGCTCTAGAGATTGTTGGAGACAGAAACTAGAACAGACCTTTGGGACAAAGGATGGATTAGGCCTAAGTGATACTCTATCCTTGTGGAAAATCAAGTATGGTGGCTTAATAGACAGGGCTTGAAGCTCTGAAACTCTTCTTGCAGAAGTAATTGCAACTAAGAATGCAGTTTTCCAAGACAGATATTTTAACTCGCATGTAGCAGCCGGTTCGAAGGGGAGATGTTAATGCCAAGCACCAAATCAAGATCCCACGGAGGTGCATGATGAAAAATTGGTGGTCTTAATAGGCTCGCACCTTTAATGAAAGTTTTGCATAGTCTGCTGCTCATCAAGGAGGATCCATGGATTCGTGGAATTTAGAGATAGCCGCTAGTTGGACTTTAATAGTTGAGACAGAAGATCCCTGATTAAACAGGGATGTTAAGAATTTCAAAACCTCTGGGACAGGAGCAGTGATAGGGTCTAAACCCTTGAGTTGAGCCCAGATAGCAAACCTCTTCCTCTTACTGAGGTACAATTTGTTAGTGGTGGGTTTGTGGGCCGAAGATAAAATGTGAACAACTTCCGGGTCTAGTGTGTGCCTTCTAACTAAGGTCGGAAGTGGAGGAGCCAAGCTGTCAATTTCAAAGATTGCAGGGATTGATGCCGATGTCCCGACTGATGGATTAGCAAGTCCGGAATTAGGTCTAAGGTCCACGGATCGTCCACTGCATGCTTCTTCAGGTAAGGAAACCATATCTGACGAGGCCAGTATGGGGCAATCAGAATCATTGAAGACCCCAGTTGAGAAGCTTTTTGAATAACTTTGGGAAGAAGTGGAATTGGAGGAAAGGCATAAAGTAGCCCTGTTGGCCAAGGTTGTTGTAGAGCATCCATGGCTGGTACTCCCTGATGTGGGATCAAGGAGAAGAACCTTTGGCACTTGGTGTTTTGTGGAGTTGCAAATAGGTCGCAGCACGGCGTCCCCCATCTCTTGAAAACCTGGGCTGCTACTGTGTGGTTTAGAGACCACTCGTGAGGAGAGAGAATTGTCCTGCTTAATTTGTCTGCCAATACATTTGACTTTCCCGGGATGTGGGTCGCTACCAAGAAGCGGTTGGTAGCTACAGCCCATTCCCACACTCTCATGGCCTCTCTGCAAAGGGGGTATGATCTGGTCCCTCCTTGTTTGTTCAGATACCAAACCACCGACATGTTGTCTGTGTGGATGGCGATGGTGCCCTGAGGAAGAAACTTGTGTAAGGCTTGTAGGGATAGAAGTACAGCCCTCATCTCCAACACATTGATGTGGAGAAGAGCTTCGTCTGGAAGCCAGGAGCCCTGAACTAGCCTGCCCAGACAATGCCCCCCCCACCCTATCTGGGAGGCATCTGTCGTCAGGGTAACCACTGGAGAGGGGAGAACAAAGGGTTTTCCTTGATCCAAGTTGGATGTCTGAAGCCACCAGCGAGGTCCCTTTTGCATATTTCCGTAATCATGATGTGATGATTGAGGGAAGATCCTGAAAGGACCATTGAGTTGACAAGAGCCACTGAAGAATCCTCATGTGTAATCTTGCTAGAGGAACTAAAAGAACCGTGGCAGACATTGAGCCTAAAACCTGTAGAACCATCCTGGCTGGGGCTTTGGATCTCGAGATCAGAGCCTGAACTTGGCCCTGTAAAGTTCGGATCCTTTCGGCAGGAAGAAAGACGCGCATCAATCTTGAGTCTATCTCTGCTCCTATAAACTTTATGCGTTGAGAGGGCAGCAAGACAGACTTTGACCAATTGAATGTAATCCCCAGGGAAACACCCAGGGAGATGGTGGCTTTGAGGTTGTCCATTAGTAGATGCCTGGTGGTGGCAGTCAGGAGCCAGTCGTCGAGGTAGGGAAACACTTGGGATCCAAGACTTCTCAGGTGAGCCGTCACTACTGCCAAACACTTGGTGAACACCCTGGGGGCTGTGGTGAGACCAAAGGGCAGAGCGCAAAATTGGTAATGACTGACTCCCAGGCTGAAGCGCAGATACCTTCTGGACGCCTGATGTATCGGTATGTGATAATAGGCGTCCTTGAGGTCTATGGAGCACATCCAAACATCCTTCTCCAACAATGGGAGAATGGATTGTAACGTGACCATTCGGAATTTGGATTTCGTGACGGATTGGTTCAGTCTGCTGAGATCCAATATTGGCCTCAGGTCCCCTGTCTTTTTTGGCACTAAAAAGAACCTGGAGTAATTTCCTGATCCGATCTGGTCTGTGGGGACCGGTTGGATGACTCCTTTTTCTAGCAGCTTTAAAGCTTCTGCGGCTGCTATTTCCCTTTGACTGGGTGGTGGGTCCGGGATTCTTTTGGACGGTGGGGGTGAGTATGTGAATGGGATGGCGTAACCTCCGGCAATGATCCGAAGCACCCATCTGTCCTGAGTGATTGACTCCCAGGCTTTTAGGTGCTTGGCAAAATGACACCCGACTGGCTCCGGAGCAGCACAGCCGGGCAATCCCTCATGACGTGTGGGAGGCTGAAGAGCCACGAAAGGACTCGCGGTCTCCAGAATTGCGGGGCCCTCTGCCGCCTCTGGGACGGCGTCTCCCTGAAAAATTTCCCCGTCCTCTGCCTCTGGACGGGGAATCTTCCTGCTGTTGGGAGAAAAACTTGCGAGATTTGTGGAACCACATTTTCCCCCCTCCTTTAGCCTTGGGGTAAGGCCGACAGGGAGTGGAATAACGGGCACCTACGGCAGATAAAGTTTTTCCCTCTTGCTCACAGCGGGTAAGGGTGTCTTTCACCTTGGGTCCAAACAATGAGGACCCATCAAAGGGAGCGTCGGCGAAGGAAGACTTGAAGGCCTCCGAAATTGACACAAGCGGAGCCAGGCTTGTCTCACGTGAGCCACGCCTGTGCCTGCCGCTCTACCGCCCTTCGGCCGCATAGGAAATGAGCCTCATGGACGAGTTAGAAATTGGCGTAAGGATAGCCAACTGAGAGCTAACCGACTGGGCTAGCTGCTCTGGTAGGTTACCGAGAGGAATCTGACAACTCCTTGACCAGATCCCTCTGAAGCCTGGTAAAATGTGCCAAATAATTCAGAGACCTTAAAGTAAAGGCCGCTGAAGTCAGGGTGCGCTTCCCGTACCTGTCCATACTCCTAGACTCCTTATTAGGAGGATGGACGGACGTTGAAGCCTCTGCCACGTCCTGTTGTGTAGCAGATGCCACCACCATGGCATCTACAGCCACGCCTTTAGTAAGGAACTCCTTCTCGGGGGGAGCAGACAAAAATTTATTTGGACGAGAAGGGACTGGTTCCACGGTATCTGGATGTTCCCACGCCCTTCGACAAACTAAATCCAGAAGCTCGTCGAAGGGCGGAGACACCCAGGAGGCGGAGGGCTGAGCCCCAAAGGCCTTGAGGAGCACTGACTCGTCCGCAGAGGGGGGTTTGGATATCCAGCCGCCTCGTTGTTTGAGGATCTCTAAGATGTCTGCAAATGAGACATCATCCGAGGACGACTGGGACCCCTCTGCATCATCCATATCAGTGTCTGATGTACTAGCCTCGGGCGAGTCCACGTCCTTCCTCTTGCACGATCTCTCCCTTGGGCGTTCCTCCAACGACAACTCGAAGAACCCTCAGGAGGAGGGAACCCCACTGGGGTAACCTCAGGCCTCGGGGCTCCGCTGGCTACGGACAGGGAACTGCCAAAGACCCAGTCTCCACGCCCAGGAAGGTGCGGTAAAGCCGGAGAGATGGCGAAGAGGACTTGGCCAAGGCACTCCTCATGGCCCCGAAAGCCGGACCCCCAGAATCCTGGGAGTGTCCGGTCTCCGGAGCCGTGATAGCCGACGGAAGTCCCGCAGCCGAAGCACCGAGGGGGAGGCTCGGAACCGAAAGCATAGGTCCCAAACATCACCCCGGGTCCAGCCGAAGAAGTCCAGCGTACCAAACTCGGACCCGAAGGCCGGGTTGGAGTAAGGGTCGGAGCCGACTCTGAGATCTCCACCGGCTCCAACAGCACCTGCTCCGACGGAGCCGAAGCAGTCGGAGGAGGAATGGCAATGGGGTGGGCCAAGGTCATCGGCTCCGAAGCCAACTGGGTCGGAACCGAAACAAATTTTTGGAAGACTGGGGACTGGAACAGTCTTTGGAGCACCCTGTCTATATCAGAATCTGACATTCTCGAAGACCGAGAGGAAACAGAACGGGTTCGAGACGGCATCTCCATCGGCCCCAAAGGGCTAGGGGACCGGCTCCGAGGCGACTCGATGAGTATCGGCGCCGAGGGAATACACACCAGATTCCATCGGTGCCGAGGTGGACTTCGGCGCCGAGGAGGAAGTGTCTGAGTGGGCGACCCTTGTCGGCTCCGAGAGCAGCGGAGCCGACGAAGGTGACCCGCCTCTCGATGCCCCAGCCATCGGCTCCGAAGCCAGAGGAGTCGATACTGGTGGCATCGAGGCAGACCGTTCCGACCTCGGCTCCGAAGTCTTTGGAGCCGAAGGAGAGGCCTGCCTATGTCTCTTGGCGGTCGGACCCGACGGACTGGTCGGAACCGACGCCCTTTTCTTTTTAGCCGGAGAAGGAGAGGATGCCAAGGCTTCTTCTAAGGAAGGTTTAATTAACCCCTTAAGAATCAATTTATTTTTCCTCTCCTGGAGGACCCTTGAGGAAAAAGCGTGACATACGCTGCATGACTCCTGCAAGTGTTTTGCCCCTAAACAATATACACAGAGCGAATGATCGTCTGTGATAGACATTTTGAAACCACATTTGAACATTTTTAAAGCCCGAAGGCCTAGGAGTTTGAGACATTATATTAAACAATTCCAGTAACTTTGACAGGAAAGTAAACAACTATAGATTTACTGATGACAAACCTAAAAAATAGGCTTACAGTTATAGCTTAGCAAACACTTCCTGTAAATGACAGGGAACTCTGAAACCCTGTAAAGTTTTAAAAGGGTTGACAGACCGGAAGGCCCTGGATGAAGGGGCGAAATCAAACTCAACCCAATCACACACAACAAGTTTTCACAATCCAAACACACACAATAAGAGCGTTAGCCGTTAAAACAGCTTTTGTGACAAAAAACAGCAAAAAACTGACAGAAAAGTTAGTTAATAATAACTACTCAGCCCAGCCAGCTCGAGACCACGTCTTCGCAGGGAAGCGGCAAACGAGATCTGGGGGACTGGTAGTGGTGCATCCTGGGATATAGTAAGCTCAGCCAATAAGAGACTTCGCTCTTTGGCATAAGCGTGCCGAGTCGGAGCCGAGGGATCGGCTCCGAACCCATCAGTCAGAATGTAGGCGAGATAGGATCACATAACATCATGTACTTTTCTCCATTTTTTTCAGTTTGCCCAAAAATATTATTTATTGTCTTATCTGTTCGTTTTGTTTTGCTTTTTATATTGGCAGAATCAGCAGAAGTTTGCAACATATTTTTGTTGCTCATGTTAATAATTGTAAGCAAAGCAAATTTTTAGTTTCAGTATTAGATTTTGCTTCAGTTAATTTTGAAGATGACAATATAGATCTACTAGATAGCAGGGAATATTTTGGCAAGTACTCCTCCGAGTATTAATGAGATCATTAATATTAAAGCTACAGACTAAAGACTAAAATTTTCAAACACTGATTTATTTTTAGTTACATAGCCTTTAAATTGTTATAGAAATGGATTTATTATTTTCTTGCATTCAGTATGATGAAGTTGTTTGGGATGAAAGTGCAAACTGAGTGTGTTTTATTATTAAAAGTATTTTGAGTTAGTTTTTGCTTTGGCTTTTTATATTTTGTTAATGTAAAAGACTACAGGGGTCTTACATCTTGGTTTTGAGGAGATGGAAACAAGATAAAATGGCGGATGAACTGATTCAAGGAAACCTCATTGACCATCTTTGACATAACAGAAGGGGTGGTTCTATGGTTTACCGTGTATTTGTGGAAGATGGGAAAAAGAGGAAAGCCCATTAATGCCTGCAGATATGACTCCCTCTTTGCTGAGGTCAGAGATGTAAGCCAAAAAAGTCTTTCAAATATAGAAGAGACAAGGAAGCAGCAAATTCAAAAGGAGCAAGGGTCAGTATTTTAAGACATAATTTCTATTCCAAGGAAGAAGAATAGCTGTTCTTCAAGATCTAATGTGTAGGATGCCTTTCAAAAACTGTTTAACCTCAAAATGTGAAGCAGTGGGTCTAAGGGCAGGTATGCAGACAGAGATGGCTGGCAAATATGCTTTGATAGATGAAGATGCCATTCCAGAATTGAGCAGCTCACACAAATAAGAAAGAAATGTCAGTGACATCCATTTCATAAGGTACCTATTTCTTCTATCTGAAAATATAAGACTTTCTTGTAACAGGATTTCTAGTCTCCTCTAACCCTGTAGCACACCCTCTAGAAACCTGTGCCTGAATGCAATTAAAATTCTATCATCCAAACTGTTAAGTTTAGAGTTTGGAGATTTGGATAAATTACAGAGTCCTTGTGCTGTGTGAGCATGTCCATCCTGTGATGCAACTTACGACTGTCCCTGCCAGGTGAAAGAAAAGGGGGGAACCAATGCTGAATGGGGCAAACAGGAGTCACAAGTACAGTGGTGGCTGGTGACTTCAAATTAAAGGGGGGGCTGCAGGAAACAGCTGAATAGGTGTGGCCAATGGGAAGGGGTGTGGCCAACTAGAAAGGGGTGGAGCTATGCTCAAAACCACAACTGGAACTGTAATTAAATACACTGCCTCGGGTGCCAAACCATCATTACGAGAGACGAGAGTCCAATCAAGACAAAATAATGTGTAGAAGAAAAAAATATTTCAATGCATTGGCTACATGACAGCTTACTTAATATCTAGATGGAAACACAAAGGTTGTGAGACATGAAAAATAAATTACTTTTTAAATACATTACTGGAATGCCAGTCAAAATCAAGTAAAAAAAACAAAAAAACAAGCAGCATTCATCTCAAACCACTTCTTGCACTGCAATTCTAATTATAATTTATATTCAGCTTTATGAAATTACCAAGTAACATGCTGAAAATAACAATCTCTGTGATACCCCCACTTGTAAAAATGTTTCTTATCCAAAAAAGACCTGCTGCCTGACAACAACTATCTACTTGTTTCATGGGAAAGACATGATCAAAGTAAAAAATGAACAGCGAACAAGAAACAAGTTCAAGATAAATTGCTTAAAGGATTACTGCACAAGTTATGGACCACACATGATAGAGTGACATTCTGTTTAGTTTTCTGATAAAGGCTGCAAAGATGACTGCAAGTCTCCAACAAATGTAATGAGCTTTTGAAAATACTGTAATCCTGTCCTTTATTACAAATACTGTCATATGCATTTCAATACCTAAGGCTTATACGTTATCAAAAAGGCTTTCAATGTTGGTAATTCTTTAACAGTATGCTTATTAAAGCTTACTGCATCTTACAATCTCTGACAAGCTTACCTGATGGTCATGAAAGCATTGCTACTTAAACACAGAGCAACAGGGCACTGCGACAGCATGTATTTTCTGAATAATAAGAAGCAAAAATTAACAGTAGAAAATATGACAGAAAAACAGAACATTCTGCAAAATCAAGGACAAATGAAAAGCCACTGTCGTACTTGTGTCTACCTTGGATGGGGGAATACTCTGCACACTTACACTGCATAACTGCTCAATGCCTTGCTTGGACACATCCAGAGTCACTACATGGGGGAGTGGGGTGCAACAAGTATGTCACAATTTGAAATGTCTCTGGCTGACGGTGATGGCTCTGACACTCTTACCTCTCAACCTCAGAGCAAGAAATCTGGACAAAGCCATACAGAGAAGTGGGACACAGGCCCAAAAATAAGGACAATTTTTAAATATTGCTCTTATAAACTTAGAAAGATAATAGAATAGTAGTAGGTCCTGCATTAGTATGAATTTTCTGAAGGGTATGAAATCTGAAACTCAAATGTCTGCCATTATTTTCTAACTTCAGTCGTTAATGATTTGCTACTAATTTGCCAGAAAACCACAATTTTATGAAAAACGGACCAAAAATGTGATGCAAAAATATAAAATTGCCACACAATACAGCTGGGAACCTGTCTAAGAAGGGACACCATTTTAATATTAGTACTGTTAACTTGAGCAGCTTACAAATTAAGAGAGTCTACATGCATTTCTGAAATCAAAAAAGAAGTTATGTATTCACCATAACGTTCCATCTGAGTAGGTAATCTTCATTTGTCAGCAACCTGTGGGTATTGGATCCATATCGGATCCGAGACGGCAGCTTCAAACAGCTAAGATCTGAGCTCCAAACTCCTCCCCCTTACCCATAATCCCCTGCTAACCCTTCCTGACCTCAGATCGAGTTTGCTTAGTAACACAGAGTATTACAACACAAGGATCACCTGCAAATCCTAACCTAAGGTTATCTGGAAACAAAGGGCAAGGAATCCTTCTAGTATGCACTATAGGTTAGGGGGAAGGAGGGAGGGTCGGTTGCTGACAAATGAAGATTACCTACTCAGATGGAATGTTATGGTGAGTACATAACTTCTTTATCTGAAGTAGTTAACTTCATTTGTCCATCATGCTGTGGGACAGAGTCCCCAGCTACACAAACCTTGGGAGGTCCTCATGGAAAGATATTCCGGAGCACTGCAGAGCCCAAGGATGCTCTCCCTCTGGAAATTATGTCCAACTTGTAATGGTTAATGAATGTATGAGATGAAGCCCAAGTGGCTGCTGAACAAATGTCATCCAAGGAAACTCTGGACCAAAAAGCAGCAGAGGTAGAAATTGATCGAGTAGAATGGGCGTGAACTCCTTCAGGTTCAGGTCAACCAGAACTTTGATATGCAAGCAGGATACATTGGGAAATCCATTTGGACAATGTAACTTTTGATACTTGTTTTCCCAAAGAGGGTTTTGCAAAGGATACAAAGAGTTGATCAGATTTCCTGTGACCAGTGGTCCTGTGCAGGTAAAACCTTAATTGCCTGTGCACTACCAGGGAATGTAACTTATATTCACCTTTGTTCTGGTAATTTGGAAAGAATACTGGTAAATTAATGGATTGGTTGATGTTGGGTTCCAATGCGACCTTGGGCAAAAAGGAAGGATTGGTCCTGAGGGAAAATCTATCTTTATGAAAAACCAAGTATGGCGGTTTGGCGCAAAGGGCTTGAAGTTCCGAAACCCTTCTGGCCGAAGTGATGGCAATAAGAAAGGCCGTCTTCCAAGATAAGAATTTTAGATCCACTGAGGCTGCAGGTTTCAAAGAGGGGAGCTGTCAGAGACTGGAGAACAAGAGTTAAATCCCATGGAGGAACTGGATATTTAACAGGAGGTCTCAAGAGGAAAGTGCCTTTTAGAAAGGTCTTACATAATTTGGAAGAGGCCAGGGGGCCGACATCACTTCCCACATGATAGTGGGAGATTGCAGCTAACTGGACTTTGACCGTACAGGAGCTAGCACCCTGGTCGAATAAGGTTGATAAGAATTCTAGCACTGCTGGTAAAGGAGCTGTAAAGGGATCTAAGTTTCTGTGCTCCGTCCAAATTGAAAAATGTTTCCATTTGCTATTATAAACCTTTCTCGTGGAAGGCTTATGAGCGGCTACTAAAATAGCCTTGACAGCTATCACTGGAACTGGATCAACCAAGCTGTGAGCTTGAGGTTGTCCAGGTTCGGGGTTGTCAACCCTAGTGGGTGAGAGATCAGATCCGGAGTGGGATCTAGAACCCATGGGGGATTTACTAGGTGAGACGATAGACAAGGGAACCACGCTTGACAAGGCCTGAATGGGGCTATGAGGATCACTCTGCTCCCCAACCGACGTGCTTTCTGCAAGAATTTTAGCAGTAGCGGAAGAGGTGGATAAGCATACAGTAGACCAGATGGCCAAACATGCACCAGAGCGTCTCTGGGGGATTCCCCTGGTGGGAGAATGAGAGCAAAGTAGTCGCTGCACTTTGCGTTCGAAGGAGACGCGAAGAGATCGCAGCAAGGTTGACCCCAGGATTTGCTTCACCACTCTTGGGTTCAGAGACCACTCGTACGGTGAAAGGATGGTTTGACTCAACCTGTCTGCCAAGATGTTCGACCGGCCCGGAATGTGCGTTGCTATGAGAAAGCGGTTGGTGGAGATCGCCCATTCCCAAACTCTCATGGCCTCTCGACAAAGTGGGTAGGATCCGGTTCCCCCTTGTTTGTTGATATACCAGACGACTGACATGTTGTCTGTCTGAATTGCAATAGTCGCCACGGGAAGAAGGGCTTGGAGTGCTTGCAACGCAAGAAGCACCGCTCTCATCTCTAGGACATTGATGTGCAACAAGGTCTCTGATTGGGTCCACATGCCTTGGACGGTTCTGCCCATACAGTGCCCCCCCCACCCAAGGCAAGAAGTGTCCGTGGTCACTGTGGTTAGAGGGGGGGGGACATAGAGAAGGGGCACCCTTTATGGAGGTCCGGAGACTGGAGCCACCAGAATATTGCTTTCTTGCAAACCCTGCTGAGGGGAATGGGTGAACTCAGTGGATGTTGCAGGATGGACCACTGAGCCTGTAAGGTCCATTGTAGTACCCTCATGTTCAAGCGCGCTAAGGGTAGCAGGTTGATAGTTGCCGCCATGGAGCCTAGAGCCCTCAGGACCAATTCCGCTGGAGGAGCCGGGTAGTTTAGAAGGGCTAGCATGTGGTGCTTCAGGGTCCAAAGCCGGTCTGGAGTCAAAAAGACTTGCAAAAGGTTCGTGTTTAATCTGGCTCCAATGAAGTCTAAGACCTAGGTTGGTTGAAGTGAAGATTTTTTGATAATGCTTGTGATTCCCAGTCGGGAGGCCAAATTGAGGAAATAATCTCTGGCTGAGCACAGCAGATGCCTGGTGGGGGCGGACAGGAGCCAGTCTAGGTACAGAAAGACCTGTATTCCCTGAAGTCTCAGGTGGGCCGCTACCACTGCTAATACTTTGATGAACACCCTGGGGGCTGTGGTGAGACCAAAGGGAAGGACCCTGAACTGGTAGTGGCTGGCTCCTAGCCGGAAGCGGAGAAACCTTCTGGATCGCCTGCCCATCAGAATGTGGTAGTACGCGTCCTTGAGGTCTATGGAGCACATCCAGTCGTTCTCCTGCAGGAGTGGGAGAATGGATTGAATGGTGACCATCCGAAACTTCTCTTTGGCCACTGATAGGTTTAGAAAGGATAGGTGGAGGATTGGTCTTAAGTCCCCCGTCTTTTTTGGCACCAAAAAGAACCTGGAGTAAAAGCCTGATCTGGATTGGTCTGGGGGGACGTGCTGGATTGCTCTTTTTTCTAGCAGCTGGAGAATTTCTGTGGCTGCTGCCTCCCTTTGATTGGGTGGGACATCAGGGAGGCTCCGGGGTTTGGAAGGAAGACTGAGAAAGGGAATCTTGTAACCTCTGGATATGATCCGAAGCACCCAGCGATCTGTTGTGATGGACTCCCACATTGCTAGGTGCCTCGAGAAACGCCCCCCCGACTGCCTCCAGAGTGGATCAGTCGGGTAACCCTTCAGGGTTGCTGCGCGGACCAATCAGAAAAAGGTTCTCTCGACCCAAAATTCTTCAGTCCCCCTCTGCCTCTGGGCCAGCGTCCACCCTGTCCTCCTCTGCCTCTGAAGTATGAGGGGTCCGGAGCGAAATGGGACTGTTGAGATTTCCGGAACCACATCTTCTTCTGTCTCTTTTGGTTCCTAGAGAAGGACCTCTGGGGAGCAGAGAAGCGGACTCCGACGGCAGACAACGTCTTCCCGTCTTTCTCACTCTGGACCAGTGTGTCGCGTACGGTCTTGCCAAACGGGGCATTAGCGAAGGACGCCTTGAAGGGTTCTACAAAATCACAATGGTGGAGCCAAGCATGCCATGGTAAGACAATGCCTGCTCCGCTAGCTCTAGCGGCCCCTTCCGTGGCATGGGAGAGGAGCCACATAGAGGTGTTGGAAACGGATTTAAGAGTGGCCATTCGGGTAGAGAATACTTTCTTATTCTCGGCCGACATGGACTGTGGGGGTGACCCGGCATATTCTTTGATAAGATCCCGCTGGAGTTGTATCACGTGTGCCATATAATTCAGCAACCTTACAGAGAAGGTGGCTGAAGTGAACATCCGCTTCCCCAAACGGTCCATTGTCCGAGACTCCTTGTCCGGAGGGTGGACCGAGGAACTCTCCTGGGCCAGTTCCTTTCTAGTGGCAGCTACCACTAACATGGCATCTACAGGAGCACCCTTGCTCCAACACGTCTTATCGGAAGGGGGACTAAGAATTTTATCAGGCCTCTTGGGAATGGGCTCCACAGTGTCCGGCTCCTTCCATGCCCTGGTAGTAATCAGGTCTTCCAGGGGGTCGGCGGGAGGGGACAACCAAGAGGTAGATGGGCCTGCGTCAAACGCCTCCAGAAACACAGACTCATCAGAGGAAGGATTTTGGGCAGACCACCCCCCTCTAATTCGAAGCATTTCCATGATATCTCCGAAGGAGACGTCTTCGGGGGTGACCTTGGTGAACCTTCCCCTTCCTCTAAATCTGTGTCTGTTTTCAAGGACTCAGGTGAATCCAAGTGCCTCCTCTTGCACTTACATTTGGTGAGGAACCTCCTCAGGGGGGCTGTCCGAAGAGGCCTCACCAACCACATCTTGTTCCTCTAAGGGAACTATCTGGGACGTAGGCGCAGGCGGTTCCGGGGGCCGGGTGATGGAAGGTAGGCCCGTCTGAGAGGGAGTGCAGGGTGGAGCCATAGCAGAAGCCTGGGGCCTCGAATCCCTCGATAGAACCCTCTCCACAACATCGAATGCCGAAGGGGAGCTGCTCTCCCTGGGATCCAAGAGCCGTCCCCTCAGATCCGATGTGTGGATCAGAGCCGGCGCCGAAGCAATCGGATCCGAAGGGCCAGTATGCTCCAACCGAGATGGAGCCGAAGACACACTGACACCTCCGGATCCGAAGCTCAGTTCCTCTCGGCTCCGAGAGCTCGGATCCGAAAAGAGACCCGACAAACTCGAGGGTGCCGTCAGCGCCGAAGTACGAGGTACTATCGGAGCAGACACTCTCCTGGCTCCAACGCTACCCAGCTCCGAAGGCTCCGAACCCCGGAGGTGGGTCAGAGAAGGAGCAATCGGGGCGAAAAAAGGGGTCGAGCTCCCCCCCGGAGTGGAGGGAGGCAGGAGCACTCCCATCTGCAGCTGAGCCTGGAGGAACCTACGCATCATCCGGTCCAAGTCTGCATCGGACAAGCTTCTAGTCGACCTAGAAGAGGCCACCGAGGCGGGCCGGGAGTGTCGCCTCGATGACCTTGAAGGCGACCGGGTCTCCTCCTCCTCCGGCTCTGGAGAAAAACGGGGTGAATGGAGCCGGGAAGGAAAAGGCCCGGAGGCTTTGGGAGAAGCCGCTTGCTTGGCCGGCGGGGCCGAGGAGTAAGACTCGGCCCGTCGCTTGTGGTGTTTCTCCTTTCTACGCTCTCTCCTAGCTTCCCTCTCCTCCTGGCCTGCGGTGGGAGGGTGAGTCCCGGCCAGGGGAGCAGGGATGGGAGGTGACACTGCCACGGCAGGTACCATGGAGGAAGAGGAGGATGAAGTCGGATCCGTAGGCAACAGTCCCGCCAAAACCAACTTCGACCTCCTGTCCCTCAAAGCCCCGGGGTTGAAGGCTGCACAAATAGTGCAGCCTGAGGAGAGATGGTCAACCCCAAGGCAAACAACACACCGAGTGTGGTTATCCGCTGGGGAGAGCTTATGGCCACACTCGGTGCATTTAGAAAAGAAGGCTTTAGGGGCCCCAGTCATGACTAGGAAAAATAAACACTAGGCCCAACGCAGACACGCCTTCACACACACGGGGGAGGACAACAATAGTAGTAGACTAAGGGGTAACACACACACAAATTTTAAACAGTTAGAATGAAGAAAAGAAAGATTTTTCTCACAGAATACACTCTACACCCACGCCTGGAACTCGCTCAGAGCTGCTGACTGGACCGCGGCAAACGAGATCTGAGGTCAGGAAGGGTTAGCATGGGGATTATGGGCAAGGAGGGAGGAGCTTGGAGCTCGGATCTTAGCTGTTTGAAGCTGCTGGCTCGAATCTGATATGGATCCGATACCCACAGGTTGATGGACAAATGAAGTTAACTACTTCAGATGTAATATATAACTCTGATCATTACAGTTACTTACAATTGTAAACCCTCCACGTTTTTTCCCAAAATTGCCATTTTGAGGAGGGATTACTAAGGGGAAAGCAACATTTTGAGTCAAAATTGGGGACAGTTGAGAGGACTGGATATTCCTAATTCTATAAAGTGATTGATTTGCACATACCTCTCAACCTCTTAATGCAGGAAATCTGGACAAGGCCAAATATATTGGGGGAACATACAAACAGTACTAAAAATTGCTCTTGTATAAACTTAAGACAGTTGACAGAATAACAGGTCTTGCTTTAGCATGCATTTTTCTGAAGGTTATGACGTCTGAAACTCAATGACTGTCATTATTTAGTGACTTCATTCCTAAATGATTTGCCAGAAAACCATAAATGTTATGAGGAACAAACCAAAAATAAGAAGCAAAAATCTATTAATTCTGCAAAAATCTAGACAGTTGAGAGGTATAGTTCAGCCGGTGCTGTCTTTGAGTTTGCTGCCCTTCCCCCCCCCCCCATAAAATCATGGTCGAATGGAGCCTCCCTCCTGCAGCCATTCCAATGTCCCATTCCTTAGTTATTTCGCCCGATTTACCATGAACACTATAATGTGCATACTGTTTTACTTCTGCGATGATTAGGATTTCATTTGAAAGTTTTATTTTGCATTTTACAGTACAAACACTAATTGATATCTGCTAAACAAAGCAATGCAGTCTCACAATGAAAATAGACTTAACATTAAAACTTCTAGCGCCTCGGCTTCAGAAAGCCTTCAAGGAGTATCTCACAATGAAAAAACAGTTAACATTTAACACATTACTTTATAGAACTGGTAAAATTTTGTTTAGAGAATAATTATTTCATTTTTAATAAAACTATTTATCATCAAATACAGGGCACAGCCATGGGTGCAGCATTTGCACCCATGTATGCGAATATTTTTATGGGCATGGTAGAATCAGAATGCATCTATACACATACTTTTGTAAAACAATATGTCATGTATGATTTTAGATTTATAGATGACCTGATTTTTTTATGTAAGGGTGGAAAAATGGAAAGTAATAACTTTATTCAAGACATGCAAAAAAACAGATTTAATTTAAAATTTGATGGGATACAAAGTGGCAATATTGTTTATTTTTTAGATGTGAATTTAAAAGGAATACTAGGTGAACATGTAGTCACTGGGATACATAGAAAATTTGATAGTATGAATCAATTTTTGATGGGTACTAGTTGTCATCCTAGACATGTTATAGAAGCAATACCCTACAGTGAGTTATTGAGAATTTCTCGAATATGTAATATAGAGGAAGAATTTCTTGAAGAGGTAGATAAAACATGTGAAATGTTTAAAAATAGGAAGTATGATAAACAGTTGGTTAATATGAGTAAAAATAAAATATTAAGTAAAATGTATAATAGGTATTCTCAGAGATATATAAAACATAAATGTGAAGCAAATAAAAAGATGGAGACAGTTAAAAATAGTAATAATGACATCTATATGGTATCTGTATATAATATATGCAGTGAAGATATAAAAATATGTACTCTATATTTCTGGAAGTTTTTACAGAATTTTGTAGAGTTAAAAGATATGACTAGTAGAATGCTAAAATTTAGTTATAAAAGAGGAAGAAATATTAGAGATATAGTTGTACATACAAAGTTTGAATTACCAACACAGAATTTAGTTAAATCTGTTCAAAGTATAGGTACTAAAAAGTGTGGAAAATGTAAGGTTTGTACCTATGTGGAGAATGTCTTTCCTTACATAAATGGAATTAGTTTTAAACCAAAAGGGCATTTTAGTTGTACTACTGAACAAGTGATTTATATTATTAGATGTGGATGTAAAAAATATTATGTGGGTCAAACAAAAAGGATGTTTAAAATCAGAATTATGGAGCATTTGAGAGACATTAAAAACAGAAAAATAGAAAGTCCATTAGCACAACACTTCATTGAATATCATAATTCTGAATGTGATAGTTTTAGAGCATCTATTTTAGAACAAATTATAAGAAAAGAAGCTAGTGAGGAAAAGATTAGACATGAACTTTTGAAGAAAGAATTGATTTTTATTCTGAAATATCAGACCCTGATTCCTAAGGGGCTGAATACTGAATGCTGCTGGAAAAGTGTTATTTAATTGTTTAATTGTATAATTGAATTTTAGCATTTGATTATCTAGTTTTAATTGTGTAATGAGAAAATGAAGGTGTGTATAAATGTTAACTGTTTTTTCATTGTGAGATACTCCTTGAAGGCTTTCTGAAGCCGAGGCGCTAGAGATTTCATTGGTAATAAATCGTTTGGATATACTGGCTGCTGTTGTTTCTTTGGATATATCTGCATTTTGGTGCTTGAGTTGTTCTTATTAACATTAAAACTTCTCTGCCCTTGAAACTCACATTCATTAAAACAGCAATGAAACCCACATTCAAAGAAAATACATTTTGTCAGTGGCAGATAAAGATTAACTTTGGGCTGTTTTCAAACCGTAGGTCCCTTGCACATGAAACATACACGTGCTCTTTGATACACCTTCCTGATTTTATTAAATTATATTTCTTGTACAATACAGTACAGTTGTTAGACGGCATTTTAAATTTATTGTTTTGAACATTCTTCCAGTACACAATGAAACAAAATGCATGCACCAGTAATGACAAAACTGCCCAATTCAGAACATTTACATCATAAAAGTCTACTCAAACTTCTACAGTCCACCAGTATCAGTAAATATGCACAATCTCTGAATAAGTAAATGTCATCTAAATAATTCCACATTAAAGAGATCTGTAACTAATGAAGAGGTTGCTGCTAGCAAACTTTATATTTCATTGTTTCATCTATAAATAAAGTGCCTGTTGCCCCCTGAGGAATAAATTGCCTATGTTACATTAAAAAAATGATAAGCTAATAATATTGCAATAGGGAATGGATGGCAAACTGATAACAGGTTCATAGTTACTAGGTATCTTCACCAAAAAGGACTGCAGCATCCACTCCCTTTACAACACAGTACAGTATCAGCAATGCAGCTACCTACTATGGGAGTACAACCCAGAGCCTTCTGCATCAAAAACAAGTACACCACCTGTTGTGCTATTAACAATGCAAGCAGATTCAGCATAAACAGTACTAAACTTGTGTTCCCCTGCAGCTCCCAAATCCCTGTAAAATCTACTAGACACTCAGCTGTATCTCTGAACTTTGAAGCACAAGAAATCTAGAAAAAGCCAAACTTTATTGGGGGGGGGGGACAAAAGCCCCCAAACAATGGACACATTTGAAACATTGCTTGTATAATGTTGGAAAGTTGCTAGAATAAAATGCTGTGTTATCACCATACATTTCACTGCCAAGTCTTGAACCCAGGACCCTGTGCAAAACAGTCACAGCAACATACCACTATGCCAAATCAGCTGTTTTGTGAAAGAGAGGAAGACTGAAACTTAAATGGCTACCATTTAGTGAATTCAGTTCTCATCATAGCTGTCAACCTCTTAGTAAAAAACACCTGAATAAAGCCAGTAATGGGGGAATACAGCCCCCAAATATATTCAGTGAATTCAGTTCTCACCATAGCTCTCAACCTCTTAGCAAAAAACACCTGGACAAAGCCAGTAATGGGGGAATACAGCCCCCAAGCATATTCAGTGAATTCAGTTCTCACCATAGCTCTCAACCTTAGCACAAAACACCTAGGCGACCCAATAATGGGGGAATACAGACCTAAAAATATGAACACATTTCAAGTATGCATCTTATAAACTTAGAAAATTGCTAGAATAAAATGTTTTGTGTTACCATGTACTTTCTGAAGAATATGAAGTCTGAAATTCAAATGCCTGTCATTTTTATTTAACATTTGTTAACCAGGAAAGTCTGACTTGGAACAAAAGCCAATATTCAGCAGAGGTCTAGGGAGAAACACTCCAGACACATGTTTTTTGTAAGATGGGAGGACACCAGAGCACCCAGAGGAAACCCACACAAAACACAGGGAGAACATGCAGACTCCACGCAGAAGGCACCCCAGCCAAGAATCAAACCAGAGAACCTATAGCTGTAAGGCAACAATGCTACCACTGCACTACTGACTGTGTAAGGAAACAAAAATACAGAAACCACAGATTTTATGAGGAACAGAACAGAACAAATATGAGGCAAAAATCTTCAAATGTTTTTACAAATGGTGGTGGGTAGGGAATTCAGACTCTTGCCACCTGCACCCAAGGTACAGGGTTCAAGCCCACACACACACACACACACACACACACACACACACACACACACACACACACACACACACCCACACACACACACACCCACACACCCACACACACACACCCACACCTGAATTCGGTGAGAGTTCCTTGAGTCCATCCTCAGTCCCATTCATCTGCAGTATCCTCAGTTCAGTGAGTAAGTGTTCTCAATGTCCCATTCAGTGTTTCCCGAGTCCATCTGCAGTATCCTCAGTCCCGTGCAAGCTAACGGCTGGTTTTCCCACAAGAGTAGGCTCAACTGTCCTTCTGGCTGGTTTCTCCATGGGAGAAGGCTCCAGCCTGCAGACGATGCAGTCTGGAGTTCTTCTGTTCTATGCAGTCGTCACCGCGTAGATTTCTGGGCATCTGCAGGGCAGAGATGCCTTTCCCTCTATCTGGACTGCTGACACAGCAGTCTGGAGTTCTGTGAGTTCCAGGAACTCCAAGCATGCATGTGCAGACTTCCGGGACTCACGGTTTGTTTTTTTATTTTGTTCTTTTCTTCTTTCTACAGCTGAGGGGGCTGCAGTCCTGCAGTCCTATAGCACGAGACGCCCCTGCACAAGTAAGATTTTAGGTTTGTCCTTCTTGATTTTGAGACAGACTTTGGGAATCAGAACAAGTGGTGGGGAATGCATTAAGGAATTGTACCTTCCATGAGAAAGACATGGCAACCACCTTCTATGCTTCTGGCCATGATACTTTGGAACAGAAAAAAACTGATTTGACTGTTCTGGGTGGAGGTGAAGATATCTATTTGGGGAGTTCCCCACTGATGGATAATGTCCAAGAAGACCTCCCTCTTAAATATTCCTTCCAGAGGCTCTGCTCTGGATCTCCTCATAAGGTCTGCCACTGTTTTCCTCTTAGAGGGGATGTACACTGCCTAAAGGAAGCAACTGTAATGTACTGCAATGTCCCAAGCTACCATGGCTATTCTGCTAAGGTGATATAACTTTGTGCCCTCCTGCTTGTTTAAATACAACATAAATGTGGTGTTCTCTGTGTAGATTTGGAGATCACCTGAGGTCCAAAGGATAAAAGGACTGAGAGCTTTTATTTCCTTGTCATTTATATGGTCCTTACTGTCTTTGGCTGACCAAACACCCTGGACTTTTGTGTTCCCATGCCTGGTTGGATGCATCTGTGTAAAGCTCCTGGCAAGGGTGAGGAATCAGAAAAGATAAAACTTATTGTTCCCTCCAAAAAAACAAAATAAAACAACAACACATGCAACAAAAGGCCACTTAACATAACTCAGTGGCAACTCCAACACCAAACTACATACATCCAAAAGGGGGATAGTTGGTGCGTACTGCCAGTAAGGGAGTGTGTTCTATGAACATCTACTGTTACCAGTAAGTAGGACTTATGCAATTGAACTATGTTCAATAAACAGACCACCTTACTGACATATGGGTAGATTCCCAAAGCTTTCCCAACCTAGAAGGAGGAAGGATAAAGGTCCAGAAGCCCCTGGAGAATGGTCCTAGTGAAGCATACCCAGGATATAGAAAATGCATGCAGCTTGTAGTGCTTCATAAAGGTATACACACAGGACCAAGTTGCTGTCTCTAAAATACTTCTAGTGTCCAGTTCTTTCCAATAAGCCATTGACAAGGAAAAGTACCTGGTGTAATGGGCGTTTACCTTGCTTGGATTCACCACGCCATGATGGGTGTAACAAAAAAAATACCACAGGACAACCAAAGGGTAATGGTTTGCTTAGAGACACATTGACCCTTCTTTGTCCCAGTGTGGGAAATAAAAAACCTTTAAGCCATCCTGAAGCATTTTGTTCTGTCAAGGTAGTGCCTGAGCTGCCCATACAGATCAAAGGTATGAAGTGTCTTCTCTCCAACATTCTCAAATTCTGGGAAGAATACAGGGAGGTTAATGATTAAGGGTAAATTCTGCGAACACTTTCAGCATGAATGAGAGTTTAGTGCATAACACAATCCTATCTCCATGGAAAATCACGTAAAGTTGATTCACTGTGACAGCTTGCAGCTCAGAGACTTGTCTTGCAGATGTCATAGCAATAAGTAAAACAATATTCCATATTAAGAACTTCAGATCAGCCTGAGCAGCAGGTTCAAAAAATGGTAAGGTCAATTTTTCTGCAACATAGTTGAGATCCCACAAAGGAGGAATTTGCTTGTGAGTGGGTCTTACATGCAATACTCCTTTCATAAACTGTTTTACCAAAAGAGAAGAAAGAGGAAGATCCATTGGCAGAAAAGCAGAGATGACCACTAAATGCACCTTAATGGATGCATATGATAAGCCATTCTGAAGTAGCTCCACCTTACACAAATATTTCAACACCAGAGGGCTGTTAACCTCAAAGGACCCTTTGTTCCCTTTAAGGCAAAATTTAGAAAAACTCATCCATTTGTAAACATAAGATTTTATAGTAGCAGGTTTTCTGACCTCTTTTAACACCTGCTGCACATCCTTGTGAAATAAGAGGCTAAACGGAGTCAAGACCGAGTCACCTGGGTTGCTAGTTGTAATTTCTCCAAACTAGGGTGCACCAGTCACTCCTAAGACTGTGTGAGCATATCGAGTGTGAAGAAGTCTGTGGTAATTATGCCTGGTCAATACCATTAGAAGGGAAAACCAAGAATGCCTGAGTCAAAAGGGCTCACCCCAGTGATTTTTGGCATTTCTTTCTGAACCTTCAGAAGTGCCTTGTGAATCAGTGGAAAGGGTGGAAAAACATACAGGAACATTCACATCCATGGGAATGAGAATGAATCTGTCCTTCAAACATGGCTGCAAGGATGTCTGGAAAAAATTTCTCCCCAACTGTCAATTTTGAAAGAGGTGAACAGATCTATTTGAGGCATTCCCCACAGCGGGGACTAAACTGTGGAACACCACTGCCATGAACTGCAACTTGTGTGGGTCTGCCCAGGATCTACTTAGTCTGTCTGCCACAACGTTTTGCACTGACTCTACATATGATGTCTGAAGAGTCAGAGACTGCTGTAAAGCCAGCTCCCAGGCCATGGTTGCCAACCAGCATAGAGGGTATGACCTTGTACCCACTTTACTGATGAGGTACCACAACACTGTGGCATTGTCTGTAACCACCAGAAGAAGACCCAGAGTCCATGGGTGGTGACGGATTTTCAAGGCATGGCTCATTGCCAACATTTCCTTGATATTGATGTGCTTCCATGAGTCCTTGGGCTCCCAGGCGGCCTACACTTACACAGCTCCCCAAGTAAAGTCAGATGAAACTGTCTGGAAAAACTGCACCAGAACACGAGGGATGAAAGGATGTCCTGGACTGATATTCAACTGTGTTCTCCACCAATGTAACTTTATTCTGATGACCAGCATCACCATTAACTGAGATTCCAAGGAATGTAGGTACTGAGTCCAACAACTCCAGGCATACTACTGAATTTGCCTCATGTGGAGAGAGGCCAGTGGTATCATGAGAATCAAGAACACCTACAGTACTAGAATTTTTAGGAATTCTTTTGCTGAGGCGATGTTCCTTCTGGAGAATTCCTGAAACATCGTCTGGTAAGACATGACCTTGTCATCAGGAAGAAAGACCATTCCTTTGTCTGAGTGATTAAGCGCCACAGGTAGATGAATATTTGTGAAAGTGTCAGATAAGAGTCCTGCAGTGAGCCACTACCAGAGCAAGGCATTTGGTAAACACTCAAGCACAGTGTATAGCCTAAAGGACAATGCAGAAAACTGCAAACCAGACACAATAAATCTTAAATATCTCCTGAAGCGATGAGCAATGGGGATATGGTGATACACATCCTTCAAGTCCAAGATTACCATGAAATAAGAAGTTATGTACTCACCATAACGTTCCATCTGAGTAGGTGGCTTCATTTGTCTGCAACCTGTGGGTCTTGGATCCGATATCGGATCCGAGCCGGCAACTTGTTTCATAGCTAATGGATCCGAGCTCCTAGCTCCTCCCCTCACCCATAATCCCCTGCCAACCCTCCATGACCTCAGATCAAGTTTGCCCCTCAATATGTACCCAAAAAGGGTATTCCAACTCACATAGATCCACTGAAAGCCAGGGGGAAGGAGGGGGGGATGGTTGCAGACAAATGAAGCTACCTACTCAGATGGAACGGTATGGTGAGTACATAACTTCTTAATCTGAAGTAGGGACTTCATTTGTCAGCAACCTGTGGGACAGAGTCCCCAGCTACCTGAATCTTGGGTGGCCATCATGGAAGGATATTGCGGAGCACCGCAGAGCCAAAGGATGCTCTCCCTCTAGAAATCACGTCCAGTTTGTAGTGGTTAATAAAGGTATGAGATGAGGCCCAAGTGGCTGCTGAACAAATATCATCCAATGGAACTCTAGATTTCAAGGCCGCAGAAGTAGAGCTGGAACGAGTGGAATGTGCGCGAACTCCTTCAGGTGCGGGTCTTCCAGAAGCTTGGTATGCTAACAGGATACATTGGGAAATCCAGCATGACAGGGAGATTTTTGATACTGCTTTCCCCAAATTAAATTTGGCAAAGGAAATGAACAGCTGGTCGGATTGCCTGTGACCAGCTGTTCTATGAGTATAAAAATGCAGCTGCCTATGAACATCTAATGAGTGCAGCTTGTACTCTCCTTTATTCTGATATTTAGGAAAGAAGACCGGTAGATTTATGGATTGATTTATATTGGTTTCTGATGCTATTTTAGGAAGGAAGGAGGAATTGGTCCTGAGGTACACTCTGTCCGGATGAAAGATCAAGTAAGGAGGTTTCACAGAAAGAGCTTGAAGCTCCGAAACTCTTTTCGCTGAAGTAATGGCTACAAGGAATGCTGTTTTCCAGGACAAGTATTTGAGATCCACTGAAGCAGCAGGTTCAAATGGTGGAGCAGTCAGGGCTTGAAGAACTAGTGAAAGACCCCAAGGGGTACGGCTTCTTTTACAGGGGGTCTAAGCAAAAAGGTGCCCTTGGGAAAGGTTTTACACAATTTGGCCGACATCAAGGGCCCTGTGTCATGTCCCACATGGTAATGGGAGATGGCAGCCAATTGCACTTTGACAGTTGAGCAACTAGCGCCTTCCTGAAAAAGTTCGGTTAGGAAGTCTAATATGGATGGAAGAGGAGCCGTGAAGGGATCTAGATTATGATGCTCCGCCCAGACGGAGAAACGTTTCCATTTACTGCGGTACACTTTCCTGGTGGAAGGTTTATGCGCTGCCACGAAAATGGCTTTAACTGGTGAAGAGATACCAGGAGTCCTAACTAGGAGTGGAACTGGAGCAACCAAGCCGTCAGCTTCAGATTGTCCAGATTTGGGGTCGGTAAGCCCGACGGATGGGAGATTAGATCCGGAATGGGATCCAGAATCCAAGGGGGATTCACTAGGTGAGACCACAGGTAAGGGAACCAAATTTGCCGAGGCCAGAATAGGGCAATGAGGATCATCCTGCTCCCCAGCCACGAGGCTTTCTGTAAGAGCTGCAGCATCAGGGGTAGAGGAGGATAGGCATAAAGTAGACCGGATGGCCAAGCATGCACCAGAGCGTCTCTTGGGGTTTCCCCTGGAGGGGGAATCAGAGCGAAGAAATTGACGCATTTGGTGTTTGAGTGAGAGGCAAAAAGATCGCAGCAGGGTTGCCCCCATACTGCGAATATCTGCTTCGCTACTAATGGGTTGAGAGACCACTCACAAGGGGTAAGAAGGGTGCGGCTGAGTTTGTCCGCTAGGATGTTGGCCCGCCCCGGAATGCGCGTTGCAATCAGAAAGTGGTTGGTGGAAATCACCCATTCCCACACTCTCACGGCTTCGCGGCATAGAGGGTAAGACCTGGTTCCCCCCTGTTTGTTGATGTACCAGACAACCGACATGTTGTCCGACTGAATTGCAATCGTTCCTACGGGGAGGAGATTCTGAAGTGCTTGCAACACGTACAGCACCGCTCTCATCTCCAGAACGTTGATATGCAGGGAGGTCTCTGTATCGTTCCATGTGCCTTGGATGGTCCTGCCTGAATAATGCCCCCCCCAAGGCGGGAGGCGTCCGTGGTCACCGTGGCGAGAGGGGGAGAGGTGCAGAAGGGTTGGCCTGTATGGAGATCGGGAGCATGGAGCAACCATAATAGAGCCCTCCTGCAAGCCTTGCTGATAGCAATGGGGTGATGGAGAGGAAAAGACAGAAAGGACCACTGAACTAGAAGGGTCCACTGCAGTAGCCGCATGTTCAGACGGGCACATGGAAGGAGCGTTATCGCTGCCGCCATGGAGCCCAATGCCCTCAGGAACAATTCCGCCGGTGGAGTCTCTGATTGGAGGATGGCCCGCACATGAAGTTGCAAATTCCATAGTCGTTCCGAAGTCAGGAAGGCTCGTAGATCTCTGGTGTCTATTCTGGCTCCTATGAATTCTATGACTTGTCGGGGCCAGAAAGGATTTGTCGGCATTGATGGTGATGCCTAACTGGGGGGCTAGGCAGAGAAAGAAATTTCTGGCTGAGCAAAGTAGATGCCTTGCTGGGGCGGTCAGGAGCCAGTCGTCCAGATACGGAAAGACCTGTATTCCCTGGAGTCTCAGGTGGGCCGCAATCACTGCTAATACCTTGGTGAACACCCTGGGGGCTGTGGTGAGGCCAAAGGGAAGGACCCTGAACTGGTAGTGACTGGCTCCCAGCCGGAAGCGGAGGAACCTCCTGGATCGTCTGTCCATTAGAATGTGGTAGTACGCATCCTTGAGGTCTATAGAGCACATCCAATCATTCTCCCTTAGAAGGGGAAGAATAGATTGAAGAGTGACCATTCGGAATTTTTCCTTGGTTACCGACAGGTTCAAACGGGACAGGTCTAGAATCGATCTCAAGTCCCCCGTCTTTTTTGGCACCAAAAAGAACCTGGAGTAGAACCCTAATCCG